>NC_062551.1:138457860-138767494 GCF_016906955.1 Phacochoerus africanus | reverse complement strand
CAAAATAATGAATAAATAATACTGTCTTTTATCATCATCAGTGTCATTTTCTTTTTTATTAGAAATTGAAGAGGGATGGTGTGAAGAGCCTGATTTTAAAATTATTCTTAGGGATCACTGATATGATATATGTGGCATAAGAGATTTCAGAATAGTCCTAATGTATGGTGAGCTTCAGAAGGATAGTAACATGCAAGAATAAATTTGGAGAAATTTTAGATTTGGAGCCTCAGCCTGTCTGGAGAAGAATTATAAAACCTACAATGTTATAACAAATGCGTTGGGGAGTCCCTGTCATACAGCTCAGCAGTAATGAACCAACCAGTATCTGTGAAGATGGAGGGTTTGATTCCTGGCCTTGCTCAGTGGGTTACGGATCTGGTATTGCAGCGAGCTGTGGTGTAGGTGGCAGATGGGGATCGGATCCCACATTGCTGTGAATGTGAACTTCCATATGCCAAGGGTGCAGCCCTAAAAAGACAAGAAAGAAAGGAAGAATCCAAGTTCAGTACAAACTGGTGGTAAAAATAATGATAACAATAACGATGGATAAACTGATATTCCAAGTTTAGACCAAACTGGGTGGACTTTAAATAGATAGAAAGCTCTCTAGGTAACAAAGATAAACCAATTCAGAGCCTCAGGCAGTAACCAAGATAATAGGTATAATGCCTAACTGGTCCTCCAACCCCAAGTAAAAAGCAAACAATGTATTATAAGGCCAAAAGTTTCCTGTGCTGCCTTGACATCTTTGAACATCATGAGGTCCTAAAGACCTAATTGGGGGTTCCTCCACTCTCATCAGATATGTCCTCGCACATTGAGAATGAAAGTCTCCCAAAAAGCTAATTCCCAATCAGCAAGACCAACTCTATTCCTCCTAGTCAACCTAAAGAGTTTCACTGCTCTGCCAGTCTATAAGATTGTTCAAGCAAGCCAATAGTATCTTTCCACAGGAACCAGGGGTCACCACACCCTCTTGTCACTACAAAGCCTCTCTCCCACAGCCCCTGCTTGTTTACCTTATTCCCAAATGCAAGCCCTATATAGTCCTCGCATTGCATTCAGTGTCCTCCTCCCTCAGGCTGCATATGCAATAATAAGCTTCTGTCTATAATAAGCTTCTGTCTATCTCATTTCCAGGATTAGATATTGTGTATTTGGCCATCTCCATAATCTCAAGATGAGAATCCCCCTTCACCAATGGGGTGGAGAAAAGGCAGATAAAATATCTACCATATTGAGAAAGATTGAATAAAGAACAGGTATCCTTTCCTATTGGACGAGAACGTGACCAGAAAACTAGGTCCAACCGACTGGTAATCACAGTGGGGGTTTAAAAGGAAGGCTGCATTATATGGAAGGTTTAAGATAACAAGGTCAAGAAGGGGAATGGAAGATACAGTTCTCTGGACATCATGAGCCTCCTGATGACTTGCTTAGAAAGGGACTAGAGAGAGTAGCCTTCGAGGGTTTGCTTTGCCTTTACTCCAGTGAAAACAGGACTATCAGAACTAAAGGCTACTTTTTAAGCTAGTACCTAGTTATGAATCACTTCCTGGTTCTCAGGAAGTTGGTGACAGAATATTATTTATGGTGACCTACTGGTTGGTCTCCAGTTAGCCTTTAACATTTTCTGTATAACTCTTGGAATACAGGGTGAAGAGTGGGTAGAAGCAGAGTATGTGTGGCTTCCAGCTATGCCATGTATTCAAACTATTTCTAAGTGACATTTTGAGCTATCAATAGCACAAGCTATGTTAATTCTAATCAAATAAGCTAAACCTGACTTTGTAGACCTCTGTACATATTATTTAAATATAGTTCTAACAGATCTAGCTGATTCTTTCCAATCCATATTTATTTATATCTATGAAATATACAAATAGGATGAGGCTCTCAACTCTTTTTTGACAGACATGCTGAAATACTCCCTTAAAAGCTTTTCTGCATCCCCAAATATTATAAGAATTTGGTTCTAGCTATTCTTGGGTGAACTGGCTGCATTGTGGATCAAAATGTATTCTTATTGATTTGGGTATCTTTATTATCTTTATGAAAGTTAAAACCATACAGATCAGAATTTAGAAACAGCATAATTAATAATACAAAATAAAATCTATCTTATGTGAAGGATGCCTTGGCACCTGGTTTTTAGTAATATTCAGATCAGGAGATTCCATTTAGGTTAACATCTATGTAATCCAATCTAATGTTTTCTTTATTTAAGTGATGACTTTTTTTTTTTGGTTTTTCTAGGGACGCACCTGTGGTATATGGAGGTTCCCAGGCTAGGGGTCAAATAGGAGCTGTAGCCGCTGGCCTATGCCACAGCCACAGTATGGGATCCAAGCCACGTCTGCAACCTACACCACAGCTCATGGCAACAGTGGATCCTTAACCCACTGAGCAAGACCAGGGATTGAACCCGCATCCTCATGGTTCCTAGTCGGATTTGTTAACCACTGAGCCACGATGGGAATTCTGACTTCTTTCTTTATTAAGGGCTATGATCAGAGTGTCTTAGCTGAACTCCCCTAAAGAGGACTCTGAGATGAGGATTTGAGTACAAGTAATTTATTTAGGAGCTGAATCCTGGAAACATCAACAAGGGAGTGGGGAATGAGACAGGGAAGAAAAGAAAGCCAATAAAAGGTGAGCAAACAAGTCACTACAGTGGGTAACTGAAGCTCAAGCTCGGAGACTGTGGATCCTTTGCTTTTAAATGTCAAAAGAGTAGAGAATTACTTTCCAAGAAGATTTCGGGGCAGCCCAAACTGGAATGCAAGGGTGAATTATATGCCTTCTCAAGGTCTCTTCCAATCTTATGATTATATGATTGTTCATTATTGAAAATTGGCTGGTAATTGGTTTGACACAGAAAGGTCAAATGTGCAGGGGATTGCACAACCTTTTGATTTTAGAGTAGAGAACAATGTGGTTATCCCACCCACATTTCAGAGAGATGTTTTTTAATTTCATAAATATACCATGATAATCTGCAAGACTTCTAATTAGGAAAGACCACCTAGGAACTGGCTACAATTTCGACAGAGATGGAGGTTTGGTAGTAATGAAAATGAGCAGAACCCAGGATGAACCACAAGTACTATACAGGTATATACAGCACTGCTTTTGTGGTCAGTTTGCTTTTAAACTACCTACATTGCTGATACATCATCAGAAACTGGTTTTAGTAAAGACTTAAGTTAGGAAAAACAACAATAACAAAAACAAAACTTATACTTCATTTTGCTTGCTTTTAATTGAGAAAAAAATCATCTCTTTACAAACAAATGGGGATCTGATTATAATTATGTGACTTTTTGTACATAATTTTACGTAAGATTAGTCACCCAGAATGCATATCTCAAGCTATAACTAACTGGCCAACAGTGAGTTTTCAAAGTGATCAGTCCAATTACTGTCTCCCAAGATGCAGAGATCAAACATAGTTTACTCTTTTTTAAGAGTCCAAATGTTTGTAGGAACAGAACACTTATAAATTTATACCTATACTTTCTTTTAAATTCAGCAAACTTAATGAAATTAAGATCTCATTTTAACTGGCATAAAAGAAAGAACTTATAGGATCTAAAGAAATAAAATAATCGTTAATTAACTGTATTTGCAAGACCCCTTAAATCAAACATACAACAATATAAAATTTTCAGCTAAAAAAAGAGCTTAGTGACTATACTAATCTAATCTTTTCATTTTGTACATAAAATAATCCAGGCTGAGAGAGGTTCCATGCCATCAATGATTTGGTGGAGCTAAGAATTTAGGATGCAGAATTTGAACTCAGGTGTCCCATTTGTTAATGTTCTTTCTAGAACACTAATAAGAGATATAAAACTGTATGTTAAACTATTTCAGAAACACATCTTAAACCTGTAGAAAGGCAAGAGCTTGTAGTAAAATGTGATGAAAAATGCCGTCTTTGGATCACATACCTGTAAACGTCATGCTCTGAATCTACTGTAGATAAGCTTCAAGGAAGAAAAAGTCAAGATCAGGGTGCTCATTGTTAAACCTAACAGTTGTCCTTTGAGGCTGACACTCAAGCAGCATTCTCTGGCAATCCAATTGCCCTGGAAGTAGGCTTAAATAAATTACTCAATTCTACCAAAAGAAGCAAAACATTTGCAATACTAAAGAGGGTAATAGGTCTTCAGTGATCTGGGATTTTCCTTTGGTATTCTCTCTGGATAAAGAGAGGCCTATAACTACTAACATTTACTTCAAAAAGGGATGGTTGAAAAAGAGGGGAAAGGAGCTTTCTAGTATTACACAGAAATTTTAAGAAAAAGCAAGAAAAAGCACTAGTTTGTCCTGAGGCAAAAATGCTTTCCTCTTATCACCTTTGGGGAAAGAGCAAAGAACTGAAAGCTATTAGTTTTTATTTACTTTGTTGTAATTGTTTCAGTACTTCAACTACACTTTTATTAGGCTGTGAGCTTTGTAAGAGTGTCAGCTGTGTCTTATTAATCTTTCTATCTTTAGCATCTAGCCTAATGCCTACTACGTAAAAGACAATAAATGGCTCATAAGTGAATGATTGAGAATCTGGTGTAGCTAGCGGTTGTAATAAAATCCATAACTCCAGAAAGAAGAGTAAAAAGACAGGGCCAGGTGCTAAAGGAGAGGGAAGAGACAAATCCTATCAGCAGGTGCTAAGAGAGGTGTGGCAAGTGAATAGAATCCAGCTCAGAAGTTCCAGAGAGTCAAAGTTAAAAGATCATATGATCTTCACATTTGAAGAGAGAAAAATAACATCTATTAAAAGAATATTTTATAATATTCTTAAAGAATCTTTAGAAATAAAATTCAATAAATATATTTTGAGCACCTACTATTTTTACAACATTCCATTAGGCGATGTGGGGCCATACAGAGGTAAAGAGTCAACTGATTTAGAAGGTTTATCTAATGGATGACAGAACAAACACATACATGAGTATAAAATTGGAAAAGATGTAATACACCATACAGAAATATGATGTGACTCAGATTAGGGAGGAATCATATGACTGCAGAGACCATGGAGTCATTCTTTTTTTTCTTTTGGCCACAACCTTGGCATGCAGAAATTCCTGGGCCAGAGTTCAAACCCGAGCCACAGAAGTAACCAGAGCCACAGTGGTGGCAACCCTAGATCCTTAACCCCACTGAGCCACCAGGGAACTCCCCTGGAAACGAAGTTTTTTTTGAGATGAGCTTTGACATTGAGGTACATTTTTCAAAGTTGGATAAGCGAAAGCTATGGAAATGTTTTTCAGACATAAAGACAGGATGAGCAGAATCACTGAATTAAGAGAGTAGGTTTCATGCTCCTATGGAAGTGAGCAGTCCTTGTAATACAAGTTTAGTTCTCACAAAGGCTTTATGTCAGGAAGTAATAAGAGATAAAGTTGAATTAGTACTTGTAATACTAGTAGAAATTCAGTACCTCCTGAAGAGAAGTAATTTCGCACGAATCAAATTCAGCATCCTTATCTTGATTCAAAGCTCATCTTTAATTTCCACTCAGGTTAGAATCCTTTGGCATATCTAATTTTAATAATTAAAGGAATCTTTGGACTACACAGCATCTAGCGTTCTTTTATAATTCATGAACTTGGAAAAGTTTTAATATTGTATGGATATGAATGAGATTACTAAAACAGGCTAACAAGCCATCTGCTTCACGACACACATTTTCATAAATGTCACAGAACTTTATGTTGCCATAAAATGTGGCAACAAGGAAGCACCTTTCTGTGGAAGGGAAGTTCTCTAACAGGCATTTTCAGGCTACTTCAGTCCTTGCTTGATCTGGCACATCACAGCTATAACAATAAATGTCCCTAATAGAAACAGAAGAAAAATTGGCTGTAAACTTTCACAGGAGAAAGACTGATACTTTGACCATGATTTCAATAGTCCTGTCCCAACAAAAAAAAAGGTCATTACTGTCCAAGTACCTATGCTATTTAGAAGATCCCACAGGTCTTAAATCCTCTTCTTTAGTGGATTTAAGCCAGAGAAGAAGGTTCATCTATTTTCTTGGTAATGTATAAACAGTAGATGTTTACTACTCCCTGTTCAGGGCAGAAGTAACTTTCTAATGTTTTTCCATAACCCTGCTGCTGTGCTTATACTGTCTTCTTGAGAGAGTTACTCCAGTTCCCAAGGATGAGATATTTTATTTCTTCCTTATAGAAAGGAGCACCCAAATGGTTCATCAAAATCAGGAAGTGAGGCTACAGTCTGCTTTGGTTCTTGGTATCTGCCTTGTTTTTGTTTGCCTTTTTTTTTTGGCCATACCCATGTTATGTGAAAGTTCTAGGGCCAGGGATTGAACCCTCACCACAGCAGCAACCCAAGCTGTTGTAATGACAGTGCCAGATCCTTAACCTACTGTTGCCACCAGGGAACTCCTCAGCCATGTCTTTAGAATGAGTTAAAATTTGGTAGTCACCAAGAGTTGCCACAACCTGTTCCCCATTCTATGTGGCTTGCATGGACTCACCAACAAATTTGCAAACTTCACAAGATTTTGGATTAATTTCTTTGTGGTTTCAGTGTCTTCCCTGCTTATACATACACACAAGAGAGAAGTAACCAATAAATAACAAATATGCCATAGAAAAGCAATTCTGCAATGGTTTAGGTTTTATGTTCTAATAATGCTCAGATCCCAGCTTCCAGGACTCAGTGTACTGTATCAGCAATAATGAGTAAAGTACTGAAACTCATTAAAGAACTTACTAATCAGTACGTTAATTGAGGCTATCTGCTTCCCATTACACAGAGACAAATTAAGCAGGTTACAAAGATTCTCAGAAAACATCTGTGGAAACATGTCAAAATTAATGATAAAATCGAGCTCCCTTTGTGGTTGAATTTTCATCCAGCTGCATCTAAAAAAGTGCTATCAAAGAAAACGATTCATTACTTGTCAAATCAGAATAAAATCTCCAAACCACTAACAGTATTTATCTACAACTTTTTAATTAGAGGTGAACAGACCTTAAAATAGCCACCTACTTGCACCATATCATGTGAATTGGAGGGAAAAAAAAAAAAAAAAGGTCTAATGGAAAGAAATTACCAAATTTATGTGAAAAACACAGAGGTAGATAATAAATTTAAGAATGTGTCTTATTACATAAGTCAAAATTATTTTTCCCAGAAAGAACTGACTGGGCTATTAAAAACATTCCTTCATTAAGGGCCTTCTCTTTGGGGAGGCAGGCAAGCTATTTAGGATAACCTACTGGAACATATAGGGAGACTATGAGAATATAAAGTAAAAGGAAAGGCAAGTTCACACACACGTTTGTGTATGAAAACTCTACTATAAAATCAACCACTCCCTATTGTTGTTAAACATTACCAAGTCATGTTATTCCTCCAGCTTAGAACTCAACATTCCTTTGCTCTTAAAGTTCAAAGTTCTTGACAGAAGACAAAGTCCCCTATTAATTAGCCTTGACTTTCCATATCAGCTTCATCTTTTCCATTCTCTCCTTTATCCTATTTTTTAGCTGTGACTAGACTCCAAGTTCTTTTCATTTGCTAGTCCGTTCCTCCTAAAGCCCTCTCTATCCCATTGCCATTCTCACTCTCCACATCTGGTTAACTCTTAGTCACTGGTTAAATCACTCATTAGTTACCCATGTTAAATTCTCTTTAAACTCTAGAATGTAAACTAGATTTCCCTATAATATACTTCTATTGTACACAGTATCTTTGATAAACTCTTTTATAAGACTGTGGATGAATTGAAACCATGAATGTTTAGTAGTAAAATTGGTTTAATAGTTCACTCTGTGAGAAGAATGATGGAGGGAAGACGTGATAGATTGGGAAACTGGATGAAGGATGGTGCCATTCACAAGGACAGGAAAGGGTAGGACCAGAGCAGAATTAAGGAGAAGGGTGGTAATGAGTTCAATTGGGGCATAATCAGATTTAACTGCCTCAAGGACCTCCAAATGAAGATATCTAGCTTACAGTGACATAGAAAGTACAGACCAAATGTGTAAAATATACATTAAGTACTGATTGGATGTTTTTACCTTATTGACAATGAATCATGGAAGTGACTGTGTAGAGAAATAAGACAGTATAGAGTATAACACTAAAGACAGCAAAAGGGCTGGATATAGAAAGTGGAATTAAACTGAGAAGCAGCAGCCACAGTTGTAAAAGAAAACACAAGAGAGTTGGTGTCAAAAAAAGCAAAAGAAATCTTTTTCAAGAACAGTGAGGTCAACAGTGCCAAATGCAGCAAAACTTTCAAGAAGATATGGACAGAAACTGTGTGATATTATCAATAATGATAACCTTGGCAACAGCCTTAAGAGTGAAGTGCTACAAGGAGAATGAATGATAAGGAAGTAACAAAAGTAGAGTAGTCTCTATAAAGAACTTTGTTAATGAAAGAAGGAATTATAGAGTCTAAAAAGGCTATGATATGGAGAAGTTTTCTTTTGTTTTTGTGCCTGTTTTTTACTGTGTGTGTTTTATTTGAGTAGCGACAAAAGTAGTGATGAAATTGAACTTTCCATAAGTTCAATTGCTTATGGAAAGGAACCAGCATGGAAGCAGAGGTGAGGCCATGTGGGAGAGAAAAATTAGTAAATCAGGTCTTCTGAAAGGTATTTAAAAATAATAAAGAGGTGTTTTTTTTTTTTAATGGAAAGACTGAGAAGTAGTTTTAAATTCCGTGGAAGCCGAAGATATAAATTTATGTTGAACCAAACTGTACCATCCTATAAATTCTTCATCTGTGTTAAGCACTTTAAATGTAAAGGCAAGATTATAAGATTAATCAACATGTCTTTCCTGTGCAAGTTCAACAGCAGAACAGGTAATAGAGTTGAAAACATTGCTAAAAGAGTCATGAAAGTAATGGTACCTTGAAGTCCGATTTGAACAAGAAATAAAGAGTGAAGAGAGGAGGCTGAGAGAGAAAAAGTAGATGGACCAAAGGGCTGAATAACTAAATGAAGAGGATCACTAGGAACTTATTTAGACTACTTGAAGGTTAGAAAATTATATCAGGTGGTGAAATATTTGAATTCAGGATTTTTAAAAGGGCAGTGTTTCCAGATGATGATAAGGCTCAAAGTATTACTATAGGAATGAGTGGATAAAAGGCATGGAAATAATGATGCCTAAATATGAAGAAGCTGGTTGCCTGAGAGACCAGAGTATCCAAAAGCTGTCTTTCCCACATGCTTGCTGAAGTCATCCAAAGTCCACAGGTCTCTGAAGCAGGGGGTAAACATATGACTTGGGTGTGGAAGTCTTCCATGAGTGAAGAACAATCAAGTAGTCAGTATATGACAGTGAAGCAGATAAGTGGATTATGGAAGAGCCAAATGCCATGGGCTTCAAAGATGTGGAAGCAGTATGGATTTCCCACTGTGGCTCAGTGGAAATAAACCTGACAAGGATCCATGAGGATGCAGGTTCAATCCCTGGTCTTCCTCAATGGGTTAAGGATCTTGCTGTGTCTATGGTGTAGGCTGGCAGCTACAGCTCCGATTCAATCCCTAGCCTGGAAACTTCCACATGCTACACCTGCAGCTCTAAAAAGAAAAAAAAGAGGAAGAAGAAGAAAAAAAAAAGGTGTGGAAGTTTAAATTTGCCATTAAAAAAGGAAAGGAGAGACAACCAAAGCTCTAATCCTAAAGGTAAAAGATTAAGAAGCCAGAGTCTTTCCACCCATCTTTCTCTATGCCAAAGTCAAATACAATTACTGAGTCTATCAAAGAGCTAAGTAAATCACCAACGAGTGTTGAGATCAATAATGAAAAGGTACCCTATAGTCCTAATAGGGCTCAAAAATGCATGTTGTTTTGTTTGCATGATTTTTTTAAAAAAAAATAGAATTTGATCATCTTTCATCAGACATACACTTTTTGTTTTACCATAATGCTGACCACTCCCTATTTTATTATAGCCGACATAGTAATTCCCATATGCACATTACATACATCCCCCCACAGGCACTGACTATTCAACATATGCTCCAGATTGTCTTTATTCCCAGGAAGGAAAAAGGGAAAATATTTTTGTTTGCATTCATTCTCAGAACTCTGGGAAAGCCCAAAAATGGTCCTGGGTGGCCAACCAGGCTTGAGCATAGTGGTAGGATTCCAACTGTGCTAGTAAGAAAGAAAACTAAAGTCAATCAGTTCCCTCAGTTTAAGGCAAATTAGACATCAATGGACATAAAATCTCTAAGCTGGGATAGTCTGTCAGAAGCTAAATAAGCAATAGGCTTAATCGTTGTGTAGTTACACAGGCCTTCTAACTTAACAAGGCAGAAATATGGCCATCCTGGGAAAAAGACCTGCAACCATTAGTCCCAGGACACATTATATATTAAGATGGATGAGAAAAAAGCTCCATGGTACATAGATATTCCTAGGGAAAAGAAACAGAGAGGGACCCTGAGTTGACATCGCAAAATGATTTCCCAAAACAAAAGTGAATATTGATCCATGTTTTGTGACATAAGCATGGTACTCAGAGAGCAGGAATGAAGATAAGGTTAGCAGTTGCAGAAATATAAGGAAACGTCATGTCTTACTCACACACAGCTACATTGCCTGTGATTTGTAAGCCCCCCAAAAGTCAGCCTATTTGTAAATACAAAAGTAATGCCAAAACTATAGGTAAACAAAGAAGCTAAAAAGCAAAATAATAACAGAGAACACAGACAATTCTGGTAAATGATTGCAAGGAAAAGAAGTTCTATAGCATTCATTCATTTATTCATTCAGCAAATGTTTGCTAAGTAGTACATTAAGCACTGAGGCCTGGTGAGCAAAACAGAATGAGCTCTTGCTCTCACAGGGCTTAGCAATCGAATTCATTCATCAGCCAAGAGTTAGATAATAGCAACAGTTGAATGAAGGAAAATAATACAGTGTGAGCAAACACACACACACATACACACATACCTGGAAATGTGCAGAGAGCAGTAATATTTTTTTAAATTTTTTTTTTTGTCTTTTTGCCTTTTCTAGGGCCACTCCTATGGCATATAGATGTTCCCAGGCTAGGGGTCTAATCAGAGCTGTAGCACTGGCCTACACCAGAGCTATAGCAACGTGGAATCTGAGCCGTGTCTGCAACCTCCACCACAGCTCACGGCAATGCCAGATCCTCAACCCACTGAGAGAGGCCAGGGATCGAACCCGCAACCTCATGGTTCCTAGTTGGATTCATTAACCACTGAGCCACGATGGGAACTCCAAGTAATATTAATATGCTACATATTTCATGCTATTTCAAAGACCTAAACTGGAAAACAAAAGCAAGAATATGCTTTCAGTCAAAAAAAAAATTGGTCTAAGTTTGAAAGAAATGCAGTGACTTTACTGTACAGCAGAGACTGGCACAACATTGTAAAACAACTATACTTTAAATTTTAAAAATAAAATATAAAAATAAATTAAAAAAGATGCAGAAGCCAGAAAACAAAATTGAACTTTTATAGTATAAAACATTTTATAACTATTATCCCACTAGAAAGATAATAAAAATTGTAATCAAGTATCATTCTACATAGAGAAGCCTACTATCAGAAAGGGAGATTAGAATGGACTTCCAGAATTAAAATGGGCTGAGATTCCTCATCAAAAATGAGAAATAATTTATTTAACTGAGGAGGCTTTGGTACAACTCGTGGTGAAAGCTGTAATAGGGCCCAGAAAAATAATCCCTCTGGATTCCCTATGAAGCTCCTAGAAAGCTCTTAAGAGAAAAATGACCTTGCTCCAGGAATGGTGATGATCAACACTTGGAGCAAATAAAAAGGTCCCTCTGACACCAGGGAGTGTGCCATTTTTCCCCATCTCTGTCCTCTGATCCTTCTGCAGTATTTTCCCACCTAAATGGATGGGGCATGGCAAAAAGCCCAGTCTCATGTGCTTGGTGGCCTACTAAATTGTTCACTAATATTTTTTGACGCTGGCTCTATAAGACTGTCATGGCAGCCATTTCTGTTACAGATTCACGCCACACAGCCTCCCCTTTGACAGTGAGCAGTATAAAAGGGCATTGAAATCAAGGCTCACAAACCCCTTCTGCCAAGGAAAAAGGAACTTCCTGGGGCCACTTCAAGCACTCTGTCACACAACTGAATAAGATAAAAGGAAGAAAATCCTGTGGATGGTCATTTCAGAAGCAGCCAGATTGCTCTGCTGTGTGCCTTCCCCATAGATCTCCAATTTACCACCATTGTGTAATTTTCACTGAGCACTGACAGCACATAATGTAGTATGCAGGAGCTCCTGAGCAAAGTTTCTGTAGGGAGCTGATACATAAGAGAAAGATGTGACGGAGCAGCCCTTCCTGAGAGAGAGTTTTGTATACGCTTAACCATTTGTTTTGTTTGCTGGTTAGCTTTATTTTATTCATAAAGAAATATGGGTAAGCAATTATCTCCACTTGAGGACCACCAGCACCCCAGAAGCCTGATCACTCATCTTTAAAGGAGTGGGCCTAAGGCAAAGCTTGATGACTAGAGCAAGTCTTTCTTTAAAAAAATTATTTAAATATTCATTATGAATAATGATTTTTTTGAATATTTGATTACTGGCAACTTTCAAGCCCCATTCTCTCCCTTTCCACCCTACATCTGGGAAAGCTAATAAGAGGTTGGGTGTTCCTTTTTGGGGGCACTGGTGGGATGCTGAAAGCAGGCAAGCTCCACCCATGTATGGGAACACTCAGCCCACATCCACCCCTTTCTACCTTAAAACTCCAAGGCACTTGCTCCTTCTGCTCTCTGAAATAATTTCTGAACCTACTAGGAGCCTTTCCTCTTCTCCCCAGAAAGCCTCATTATTTGAGTAGTAAATAATGATGGATGGCATCATTATTCTCAATATCCAAACCAGGTTTTGGGTGGATGTTCCATCTCAACCCTGCATTGTGACTACTTCATGAAACAATTACAGAGCGAATATTAATTTTCATAAAATAATAGCCATAACTTAAAGCTGGCCTCTGAGTTCCCTATTTTCCCAGTCCAAGCCCTGTCTTTTCATAGACACATCTAGAATAATGAGGAAGAGAGGTTGGAAGAGAGCCCAAATTACTTCACAAGATTAGGGGAAGGTAGAGCCCTGTGGTCAGATACAGAGTTTCTTTGGGAAACTATTGCCTTAGTTTATCCTTTGAATTTTCAAGCATGAGCCAAAAAGATGTCATTAACAAAAGTAAACAAACACTTGCCCTTGGAGAGCTTCCATAAATGTATTCAGAAACAGAATAGGAATACAAGCGAAAGTTAAGTGATATTATCCCACACTGGCTAGCCAATTATCATTTGGCCTTTCCATGTTAGAATAAAAAGACAGTTTATCTAACTAGAATTCTAACAATGTTTGTACCTTCATTGGTCTGGCTTAATCACACCAAGTGATTAAGATGATACCAGAAAGAAAAGGCAAAAGTTTATAAATATTCAACATATTTGAGAACATAGAAAGCATTATAACATGGATTTAGGGAAGTTTCCATTAAGAAAAAAATGTTGAATAAACCCTTCGGTGCTCAAAGTGTTTAAAAATAAAACAATTCTATTAATATTAGAAAAAGAGCAACTTTTTTTTATTCCATTGAACTTAATAATTGTGATTTCTTTGGTATTCCTGTCAGTGCTTATTTTATTCAATTTATAAAGAAAGTATCTCCAGTAGTTCCACAGCAATCAAATAATCTTATCTACACACATATATGTGACAACTCTATTAAATGTATTAAACCTATCTTATTATAACATGGTATAAATTAAAAACTGCTTATACCAACGGGGAGGGTGGAGGGAGTGGGATAGATGGGGAGTTTGGGATTAGCAGATGCAAACATATATAGAATGGATAAACAACAAGATCCTACTATATAGCACAGGGAACAATATCCAATGCAAGAATATAAAATATTTGATATCCAGGAATATAAAAAAAGAAAAAAAAATATATATATGACTGATTCACTTTTCTCTATGGCTGAAATTGGCACAACATTGTAAATCAACTCTAATAAAAAACAGAGAGAGAGAATATTAATGCTGCTGTGAAATGATAGCACAGTGTTTCAGAAGGCCATCCTCAATTTTGTTCATATATTCTCCTGCTCACAGGTCTCTCTGTCTAGTACTACCACCATCATAATTCCTCTTCAATCCTCTAGGACAAAAGAGCAAGTGAACTCACCCCACCCCCACGCCTCATTCTCTCTCCACATGAACCCCCAAGAGAAAGAACAGTAGTATATTCTTCCTGCATAAGCAAGGGTCAGGAACTAAATCTCACAGCAGATACCCTAAGAGTCATCTTTATAGAGAGGAATATGAGTAAGCCAGGTTGATGCGAAGGGAGATGCTACGACCATGACCCTTAATAATCCCTGGATATCTATTCACACGTGTGCTGTGATCCTTTTATGAACTGCCTGCAGGAGACTGGCTAGTCTTCAGACAGCAGGGCAACTCTGAGCTTGGCTGCTTGAAATTACAACATCAGCTTGCCTGGCAAGTGGGTGTTATTGCTGAGGACACAGAAGAAAAAATACATGGCTGTCCTTTCTCTGCAGCTAAGATTGAGCACTAATATTTTGATGGAGAATTAGGACCATTTCCCTAGTTTAAAAGACGGTAATGACAATATAGATGGAATGATCTCTTTTACCCCTCTTGGCACTGAGGATCCTCACCTGTGGGAACAGTTCCCTGATTTTCCTCTGAAGAATCTTCCTCTGCCTCATATGTTTTGGGGGACTTAACCCCTCAGGCTCTAGGACTGAGAATGTGGCCCAAGGCTTCCTTCCTGCCAGCATCTCATGCTCTTGAGTTAGTGAGGACTTTTCTAGAATAGTACTTAGAGTCCTGTGGAAAGAGGTCTCTTTTTCCTGATGAGTTTGTCACTTCTAGTGGTTACTTTGTTGTTATAAAGTTGGAATCTACCTAAATCAGATAAGCCAGACAGATAAAAGCGTTGAGGCCAAAATTTGGAGAAAAATTCCTGACTACACAATTGATACATCTTTCCTCCCTAAAAATGATCTGTATATTAATTATCTGAGCCAACTCATTTCCTCTGATTCTTAGGCATATTTGAATTGGGCTGTGGTCACTTGACATCAGGAGATTTCTCTATAATGTCTTTGTCTCCATGTCTGTTCCTCCTTCTAGCTGTGAACACTTAAAAGTCAGAGATTGTGTCTTAATAAGCTTCCTATATTTAGTTAGAAATGTATTAATATATATAAACCTCTAGCCTAGTATTCAATAAATGTTTTTTAAAAAAGACTAGGGAAACTACGTAGAGGAATACACACAGAAATTTGATATGTTGAAAGACCCATGTAGCAGCAATACTACATTTGACACTACCTTGAATTTTCAAAACTTGAAGCTGAAATTTTTCAGAGATGTGAATATATTCTTATGGAATTTAACAACAATTATTGGTTCATGCAACATGACATTTTCAGAATTATGCTTTCCCTTTTTTTCTTGTTTTAATTTGTTACTTGCTTACTCATTTATATATTTATGTAGAGGTATCAGAAAGTATGCAAAAGTATTTTAATTATTATTACATTACGTAGAAAACAGTGCTAATCAGTTAATGGGAGAAGGTTAACTAAAACTTTGGGTAATTATTAACTTATTCACTTAGCGAATAGGAATTATGCAGAATAAAGTATATGCAAAATTCAAAAGTGAAGAAATAAATTATTCAGTTCCATTTACTGAATTATTACCAGAGTTTGTTTGCAGGTTTGATTTTTCTCTTCAAAACCAACTACATTTTAGTGAAGAGGTTATCATTTGGAACCTCTTTCACAGGCAAATAATCAGAAACCTCAATTTTAGCAGATATCAACCACTAGTTCAACAAAACAACTACAAATATATTGACAAAATAGACAAGTAATTAAACAATAAAATAATTATTTAAATATATATGTAAATCTTCTATTGTCTTCCTACATACATATAGAAATTATATTTTTATTTTGCTACTTGTTTATGTTCATTACACCATTCTGACCGACCTCATGGGTATGTCATGAGGCTAGATCATTTCAGAGATCATAGTAGTGAGAACTTCTGGGAAAAACAATAAAATACTTTTTATAAGTTTTTTTAGTGCAACAAATTATATAACCAAACCATAACTCTACCATATTGTTCTGTTCTACATTTCTTTTTTTTTTTTTTGAGTTTAGAGAGTGAGAATTAAAGACTATTGTTAAGTCATTTGTTCGCCACATCTTCCTACAAAACATATGGCCATGGACACTACTGTGGCTTCCCTCTACTGACTCTCAGCAGAGAAAGAAAGAAATGCACGCACTAAGACAAGACCACGGCCAAGGAGCTACTTAAGGGAAATAAAATTCCAATTTATTTTATGAGAGAGTGAAGTTAAAATTCAGTCATTTGTGGTCCACTAATCTATGACATAGGAGGCAAGAATATACATGGAAAAAAGATATCTTCAATAAGTGGTGCTGCAGAAACTGGACAGCTACATGCAAAAGAATGAAATTAGAACATTTTCTAATACCATACACAAAAACAAACTCAAAATGGATTAAAGACCTAAACGTAAGGCAAGATAGTCTAAAAGTCCTAGAGGAAAACATAAGCTGAACACTCTCTGACATAAACTACGGCAATATTTTTTTTTTGATCCACCTCCTAGAGCAATGAAAATAAAAACAAAATAAACAAATGGGACCTAATTAAACTTAAACTCTTCTGCACAGCAAAGGAAAACAAAATTAAAGGACATCCCACAAAATGAGAGAAAATATTTGCAAATGAAGTGACTGACAAGGGAATAATGGCCAAAATATAAAAATATCTCATGCAGCTTTATATTAAAAAAACAAACATCCCAATAGAAAAATAACTAGAAGATCTAAATACACATTTCTCCAAATAAGACAGATAAGAAAAGTTCACAGAAAGGTGCTCAACATTGTCAATTATTAGAGAAATGCAAATCAAAACCACAATGAGATATCACCTCACATCTGTCAGAAGGACCATCATCAAAAAGTCTATAAATAATAAATGCTGGAAAAGGTGTGGGAAAAAAGGGAACTTTCCTATACTGTTAGTAGGAATGTAAATTGGTACAACCACTGTGGAGGACAGTATGGAGGTTCCTTAAAAAACTAAATACAGAACTACCATATGATCCAGCAATCCCACTCCTGGGTATATATCCTGAAACAACCATATTTTGAAAAGATACATGCACCTCATGTTCCCTGCAGCACTATTTACAATAGCCAAGACATGGAAGCAACCTAAATGTCCATCACAGAGGAATGGATTAAAGAAGATGTGGTACATATATACAATGGAATATTACTCACCCATAAAAAAGAATGAAATAATGCCATTTGAAGCAACATGCGTGGACCTAGAGGTTATCATATTAAGTGAAGTAAGTCAAAGACAAATATCCTTCATCAATTATATGTAGAATCTAATAAAAATGATTTAAAAACCTACTTATAAAACAAAAACAAACTCAGATTTTTGAAATCGAAATTATGGTTACCAAAGGGGAAACCTTTGGAGGGGAAGGGATAAATTAGGAGAACAGGATAAACACTATATATATAAAATAGATAACAAGGACCTACTGTTTAGCACAGAAAGGTCTACTCAATGTTCTATAATAACCTAAATGAAAAAAAGAGAACAGATATTTGTATATGTGTAACTTATTTACTTTGCTATAAACCTGGAAAAAATACAACTTTGTAAATCAACTATACCCCAATAATTTTTTTAAAAAAATCAATTATTTATGGAGTATAAACTTTTGTGACTAAATATTAAAAATATTTATCCTTTGAAATCCCATTTACATATTTTAAATGATTAAACATTGAGGCTTTTGTATAATAAATTCATATGAGTAAGTACAAAATTAACATGGTATAAGGGGGTAATTCTTATTATTTTTCTTTTTTCTTTTTCATATTTTTCTAAAAGGGGGCTATTCAAAATTTCTGTCTTTTGTTAAAAGCTGTCTTGGGAATTCTTTTATGCAAAGTTTCATAGTTAGTCTCAGCTTCCTACGGCTTATATGGGTTGGGGAAATTAAGCAATAAACAAAACATTATAACGTAAATAAAAAATCTGACAATGTCAACATTGGGAAATCTCATAGTGTATAAAATGATGAACTATACTAGACACAATCCTTTTTCCCTGAGATTTTTCTAGTGAGTGAGGAAGGTAACTGAGCTCCTGTTAGACACCAGGCACTGTGTGAGACATTTTCACATGTATTTGTGCTCTGAAACAGCTTTGTAATCCATAGAAGGAATATTTTCGTCTCTTGAGATGAAGAGACAGTGAATTCATCCAAAGAATAAACAAACAACTTTTACAAGCTCACAAAGATAGTAAGCAACTGAACAGGGACTTAAACCCAGTTCTTCCCAACTTCAAAACTTGTTACACAAGGATTTACCTTTGGTTGACTGATTTTTTTTAACTGAAAACCATACTCCTACATGGCAGACACCAAGACCCCGCTGTCAGAAGCCTCTTCTGAATAAGAAATTGCATCATTCTTCCCCTTCCTCTTTTAATAGGCCATGTAGTTTATCTGCTGATATATAGTTCTCACATATTTATATGTATTATTCTCTAAATACATATAGAAAATTGTCTCTATGAGTCTTATTACAGGAACATATCACAGGTATAGCTAAAAGTATGTGTCATTATTATGTTCTGGATGTTGTTATTACTTTTTTTTTTTTTGTCTTTTTGCCTTTTCTAGGGCCACTCCCGCGGCACATGGAGGTTCCCAGGCTAGGGGTCCAATCGGAGCTGTAGCCCCCGGCCACAGCCACAGCCACAGCAACGCAGGATCCGAGCCACGTCTGCAACCTACACCACAGCTCATGGCAATACTGGATCCTTAACCCACCAAGCAACCTCATGGTTCCTAGTTGGATTCATTAACCACTGAGCCACTACGGGAACTCCTGGATGTCGTTATTTCAACCACAAAAATAATGAACAGAGTTTAGGTTGCAAATCATCAAGCATGGCATAAGCGTGTACTGAGGGAAGTACAGGTCCTGTGAGTCACTGGAAAGCATCCTGTGGGCCTATCCCTGTTTTAGGTGTAGCCACATAAGTGACTGGATATGTAGTATATAATCAAGTGGTGGAATGTCTGGTTTGAATTATAGAATCTTTAGGGACTTAGGAGTTCCCATTATGGCTCAGCAGTTAATGAACCTGACTACTATCCATGAGGGCACAGGCTCAATCCCTGGCCTTGCTCAGTAGGTAAAAGAGCCTGCGTTGCTGTGAGCTGTGGTATAGGCCAGCAGATGTAGCTCTGATTTGACCCCTAGCCTGGGAATGTCTGTAGGATGTGGGTGTGGCCCTAAAAAGACAAAAGATAAAATAAAATAAAATAAAATAAAATAAAATAAAAACTTTTGGGATTTAGAGGAGAGATTAAGGAATGGAATTTATCAGTATAAAAGCAAGGAGGTAGAATATCCCTTAGATTTGGTAGTCTGAATACATGTACTCTGAAAGTTTTTTTTTTTTAGGGTACACTGGAATTTCTCATGTTCAGGAAAACAAAATTTTCAGGAGGGAGAAAATTCAAAAGAAGAGAATATTACTGGGATGACAATTAAAATATGTAGAGAGTCATAAATTGAAGTACAGAAATCATCAGTTTCCTTTATTAGCATTAAATAGGGGAGCAATATCTCTGTTGGTCTCCTGTTCTTACACTGGATCCAACAGAGGATCATTTGATAAACAGCCACAGCATACTTAATTGCTTCCTTAATTACTTGGAGATCTGTAGTAGCAATAGTATTTCACATGGGTCCATTTACTTCTACTCCACAACTGGGTATGCAACCAGATTTTCCATAGCTCATTTCCAAATGAGCAGAGCCAAAAGCAAAAGTCACTAACAAGCAACAAATTTAGTCACTGCTATGACCCAAAACTTATATCCAGAAAAACTATTCTTTTAGAAAACTAATTCCAGACTTCCATGTTCACAAGATGTTATCCTGGACTAATCACATGTGTGGTCTAGAAGAAACTATGGTGACTGCTACTCTAACTACAATCAACTAGATCAAGGATATAGCCACATACCCTTTGACCTCACATGCTGTAGCTGGTTGGCACCATGAAAACATTAATTACAATCCCTGAGACAATGTGGCATTTCATTTCGCAACCATGAATCATTCCCTGTCTGGTCTATTCTCCCGAGATTCATTTTCATAGTAAACTAATCTTTAGAGTGTCAGACTGTGATTAGCGACAGTGACACATTTTACAGATTGGGTCCTCAAAGCTGTGTCTACCCTGTTGCTATAGAAAGTTTGTAGAGATCTTGATGATAATAATCTTGACAGTAGGAGAGCTGGCATAAAAATTAAATATGTATCCCCTTATAAAACAAAAATTGGCCAAGACTTCACATCGATAATAGCTGAATGCTGTTAATAGCTGAAAAACACATATAATTAAATAGTTTATAATAGATTAAAACCTATAGGTTTGTGGGAGGTGGGAGACTAACTTTGTCTAAGATGTTTGTGAGTTATATTTGCATGTTTATGAGTTAATCACACTTTCAGTTTAGAGTAGTATTTAAAAGGTCACAGTCTAAGAAAACGTTA
The DNA here is from genome assembly GCF_016906955.1 of Phacochoerus africanus. NCBI lineage: Eukaryota > Metazoa > Chordata > Mammalia > Artiodactyla > Suidae > Phacochoerus > Phacochoerus africanus. The sequence continues at coordinate 138,746,767 of NC_062551.1, read as the reverse complement.
TTGGCCTATTAGGTTTAAATATCAAATGCTCTGAATATTCTTGAGATGTTCTTAACCTTAAAAAATGCAACGTATTTTCTAAGAGTATTCTCTACCGAAAAGTATTATAGAAAAAAATAAGATTTGGAAGAATTTGGAAGGCTATTTAAGATGCCATGAAAGATACATGAGCGAACCAAGGCAAGTGACAATATAAATCCCTTTGCAGTGCTTAAAAATGTTTGTGATTGAAGTACATATAACTTGGTATTCTTAGATTTCCCATAACTTATAGAAGGATGTTTATTTTTTCTTTTCCATTATAGGTTATAAAAAGATATTGAATAGGAGTTCCCGTCATGGCTCAGTGGTTAACGAATCCGACTAGGAACCATGAGGTTGTGGGTTTGATCCCTGGCCTTGCTCAGTGGGTTAAGGATTGGGCATTGCCATGAGCTGTGGTGTAGTTTGCAGAAGTGGCTTGGATCCCGCGTTGCTGTGGCTCTGGCATAGGCTGGAGGTTACAGCTCTGATTCGACCCCTAGCCTGGGAACTCCATATGCAGCAGGAGTGGTCCAAGAAATGGCAAAAAGACCAAAAAAAAAAAAAAGATATTGAATAGTTCCCTATGCACAGGGAACTATAGAGTAGGACTTTGTTGTTTATCTGTTTTAGATATTAATAGTGTGTATCTGTTAATCCTAAACTCCTAATTCATCCCTCCCCTCACTTTTCCCCTTTGGCAATCATAAATTTGTTTTGAAAGTCTGTGAGTCTGTTTCTGTTTTGTAAATAAGTTCATTTGTAATATTTTTTTAGATTCTACCTGTAAGTGATGTCATTTGATATTGTCTATCTCTGTCTGACGTACTTCACTTAGTATGATAATCTCCAGGTCCACCCATGTTTTTCCAAATGGCATTATTTCATTCTTTTTTAGTAATATTTCCTTATATATATGCACCACATCTTTTTTAGTCATTCCTCTTTTGATGGACATTTAGGTTGCTTCCATGTCTTGGCTATTATAACCAGTGCTGCAGTGAACAATGGGGTGCATGTACCTTTTTGAATTAGAGTTTAAAAGTATATCAGATTTGACTCACCTGGTATGAAAAACAAGCTATTGAAGATGAACCCTTGTGTTAGATCTTCTTTTACCCATCAAATTTGTTTATCACACCAGAAAGAGAACTTTTACATTCATTCAAATAGTTTTTCCTGAAACAAATATGCAGAACTATGGGCCCAGGGAGTTCATTCTCAAGTGTATGGTTAGGAAATGGGGTTTAATGGGTGTGGGAAGGATAGAGTTGTTGTACTAACTTCCATCTGCAAATGCATGCTATTAGGGAAAAGCCTATAGATCAGAATTGTCTGCCATATTTTCCTATTAAGAATGAAAAACTCCTAAAGAGCCTTCCAATGTATGTTTATACAGGATGTAGGGCAAGAGCAGCTGTCCAGGATGAAGACTCAGACTTGGAATCTATAGATTTCCCACTTGGGTCTCATATTAGGTATTAATATTTGCAATATAAAAATATAAGAATTTTAACACATGATCACTGAAAGATGTCTGTGCCATTTGAAGGGAGCCACAGCTTTATGTAGCATCAGCTATGCTATGGGCAAAAAAAAAGTCAATCTCACATTGCTGATACCAATCTTCTATAAACCCTGCAGATGTAAAAGTTGAGGAGTAAATTATAGCATTAATAAAGTTAACCTGGTAGAGTCCAAAATGGCATATACAGCAGAGAAAAAAAGCAAACAGTAACAGTTCATGCTGTTCTAATTGCTACAATTTCATTGGCAATTTAAATAAAATAATTCAGATTGCTGCAATTAACACACCCGTAGAATTCAAAGGACGGTGGGTGACCTCGCACAAAACACACTTTGGAATCAGCCCTCCTCCAAAGAATTAACCTTCATAAATCATTTGCATCCAAAGGATGCCTGGCTTCATGCTCTGTAAAAATTATCAGCACAGTAAAAGCAGGACCCCTAAAGGAGAATGCCCACCAACAGCAAGAACGGGTCTCCTAGTTTATTTCATCCATATGAATGCAAAGAGGCTGGCTGTGTTACATTCACAAACTCCCTGGCTGAAGGCGGGATTTTGCTTTTTCTGCATGGGTGCCCCCACACAGCTTAGAAGGAACTGCTAGCAAGCACTACAACCTGCTGTATTGCAGAGAAGTGAATCTGATTCACTTTGACAGAGATGACATTGTACTTGACTGCGGGGGCACAAAACTATCTTGTCTGTGGCTTTGGTCTGGATAAAGGGCTCTCTTCTCCAACACATTAGAGTGAGCACAGGAGCCATGGATTGTTATTTGAGAGGTAGGGGAAAGGTATTTAATGTTTCTCCAGTCACCTGATACCAAATTTAAGGCCAGTTATGTGGGACATATGGGAAACCCTTTTCTCTTGTTAGGTCAGACTTATGCAAGCACAGAATAGACACTACCAAGAATGATGATTTGTGATTAAAAAAAAAAAAAGTGACACTTGGAGGAATCTAATATGAATGAAAGTTGACCTCTACTATCCTTGGTTCAGAGGTCTAGATCTGAGAACTAAGGCAAATCATTTGAACAACTGCCTAACAACCAGGGCTTAAAACATGATTTTTTAGCCCCTTTAAAAATAATCTCAACTCAGAGAATGCTATTTCTGGATCATAAAATTCTTCTCTCTGACATTTTTGAGTACACTCATAGATCTTTTATAATACAAAGGTGGAAGAAGTATTGAATTACAACTTACTATGTATGCTTTCTCTTAAAATTATCTTACAATTTCTGTGCATATCCCTTATGCAATTTATAGTGATGCATGTTTAGTCAAAATAATATTTAAACAAAGTATCTCAAGCTAAATTCGTGTGATGGTTATTATAGTATTGCAAAAGGAGAGTAGAGAATACTTAATAAAGGGAATGATTCAACTTGAAGGAGAAAGTACAATTGCACCAGCTATGGAAGCAGTAACTGTGAACTGAGAGGGAAAGGTAGGTCTCCGTAAGTCATTCATGTCAGTGATAGTCTCTCAAATGGGGATAGCAGTAAGCAAAGGCGTTTATTTAAATTAGCTTCTCCTCTCAAAGGAGAGTGGGAACCAGCCTATCAGGGAAAATCTGTGAATGACCATGACCGGATCCAGAAGTCTCTGGCAGAATAAAATGAGGGGAAGTGTAAAATAAAACCAGAGATGCTGGCAGAGGTGGGACACTTGCTTATAAAAAGTTCAATAAGGGAAAAAAAATGTTGGCAGACTGAAAGAAAACAGAATTCAAAACCAGAAGCAAAATTAGAATTTTTGAATACCCAAAGTTTGTATGCAAATAAGCAGAAATGAAAGCATGTTCTCTTTGAAATAAGCACTCTTTAAAAGGCTTCCAAAATCAGATTCTTAAACAGTTATCTGAATGATAGTTGAAACTGCTTAAATGGTGCATGCTCAGGAATAAAAAAAAATAGTAATTTATTCCCAATGTGACCTTTCCCAGGCCATAATAAATCATCCATATATGCTGTCTTTTTCCATGAGACTTCCATTTAAAGAAGGCAAAAATGGAAGTGCTGCTGAGAGCATGAGGCAGTCACTGACTCCAATAAGAGTGAAATTGGAGCACAGAAGCACAAATCTCACTCTCTGGCAGAAATTCATCTTTAAAGGAAATGTGTGTCTTGCCACTACCCACCTAAAATCATTCCTTGCTCCTGCCCCATATTTCTTTCACTGCTGTGGCTACTTAGGAAAAGAAGAGGAGCCATTGTTCTTGCTATTTGCATTTAAATGTTGAATAAGAAAAGAGATTTTAAATAAATGAACAAAATGATCATTGAGGATTGTTTGTCCCATTGAAACAGAAGCCCAAGGGACAAACTTTTGAATTGGGAGTTTTGAGACTCAAAACATTCAATATTACTCTTATTGGAAAATGCAGTATTCAAATCCTTTAATCCATTATTAAAGTAGTAATAATAATGATGACTTTTCCATCTTTATATCCTTGTTCTTTTTAACTAAAGCATAAACCTAATAGTCCAAAGCTCCATCTAAATTCAAGGTTGAATATTTAAAGAAAAAAATCTTTGGGAAAATCTAAGCTTCATCATAGTGTTTCATGCAATCCAATCCAACACACCATGTATTGTTGTTTACAAATTGTATGATCCTTAGCTACATTTATAAGACTGAATAGTCAGCCTTTATTTTTATTTTTACTTTTTTGGCTATGCCTGTGGCATGCAGAAATTTCCAGGCAGGGATCAAACCCATGCTGCAGCTATAACCAGAGCTACAGCAGTGACAATGCTAAACCCTTAACTTCTAGGCCACCAGGGAACTCCCTGAACAATCAGCCTTTAAATCAAGAAACACAAACAGTGGGGTGAGAGAGTTACACACCTGATATAAATTTTAGTATTTTAAAAAATTTGGTCAATCACAGCCAAAAAAAGAGAAGATAAAGAAAATATAGCAATGTAACCATTTTCATACCGAGTAAAGATTTTAAACAAAATATAAAATTACATTTCACATTTTTTATGTGACTGAATTTTAAATTTTAAGTGAGTGGTAATTAAAATTCTCAGGAGGAAATGAGTTACCCACAAACTCTACTATCATTCTATAATTACAAAACAAAAAATGCCACAAAGTAAATGAGATTGATAATTTGTTAGAGTATTAAAACATCATAAGCATACTGACAATTTGATGTTTTACTCTATATTAAAAATATGTAGATATATTGAAGTCTAAACAAATAGAGTTTAAACGAGCTCATATGTAATAGCTTTGAAGAGAGCTTTTACTAAAGAAATACAGTTAATTGGTAAATATACAACGAAAATAGTAAAAAGCCTTAAACTGAAATAAAAATGGGAACCATCTTCATAATGCATTGTGAATTTTACACTATCCTGTGCAAAGAAGTATCCAGATCACAACAGATCATATAGCCCTGTGCAGCCACTAATGGCCAATTTACTGACATGTATTTCTGTTACAATGCAGTGTTGGAGGGGAAGAAATGAGCTAAGCTTCATGCCTCTTAATGGAAGTGAGCCTTTGCTTTGATCAGACATATTGTATGCAGTCAACCAAAGCAGCTTTACTCAAATTGCTCAAGTATTTCTCAAAATTCATTTATCATGACTCGAATATAGAGGAAAGGGGGGGAGCGATTTCAAGAGTCTATATGAACTAGTTGTACTAGAAGAAATGGAAGGTAAGGAGAACATTTTTCCTTTTGACCAGAAAACCTATTGCCCAGAGAGAATGGTTAAGAAAACCAGAAGAACAAAGGTATCAAAGTAGTAAAAGTAACCTTTAGATAGCTCTGAAGAGAAATATCAGAGTCTTTAGAATAAAAGTATTCAGTAACACACTATATTTCTCATTAATATTTTATTTTCTTTCAGGAATATACTTCAGAAAACCCTTATATGTAATGAGGAAAGTAATTCTGCTCTTTTTGAACAATGCATCCTTCAAAGAATTACTTATGAATTATTTAACTTTTCCTTATGTGGTCATATAGTGAATAATGATTAAGTAATAACTTAAAAGGGAAGAGTTAAAGTTCAAAAATTGTTCAGTCCTTCATATATTAATGAACATCTTAGGAACATATAGCTGACTTCAGTTGAAAAAATGGTAAGATGTGGGTCTCATACCAGCAGGATTTTGCTCCCACTTGAGGAGCCTGTTTGCAGTCCTAGATTACTTTAATCTGATTCCTTTTTCCACAGGCAACGAACAAAAGCCTTTTTATGCAAATATTTCGAAAAAAGCTATGATAAAAAGTCCGCAATTAGATTTGAGACCTAGTAACACCTTTACTGTCTTAATTTGACATTCCTAATGAATCGGTTGAAATTGCCCTGTATCACTTTCTTCCTTGCACCAGGATGGTATGCCACCCTAGATATCTGGGGTTTATAGTATTCAAGTGTTATATGATCAGGGAGCATTTCCACAGCATAATATAAATCTCATTAAAAAAAAAAATCCTTTCTGGGAAGTTGACCACTACACAATATAAAGGATGAAAGGAGTAAAAACTATGTCGAAGGGAAATAAAATGAATCAGCCCAGTTTTAGTGAGTAGGGGTACTGTGTGGCTGAAAGTTGAATACAAAGTTTGACTTCCTGACAACTGCCGACTCTGACTCAAAGGTAACAAACTGTCAAATGAAATTTCACTAGCTAAGGAATAGGTGGGACCATCCACTGTGCAATCCAATGGGCAGTTGATTAAGTTGTAGGGAGCTAGATGTTAGGGACTTAGGAAGGAAAAGCAAAAGGAGGTAAGAGGCAATACAATGCATAAAGTTTATATGCATTTTAACTGTTCTAAGTCATGTTGAAAAAAAAAGTCTGTGTATAATCCTACTGGAGAAATAAGGACCACACTGCATCTACTGATAAGAAACTGGGTTGCTCTGATATAGTCTAAGAAATAGAACCTCTAAGTTCTAATTGGAGCCAGGCAGGAGAATTATGTGCATATCGTACTAATTCATCTTAAAGATAGAAATGCAACTGATTACTAGCAGGATTGTTATTGTTTCTTTTACTGAAACTTATGATCCTCTGAAAGAAAATGGATTTAGCAGCTAGGACTATATCAGGTGTATTTCACCAAGAAAATAATCAAGTTTCAATAGTGTGTCTCCAAACTTAACAACGCCCACATATCTATCCATTTCCCACCATCTTCACTTGCCAGTACCCTGTCAATGTTCACCTAGACTTTTCAATAACCTATTGACTGGACCACTGGAATATATTCTAGGATCCATTCTACACTCTGCAACCAGAGTTAACTTTTTCAAATGGTATCTGATTATGTTATCTCCAATAAACTCCATTCTTTGTAACAGCCCCTACTGCGCACAAGAATAACCTGGTGTACAAGCCTCCCTGTAGCCTGGTCAACCACTCAAACCTCAAACTGAGAAACTCCTGTACTTCTCCATGCTTCAGGCGTAGCAGGCTTTGTCCAACTCCTGAGTGCCCATTTTCTCTCCCACTACCGGGCATTTACACAGACTCTTCCTCAGTCTGGAACATACTTTCTCATTGTCTCCACTCTCCATTGGCTAACTTACACTTGTACTTTCCCTTCAAAACTGAGTTTAAGGTTTACTTCCTCTATTTGTTAAATTCTATCATAGTCCTGGATTACCTTCTTCCAAAGCACCAACCTCAGAGTTCAGTTGACACAAGAACAATGGAGGAGTTAGGGGCACCCACCATCTACATGCAGCCAAAAATTAAATACAACTTAACAGTTGGCATTCCATACCCAAGGTTTTGCATTTGTGGATTTAACCAACCATGAATCTCATAGTACTGTAGCATGTATTTATTTTTTTAACATCTACGTATAAGTGGACCTCCACAGTTCAAATCCGTGTTGTTCAGGGTGAACTCTATATTTATATGTGCTTTAATCTTTTTTAATGTTTTTGTCATGAAATAGAAAACAATACAGAAAAGCACACCAAAAAAATGGCAGCTTATTGACGTACCACAAAGAGATCACTTTAATACTCACCACATAAGTCAAGAGGTAGAATTTTGCATGTAGAAACTCATCCTTTATCTAATTACTGCATACTTTTACCACTTCTCCAAAGGAAAGCACTGATATGACTTACATAATGAAAAATGTGAAGAGTTTTACTAAGCATGTATTCCTAAATACAGAGGATAAATTTGCTTGTTTTTGAGCATTCTAGAAGTGGAATCATATGGTTATTATTCTTTGTATCTTGATAGCTAATAATGTAGTCCTTTAAGCTTTACTGCTCTTACTAAAAATTGCCTTCACAATTTTTGGTTGTATGTCAATATAAATTTTGAATCAGATTTTCAATCTTCACCCAAAACTCCCCAAAACACTTCATTGGAATTATATTAAAGCTATTGATCAACTTAGGGATAACTGACATCTTGAGAGTATTGAGTTTTCCAAGCCATGAGAAGGCATATTCCTCCATTTATTTAGCTTTTCTTTAAAATATTCATTTATTTATTTATTTATTTTCTTTTTAGAGATGTACCCATAGCACATGGAAGTTCCCAGGCTAGGGGTCAAATTGGAGCTACAGCTGCCAGTCTACAACACAGCCATGGCAACACCAGATCCAGGCTGGTCTGTGACCTACACTGCAGCTCACAGCAACACTGGATTTTTAACCCACTGAGTGGGGCCGGGGATTGAACCCACATCCTCACGGATACTAGTCAGGTTAGTTACTGCTGATCCACAACAAGAACACCCACATTTAGCTCTTCTTTAATTTATCTCCCTAATATCTTAGTTTTCTGTGTAGAGGACTTGAATATTTTTTGTTACATTTATTCCTAGGTAGTTTATGTTATTGTAAATTGTACTTGTTTTAAAATTTCATTCCTTATTCATTTATTGCTAGAATATAAAAAGGTAATTAATGTTGTGCATTTATTTGTATTCAGGATTTTTAATCTATTCAGATATTAATTTTAAAGTTTTTCTGTAGAATCTTTGGTTTTTCTACATGCATGATATGTTGCCTGTGGATAATGACAGATTTATTTCTTCCTTACTGTACTTGAAACTTAAAAAAAAAAACCTGACTTACATCTATGGGTAGGATATCCAATATTATGTTGTCTAGATAAGAAAATAATGACTACATTTTACTCCAAACTCAGAGGGAAAGTTTTTTAACAATTCAAAATAAGGTATACTGTAGATACAACTTTTGCTCTTAATCATTTTTTATATTGTCAGAGCCTAGCACAGTTAAAAAAAAGCGTAAGGAATGAATGAATGAATACATGAATGATATTATATATTTAGTCACATTATGTCTCTTATAATAACTTCTTTAGAGCAAAAGAGTTAGTGAGTAGCAACTACAAACACTAAAAATGTCTCTGGAAAAGCCATTTAAAAAAATTAATGTCAATAAAAGGATATAAAATCTTTACCCATAAAAGGTAAGCACATCTGATATAATCTGTTTCAGCAATATTAGTAAAAATAAACTGGAATAACTGACATTCTATATAATCATTTAAGTTAATAGATTCACTCAAACACATTTTGCATCTATTTGCTTATCTCTGCATAAACAGCAATAAAGATCTACTGTTTGCTAGATGCTTAACTTTTGTGAGTATAGCATAATTATGAGTGAATTGATAAGTAATGAAAACATTAAGTGTTGCGTAAAGATTATTACTCCAGTGCCTAGTAGGGCAATTAAATTTGATGTTTGTTACTCTGTCTCACAGTGAATAATGATATGGTTTCCCCTGTGACTATGTAAATAGCTGATTGATAACAATAGAGAAGTATTATGAAGGCCAATTCCACTCATTATTAAATATGTGACTAAGCAATTCATTTTACAATTACGGTGATTGGTTGCAAACACTGTGAAATGGTACAGATGAGATCAATGTTGGCCTCTAATGAGTGTAACATAGTAAATACTTTTTTTAAATTTATTGAACTCTGATAATAATAAGAAATGAATGTCATGGAGCATTAGTATTTGTAAGCTGTGACTTGATTGCAATACATTTGCCTGAGTCCAGCAAACAAATAACATGAAGTATAGCTAAAGTTTTCAGAAGGTAAAATTATGTAAGGCCCAGCACATTGCAGATGGTATGAATTCAGCAAGCATATATTAAGTTGCTTTTCTTCGCCTTTTTGTTACTTCCCTTATAACAATAGTTTAACAGATGAATAGTCCCATTAAAATTATTTTTGTCAGATATTTTAAAGTCTAAGGTCTTCCTTTATTTTCATATTTGATTCAAGAGTGGTAAAGTGATAATCAATGGTGGATATAAGAATGAAAAAATGAATACTAACAAATCAGAAAAACTTTGAATTACTTCTATATTTCCTAATAGGCAAACCAGAAATCTATGGAAATAAGCAAAATGAGCACCAAAATTATTTTCGGAAATATTTTATGAAAAGGTATAGAATTAGTTTGACAAGAAATCTCAAACTGTGTGGGACTGTCTTAAACTTATTTGATGATTTTGTATTGTTTTTGTTTTGAATTCCACCAGGTTGTGTAGCACCTGGGAGGTAGCCAAAGTTACTTGGTCTTAATCTATTTTTTTGGCCATGCCCATAGCACAAGAAGTTCCCTGGCCAGGGATCAAACCTGCGCCTCATCAGTGACCTAGCCACTGAGTGATAAAGCAGGACCCTTAACCCACTGTGCCACAAGCAAACTCCAAAAGCCCCGATATTTTTTAGAAAAGTAAAGGGTTGCCTTGGACTCTGAAGAATAAAATAAAGCTCTGTACATTAGAATGATTGTTATATGTTTGTACTATTACATACTATGAATATGAATTCCAAATTTACATATCATGGATATGAATTCCATATATTATGGGATATTATGAATATGAATTCTAATTTCACAAGGTTGATGGAAGTGTTTTTTGGAGTTTGGACATGTACTGCCTCCCTCTCCAAGCTTGAGGCTGTGTTAGAAATAGAGAATAGGAGACACAGTTAGAAGATGTCTGGTGGGTCATAGCCTATCATCCTGCTCCTTGAAACAAAATTTGTCCCAAAATTTTATATAAAACCAAATTGTTTTAAATTACATTGCACTGGTTATTTTATTAGGGTCTAGGCCTTTTTAAATCATTGTCTTCTCTTCCTATATTTGGAATAACTTTATCAGTCAGAAATACGCTTCTGAAGTTGCAAGGTGAACATTATCATGTTAAAAGATATATTAGTAATTCTGGAAAATGTTTTACTATCAAAATACAATATTTACAATAACTCCAAATTTCCTTTGCTTGACACAATTAACCATCTGGCAAATGGGATATAATTAGGTCATCATTTGGCAATGTGATTTCAGTAGACAGACAGAATACTAATAGCACATTGAGCCAAGTTCCATAATCTAATATAATTCATTATCATTTCTCCAGCACTTCATTTTTGTTTTAAATGACTCTATTTGTTAATCATTCAACATCTCTTTGCTGAAGATAAATAATATAGCACACTCCCAACTGATAGACATGGAAACTGAAAATAAACACAAAGCAATTTATCCTTCGTCATACTGCCAATTTCTGAAAAGGCCGTATTATTAATTCAGTCTTTGATACCTTATGACACAATTCACTTGACAAATATTTACTGGATATCTACCATGTGTCAGCACTTTATCAGCCACTATAAAAATCAAACATGAAGACAACACAGGCCCTTACATAAGTGAATTTAGAGAAAGAATTCAGAAAAAAAATATAAATGAAAGCTTTAAAGCAAAATGACAACACACAGTTCAGTATAACCAAATTTTCTGAGATTAGGAATAGCCAGGAAACTCTTCACAAAATAAGTCGTGAGGATATAGTTCAAGAAGTTTGACAGATGACTAATTGGCTATGGGATTTCAAGAAAATAGAAGCCTAAAATTATCTATTTCCCACCCTTTAATTTTTTCTTTTTTTCTTGAACTGACAATGTAGGTGGTAGCCTTATCTGGTATGTATAATTCATGACTGAATTTGAGGCTTGATACATATAAAATCCAAGAACTTCTGATTCAAGTTCTGGAGCTATTGATCAAGATAAGACAATACAGTTGGAATAATGGGAATTGAAAAGGGTAGCCAGAAAGGAAATCAGAACAAGGGTTAACCCATCAGGTTTTTTTTTTTTTTTCTTTCTGCATAGATGATGCTATATAACGAAACCCACAAAATGTTAGCACTTACAGCAAAATATCTGTTTTTCTTGTATTCTTAATCTATGGGTGAGCAGAAGCAGTTGTGCTTAATCTTTGAGAAAGCTGACCTTGCCTTCAGGTACAGGTGGATTTCATCCCTCTGTGTGATGTAAGTGGTACATTTTGCTGACCAGACCACCACTAAGCAGGTGTGTTCTTCTCATGGTAAATAGAAAAAGCATGAGAAGTCAAACATCTTAGAAGCCCTCGCTTACCTCATGTCCACTGACAGTCTACTGGCCAAAGTAAGACACATATCAAAGAATCAGAGATATGTTAACAATAGAGGTTTTGCAAAGTCATCTAGAAAAGGGTATCATGAATTTATAATTCTATAAAATAAAACTCAAGAATTAAAAACTATAATTCAATCCAATTTACAACTAAAGGATGTGATCAACTGTCAGACATCAAGTATGGAGAAGAGCTAGACCAAGATGGTTTATTGTAATATGAAGTTATAGACTCATTTTCAAGGACAAGGACAAAGATTTGATGAAAAGAATTCCCCGTAGCATTGATTCTCTATTTTATAGAGAAATAGAAATGTCTAGGGATTTTTTTTTATAAATAGATATGCATAAAACCAGATCAATTAAATCAAAATATCTGAGGCTGAGATATAGATTTTTTTTTATTTTTATAGTTCCTCCATAAAAATGATTCTAATGTACAGGCAGGGTTTACTATAAAGATTCCTCTTTTTAGGGATGTTAAAGAAAAATATGAATAACCCCAATGTCACTTTACAATATAGTTTTACTTTTATGTGTATGGTAATGTGTATGTGTGTGTGTGTGTGTGTGCGCGCATGCACACAGAAAGGGAGAGAGAAGGACACAAACATCATGGTCATATCTAAACTTGCATATTGCAAATGCTTTTAATTTTAGTCTTTGTACTTTTTTGGTATTTTCTAAATTTTCAGCAGCAAAATGTACTACTTCTAAAACCTGAGACAATATATAAACACTACTAAATAGAAATTCAGACTAAAGTAGATACCCAGAGTGGAAACTGCAAGATATAAGAGACTCATGAAAACAGAATAATCTTCTGGAAAAAAGGTGAAAATGATGTGTTTTGGAAACCTGAAGGAAAAGAAGAAACTGAGAGCCAACTATTTTTTTTTTTATAAGTGGCCAGCACGCTCTAGAAGATCATGAGGTGGGCTAAAAGGTAGTGATATACTTTCCTTTAACTCTAAATGATTTCAAGATTTCAACCTAGAATTTTGTCATAAGGGTCTGACTATACTCTGAAATATCAGGTGAAAATAGGATTGAGAATAAGTTAGTGACAGTTCAGTGTCCAAAACACATTTATCTCCCCTGCCTTTCATGAGACTTGATATGTTAAAATTGATCTTTTCATACTATGAAATGGGATAATTTCTCATCTCAGTTTGATTTTATCAAGCATCCTGTCCCTCTTCACTTGATGACAAAAATAAAACATACCACTTCAATAGAAAAAATAATGAAGAAAACTGAAATAAAATGGAGAAGAGGGAAAAGCAGCAATTGCCAAAAGTTTGGAAATATAAATATGCAAATGTAATACATCCCAGGCCTTAACTCAGTTGATTTGTTGAGCCTTCACAAAAGATACGGGCAAATTTATGGCCCATTTTCCCCCGTCTTTCTAAAAAATTATTTCGTTTCTAAGCACTGAAAGAGGAAGACAGTTTGCATTTTTGTAAATAAATGTTCCTGTGGTTTGTGATATCTGGGCACATATGTTTCAAGCATAAATGTTTTCTATTGGGAACTCTATAGAAAACCTATTATCGAGAATTAGATGATTTCATGCCTCATAAGTTTAATACTAACTGGCAGAAGTCAAAAGGAATTAAACTTTTTTGCAACTGTGTCACAACTCTAAACATTGTGCCGAACATCCCAGTTTTTCAAAATTAACTGGATCAGATAGTCCATTTGTGGTTAATACTTGTACTGAACTTCCAATTAATCATTGCTGTTGCTTTTATACTGCTGTTGTTATTGTTCTTCCTCTTATTAAGTGTAAGCAAATATATGCCCTTTGACTGCAAAAGATGATCTACACCTCCAAAATTACTCTTGTGGCTTTAGAAACTAGTGCTACCATCATAACTCTTCAGTACTATCCTACACTACTCCTATATGAATATCAACATTCCAGAAAAAATAAAAAGTTATGACCATAAAGCCATGATCAGAAAAAAAAGAAAAAACTTTTAAAGCATACATATTTTGTTTCACAGGGCACTCTGAATACTTACAGCAAACAAAGTAAAGTTTAGTGGCTGGCCTAAGCAGGTTAATGACAGAAATGAAGTATGCGAATTCCCAGCCCCAAATTCCAACCATTTAACTGTATTCTGTATCTTTCCTTTATTGAGAGGCAATTCAGGGAGCAGTGTCACATGAACTGTCCCACGATACCTCTAATGACTGCTGCTTAACAGAGGGAAAAACTTTTCTCTTATACAAACCCATCAAACCAAAGACACCCAAAGATGTCTGGCCCACATTGAGCTTTAAGGTCTTTCCTAAGATTCCTTCAACTGCTGTTGATCGCAAGGGAGATAACTACAGCAAATGTGCTCAGCATGAAGTAATCCTGTGTTGGTCATGAAGCAGAAGAAATAACCCTTCTCTCAGCTGAAAACTCAAAGGGGGGCCAAGTTTTCGTTATATTAGTACAGCAACAATCCTAGGATAGGGTAATACCACTCACTGAAAAAGGGGAAGAAAGCTTCCTAGAAACATAGGAATTAGCTTCATTCCCACTCTTAAGAAACAATTAACTTGTTAAAGAGTTGTTTTAGCAAAGGGGGGGGTTATTTACTATTTCTTTAGATTAGTACCACCTATTGAAGTAGGCTATATTTACCCAGGGTACAAGAGTACAGTTAGATTTTTACAAAAAAAAAAAAAAAACTAAGTGGAAAAAAAGACCACAAAACAGATTCAAAACAAAATGATGTCTATGTGCTTTGTTAAGTATGAAGAAAAACTGAAAATTCCAAGCATTCACATGTGATTTCAAACAATAGAACTGCTTCTCCCCTCATGGTGCCCACGGGAACTGCTTTTGCTCATTAACCACACTTGGAAAAGATCAATTGCAACTTGTCGCTCTGATAGAAGAAATAACTACTCAACGCACTCAGGCAAATCTTTTTCTTTTTAAAAAATTCTGAATAGGAAGTACCAAAAACATGTATGCATTTAAAATAATGTATTTATTTTAGTACGTTGATTTTGAGAATAGCTATTTAATGATATCTAATGAATCGTAATCATTGGTATAGAAATAATCTTTTAAAACAGCATCTGTCTTGAACTTTGGAGTAGAAGGGAGTATTCGTGCAAACAATCTTTTTTTCCTATAATTGAAATGTTATTTACTTCTTCTTACAGACTGAGCTTGGCTATATGGAATGATATTTAAAGGTAATGCTGGATTTTCACCTGCTCTGTTCTGGCTATGAATATCCCCTGACAACACCCCTCCCCTCCCTTTTTCCTTAGATGTCATGAAAGGGCAAACTCAAATATTCAGTGTTTTCATATAAAATGTCACTTATCACATGGCTATACCTATCTGTTTATTGTAAATTATTATTGAGGGAGGTCTAAGACGAAAAGCCTTGGGGATGACTCGTATGCAACATTAAATCTAAAAGAAACCCATCGTGCAATCTGTTTAAAGTCAGAGGTACTACTTGAACTAAGCATGGTTTACAATATGCTATTCATTCTTTTCTTTCTCTAAATTTGTGCTTAGATTTTTAAATGAGTTACAACATCTACTTAAAAAAAAATCTATTCCTTTAAATTTCCATGGTGAAAAACTATTGACAGCTTTCCATGATGCAATAGATCACATTTGGAAGGACCAATTTGATGCTAGCCATTTGATCTCTGAGTGGCGTATATTCCAGAAGGAGGTTTAATTATACATCTGACTCCCACTCACCCATTTGGCAGAGTTTCATTTGATTTTTATTAAACATAAGACTTGAAAACATGAGATAGAGCTTTATCTTTCATTCTTTTTTATCCACCAAGAAAGAGTTTGGAAGCTGAAGTTCAAACCCTTGTAGATATAATTTTTTGTTCCTTCCTGCTTTGGAACAGGTAACTTCATTCTAGATGAGAAAACAGATTTTTCTTCTGAATACTTTGGATTCGGTAACTTTACAAGGAAGTTTCTTTTATCCCATTCCAGGCACCAGGTTATGGACTGAAACAAAGACTCTTTCATTGCTAAGAACCTTCCCAACTTTCCCCATTAAATGTACAGCTGTAATACACACTTGGGAAGTTGTAACCTTTGCTTTAGAGCTCCATGGGAATGAGATCTATGGTCTATGGGTCCAAATTCTCTGTGACCCTAAGTGGAATCATTCATTCAATAATCATTTAAACATAGCAAAATGGTTAAAGATAGCCTAAGACTTTCTGAAAGCCTTGAAATCTAGTGCTCGTTTTGTTATTCTATGTATGATGTTGACAAATCTCTCAAACTCTATAAGCCTCTGTTTCCTTATCTTTAAAGAGCATATGATAATAATAATTTCTTCCCAAGCTTATTGTGAGAATAAATTTAAATGATGCATGTAAAATACTTAGCTCAACGCCAGACACACAGGAAGAGGAGGATAAGTATTCACTATACAATGACCCAGATATGACGCCTCTCTCTAGGAATCTAAAGGTGAACAAGTTCATAGTCAGGTGAGATACAGACAAGAGGATCAACCATTAAAGAGTGTGAAAAGTGATGGGGGGAAAAGCAAGTTGCTGTGAAAGCACAAACGAGGAAAACTCCAGTCCAGACAAGGGGAAGGAGGTAACAAACGGTAACTAAGAGGATGCCTGAAGTGTGGGGAAGACTTGGTTAGACCATTTAAATGAAGGGGGTTGTTCAAAGTAAGGAAGAGAAAAGGACTACTATGATCCAGTGTTCCAAGGATCCCTGTTTCATCATAAGTCCCTTGTAAGCTGAGGCCTCTGCATTAGCACTCATCCTGAACAGAGGGCAGACTGTGCTGTCCCTCCTGGATCAAGCACAGGAACTCTGTGGAAACCAATTACAGCTTTGTATTTCCATCCAAGCCTCACCCAATTTCCTCTCGCACCTTAAGGAGTGCCAGATAGGGGGAAGGAATAGCTTTTGTTTTCCTTTCATTACACAATAATGATGAAATACAAGGTTTCTAACCCTACTATTAGGTTACAGTTACAAAAAGCACACCGAAACATTCATGGTATCCTAAATACAACTCATTACCATGATGTCCGTTGTCCTTTAAGAGGTTTTATTTTATTTTATTTCATTTTTATTTTTAGGGCCCCACCTGCAGCATATGGAATTTCCCTGACTCGGGGCTGAATCAGAGCTGTAGCTGCTGGCCTACACCACAGCCACAGCAATTCCAGAGCCACATCTGCGACCTACACCAGTTTGTGGCAATGCTGGATCTTTAACCCACTAAGCGAGGCCAGGGATTGAACCCACACCCTCAGAGACATTATGTCAGGTTCTTTTGTTTTCTTTTTTCACTTTTTGTCTTTTCTAGGGCCACACCTGAGGCATATGGAAATTCCCAGGCTAGGGGTATAACTGGAGCTACAGCTGCTGGCCTATACCTCAGCCACAGCAACACAGGATCTGAACCACGTCTGCGACCTATACCACAGCTCATGGCAACACCGGAAACTTAACCTAATGAGCAAGGCCAGGAATCAAACATGCAACCTCATGGTTCCTGGTCGGATTTGTTAACTACTGAGCCATGACAGAAACTCCTATGTCAGGTTCTTAACACTCTAAGCCATAGTGGGAACTCCAAGAGGTTTTACTTCAATCTGCTCCTTTACTTCTTGGTTCAAATAATTCCCATTCACCTTTTAGGTAAACTTTTGGGTGCTTTTGGAATGCATTAACTTTCCTCTTATGTCTAACCGTGCTTTGTCTGTCTTTGTTCCTTCCATCAGTGACAAAAGTTTTATTAGCTATTCAGTCTTGATTCAAGCTTTAGAGTAGCTTAGATAATATTGAAGAAATTAATCTCTTTGTTTTATGAAATGTATCCATTTCCCTACTAGTCATTTGGAGCCAGTCGGGGTAGTACATTTTCTATTAGAAATCACCATTCAGATACCAAAGTTTAACCTTCAATTATCAATCTTCTAAAAAAAAAGCATATTTTTACAGCAAATAATGCCCCATTTTTTCATCCTTGCCACACACACACACACACACACAGACACTTATAAATATACTAGAATAAAATATTAAAGTTAAAATTAATCATACCAATTTTAATTAAAATGTAAATTTTGTGACAAAATTGTGTTTTATATTTTAACATAGGCTTTATAACCAATGATCATATATACACACAAACTGAAATGAAATTACATGCCAAAGATTCTCAGGACAGTCTTTGGAAAGATTGTGAAAAGAACAGACCCAAGACATCACCCCAAATCTGTCCAATAGCCATTCATATTTCCTGTTAAAAAGAGTCTTTAATGATTTTTGCCCCCCCCCCCCTTTTGGTCTTTTTAGGGCCACACACATGACATACAGAAGTTCTCAGGCTAGGGGCTAAATCGGAGGTGTATCTTCCAGCCATAGCCTAGGCAATGTGGGAACCAAGCTGCATCTGCAACCTATACCATAGTTCATGGCAATGCTGGAACTCAACCCACAGAGTGAGGCAGGCATCAAACCCACATCCTCATGGATACCAGGTGGATTTGTTTCCATTGCACCACAATGGAAACTCCTTGTTTTGCCCTGGTCTTTGCCCTATTGTCTCCACAGAAACTTCCAGATTTTTCTTTCAAATCCCTCCATTCTGAATTTCCCAGGTAATACAACTACGATATTTAATAATGTTAATGTCTTAACAACTGCACAATTTCTATCACCCTGAAGAATCACAAGCTGTTTTCTGAAGCTAAAACAAGTTTTTCTTAATATAGAAAGGCTGTAAGTAATTATACAGTTAAGTATAAAAGAAAACTCAAGAGTATCTTATTTAGGTACCAATCTGATTTTTATGTAGCCTATTTATTCCTTTAATCATCAAACGTGTTTGGAGATGTTGGGGATACATCTGTGAGAAAACAAATACCCTCGCCCTCCTGATCTTTATGTTCTAGTGGAAAATAAATTACAATGTTTTATAATTGTATATTACAATTACAATAAGAAGGTACAACGAATAAGATGCATTGAGGAAGTAGCCTCAGCACATAGGTAAGGAGGCAGAGATAAAGTTTAAGTGAAAAAGCTGAAGATGGAGTTCCCGCTGTGGTGCAGCAGAAACAAATCCGACTAGGAAACATGAAGTTGTGGGGTTCGATCCCTGGCCTCGCTCAGTGGGTTAAGGATCTGGTGTTGCTGTGAGCTGTGGTGTAGGTCTCAGACACAGCTCAGATCTTGTGTTGGTCGACTGTGGTGTAGGCCGGCAGCTACAGCTCCAATTAGACTCCTAGCCTGGGAATCTCCATATGCCATGGGTACAGCTCTCAAGAAGGAAAAAGACCAAAAAAAC
This sequence comes from Phacochoerus africanus, assembly GCF_016906955.1. Classification (NCBI taxonomy): domain Eukaryota; kingdom Metazoa; phylum Chordata; class Mammalia; order Artiodactyla; family Suidae; genus Phacochoerus; species Phacochoerus africanus. Next base: position 138,727,420 of record NC_062551.1, on the reverse strand, counting down.
AAAACAAAACAAAACAAAACAAAAAACAGAAAGAGCTGAAGACAGTAAATGGAGAATCATGAGTACATGAGTACCTGGTGGAAGAGCTTTCCAGGCAGAGGAAAAACAGACACAGAGAATGGAGGAGAGGTGGAGGAGTAAGAAAGGAAGATTGGACGGGTAATGAGAGTGCAAAGGCCTTGGTAAGGACATTTACTTTGAGTGAGATAGGAAGCCAATTGAAGTGTTCTGAGTAGGAGATAACCCCATCTCAAAGGTCAATACAACTTCATAGCTGCTCTGAATATAATGAATTGAAACAAGATCTTATAGTGCCCTATACTACTACTAAAGTCGATCATCAGCCTGTAACTGACAACATGAGCCACGATATCACTGAAGACTGAGTATAGATAGAAAGAAAGATTCAAATACAGAGTATCCTAAGGTAAAGAGGACAAAGACATGTAGACAGCAAAGAAGACTGAAAAGACTGGAGTAGAACCAAAGGAAAACTAATAATATAAGGGAAACTAATAATATAAAACTAATAATATAAGGGATCCTAGAAGCCAATGAATATAGTATTTAATGGAGGAGTGAGTGACTGGCTCTGCCAAACACTGCTAATGAGTTAAGGCTGGATGAAGACTGAGAACTGACCGCTGGATTTAGCAATGTGGATGCCACTGGTGACCTTGACAAGATAGCTTAAGTGGAGAGATGGAAGTAAGGGTCTTATTGAAGTGGGCTCAAGCAATACGACTGAAAAGTAATCAGAGTGCACACAATTCTTATGAATAAATCTGCTATAAAGGAAGAGAGAAATGGAGAAGTCGCCAGAGACTAAAATATGTTTAAAAATAAAGTTTTGAGAAATAATAGACTCTCTCTGCATGTAAGAAAGATTTGGTGAAGTTGGGAGGGGGAGGAGTGAGGAGGTTTGAATGTTCAGGAGAGAGGGAAAATTCAGGAACAATATCCTTAATTAGACCAACAAGGATAGGAGGAAATCCACCTTAAAGGTGGAGAGGTTGACCTTTTCTAAAAGAACAGGCACTTCCACCAAAAGTATAAAGTGTTGACACAGATGGATGGTTAGAAGTGGTAGAAGTCATTGAAATTCTCTTCTGATCGATTAAATTCTCAATGAAATAAAAAGTGAGGTCTTAAATTGAGGTTTAGGATAAAGGAGTATGTGTTAACTGTTTGAGAAGAGAGGGAACTATATGAAATAATTTTTATAAGAGAGCTGAAGGGTGAATGAACTAGAAAAGTCTAGTATAACTGAGACAGCATTAAGAGTTTGTTTTTAGTTAGTGATCCTGCATTTAAAGTGAAACCACTCAGCATAGTTGTCATTCTCCAGCAACACCAACAATACATCCAAGAATAATTTTAAAGTATCATTACCTTGTGAAGTCCACAATGATTTACAATGTACTTACACATACATTGTTTCATTAGATACTCAAAACTGAGTAGCATAATTAGTATATTTTTTCCATTTACAAATGCAGAAATACAAGTTTTTAAAAGCCTAGCTATCTCTGATTAAATGTTGAAAGAATGGATAAAGCCCTCTTATGATTCTAATTTGTCTTTAATAGAGATAATGGAGTAAATATAATGTACTAGTTTATAAGTTATGCTGAAGAATTATACTTTTTGGATGAAAGACCTTCTCTTCACATTTAGTTTCATAAGTATAACATTATTATGGATTTTAATAATGTGTACTAATTCTCAGGATAGTATTTTTAGTTACATTTCTGCTTTCAACCTGTTTCTTGTAACTTTCTCTTTTGCAGCACAAGTGAAACTTTCCACAGAAAAGAAAATCATGGACATTGAGAACAGACTTGTGGTTGCCAAGGGGGAAGGGGAGGGAGTGGGATGGATTGGGAATTTGAGGTTACTAGATGCAAACTATTGCCTTTGGAATGGATAGACAATGAGATCCTGCTGTATAACACTGGGAACTATATCTAGGCACTTATGATGAAGCATGATAATGTGAGAAAAAAGAATGTATATATGTATGTGTAACTGGTCACCTTGCTGTACAGTAGAAAATTGGCAGCAGTAGAAAATTGACAGAACACTGTAAACCAGCTATAATGAAAACAAAAACAAAACCAAAAATCACTATAAAAATAAATAAAATAAAAATATACCACTCATATTGAATTTACTGATGCTCAGGTAACTATGCAGATGTTTACCAGATTAACTACTATACATTCTACTCCAAACCTGCCAGGTTCTTCAACAAATTCTTCATTCATTTGGGCCAGTTGACTTAGTCAAATGGAAGCCATTTGCTTGAAAAGATACAAATGACTTTGGGATAAGATGAGATGAGATGTTGAACAAATTAAATCATCTGCTTGCAGGCCCTAAACACTGGCACGCAAAACAAAGCAACACATCCATACTTTTTAAAAGAAGAAACATGTTCCCAAAGCAGGTCAGTGAACACCTCCCCCTGCACCCACAAGTCAGATATAGGACAATTCTACTCTGCCCAGTAAATCTATGTGGGCTGCAGAGGCCATTCCTAAATTGGGAACATGATGGATCTTCAAGAACTTCTTGTAGGAGGATGAATTGTGATACAGGAAAGAATAAAAGACAGTACTCCACCTGTCAGGAGACCAGAATTTGAATCCTGACATGGCCGGTGGTCAGTGGTAAGAACACAAACAGGCCGTTTTTCTGTTTTATATTTCATACCTGGAAGTAATAACACTTGCCCTTCCCATTTCAAGGGTTGCTGTGAGCCTCAAAAGCAGTCATATATGTGAGAGCATATTGAAAAAATATAAAGCACTATAGAGATAGGAAAAACAATTTTCTGCTTTGGTCTCTCACCTGAACTAGTGAATGACATTGAGAACAAGAGGACGAGAGTAACTGACTGACCTCATGGTTCTTTTAGATAAAAGATTTTTGGAGTGAGAAGAGATTTAGAATTTTATTATTGTGTTCAAATTTAACAAATATTTATTGAGCACCTATATGTATATCTAGAACATTATGGTGGCTCTTACAAAGAACAGACAACATAAAGGTGATTAGATGGCCCTCCTGTACTCGAAGGACATTAAAAATGAAATGAAAGAAACACTGTGGAACTGGAAAGGGAAGGTGCAAGTAAATTCTCTGGGACATTAACACAAGCATATGAGGGGGGAGTTTTTGAGCAAAGTCTGAAGGATGAATAAGAATTTGATAAGTGGAGAAAGAAGAGAAGAAACAATCATTCTAGGTATAATAATAGTAAAAGTACAGGGAAAGAAATGTGAGTGAAGAATACACAGGAAGGATGAAGAAAAGAAATGCTGAAACCTTGGATGCCAGGGAGAGAAATGCAGTGAGGAATTCAATACAGCAGGTGAGAGAGGCTCCTAAACACTTCGTTGTGTGCACTTACTAATCTGCCCAGCATTCGATATTTGAATTCCAGAGTCCGGTCTTTCCACATTAGATCCTGTTGATCAGACTTTATATCTGAGCAGCTCTGGGGCTGTCTGGCACCTCTCCACTTCCTAGGGAATGTTCAGAGCCAGTGCATCGAAATTAGATATTACTTTGATCAAACTGCCATTGCTCAATAAAAGGTTCCCTTCATGCTCTGTCATCCAACAAAACAAATAAGTATCAACCAAAAAAATTACTTGTGAAGAGAATATTAAAAAAAAATTGAACAGGAAAACAATTTCCAAAAGCCTACCGCCTACAAGCATTCCTCAGAAATCTTCCAAGCAGGCAGCGTATCTATACAAAAGTGATTGAATTCTTGTGCAAGTTGAAATTATACTATCGAGATATGCAGGTAAAATGTAAAATGTAAAATAACCCATTATTACTAATCTTAAATGGTCTCTGAGAGTCCTCCCACTTTATATTTGCATGGACAAGCAACTTCAGATCCTTCCTAGTAACCCTGGTTTAGTTCAAGTCTCTAAATCTAAAAAGGGACAGATCACATTACATTTACAACTGGTGTTACTTTTACTAAAGAATTATGATTTGACCAGAATGCTATACATAAAAAACCTATTCAAAACAAAATCTTCGTTTCTACCCAAAAAACCTGCCTCTGCCACATTCTTACAGTATCAGTGAGGAAGGCTATGCTGCAGTAACAATCCGCAATACTACATGTACGTATTGTTCTCACTCTGAGAGGCTAACAAGGCAACCACTATTAGGAACAGGATTGGTCATTGTAGAAGACAAAAAGAGAAATGTGGAGAGTCTCTCCTGGCAGTTAAGTGCTTGGGGCCCTGAACCGAAACCGCGTTTCATTATAGAAGTCTAGCTTTGGGTCATATCCGATAATTTATCAATCTTCTTACCATTTTACATTGATAAAAATGCGCAGATTGTTTTTAGACTGGTGTGAAATCATTTCTTCCCAAACTATACTTGTGAAAACTATATGGCTATATTTATTCTTGAAAAGTTTTTCTTTTTATACCAGTTTTCTTTTTTCTTTTTTTCTTTTTGTCTTTTTGCCATTTCTAGGGCCGCTCCCAAGGCATATGGAGGGTCCCAGGCTAGGGGTCGAATCGGAGCTGTAGCTGCCAGCCTACACCAGAGCCACAGCAACGCGGGATCCAAGCCGCGTCTGCGACGCACACCACAGCTCACAGCAACGCTGGATCCTTATCCCACTGAGCACGGCCAGGGATCGAACCCGCAACCTCATGGTTCCTAGTCGGGTTCGTTAACCACTGTGCCATGATGGAAACTCCTATTTTTCATTTTTTTGAAGCTTTATTGAAGTATAGTGATTTACAATGCTGTGATAATTTCTACTGTACAACCCAGGTGATTCAGTTATACAGGTACACACATCCATTCTCTTTCAGATTACTTTCCCACATAGATTATCACAGAATATTAGGTAGAGTACTCTGTGCTCTACAGCAGGTCCCTGTTGGCCCATCATTCTGTATCCCTCAGTGTGTATACGCCAGTCCTAACAAATATGCCGTCTATCAGATGAACTAATATTTTCAGTTTGGGGCCATGTTCTTAAATATATTCATTTGAAAACAAGAATTATATTTCTTAAAACTGCTAGAAATGAAATGAAATGTTTCTTCCTAGTCAAATGTATTGAACTTTCTTCAAAGATTCAAAGCCAATACTTCAACCACTTTTAACCTGTGTCCTAAGAAACAAAACCATGTTCCTTGTAAGTCTCAAAATGCCAGGATTTTCTAAAATACTACATGTAAGCATCTAAAACTTTCATAGATTAAATTTAGATGATTAATAGATTTATTATAGATTCTATATCTTATCAGACCCAAAAGAGAATAGTTATGGAACAGATAGGAATGAAAGAATAATAGTAAAACCAGAAATTTCATAATGGTGAACTGGATTAAATTCAACTAGAGTGTAATTGATAGGTAGTAAAAGTTCAGTTTAATATGAAAATATTTGTCTGACTTGTATTCAAACATACTCAAAAATTTATTTTTCAAAATACATAAGTTTTATAGCAGACCCTTGAGATAGAGGAAAACATAAAACATGGCCACCGCTTCAAGAAATTTATTTCTTAAAGTTGGATGAGTGGCAGACATGTTAAACAGAGTATCAGAGGCAATTTCAAGTCCAACTACTTTGCGATGTTCAAAAAGACACACTAATAAGTTTGATTCATAATTTAAACTGGTTTGAGTATATTGGACAAAACTAGAAAAGTGATAAAGATTTCAAATCCACAAACAATAATATTTAGTTATTGATCCTTTACTAACAACTAAAATATTCCCCTAGATCCACCCATAGAGAATCAGGGTGGGTCCATTGCACAGATCAAGCAAACTAAAGCTAGAGCTTTTATTTTAAAGTGTTAAAGCTGAAGTAATTGAGCCTCAGGAGGTAGTCAAGGGTAAGGTGAGTCGTAGTAGAGAGTCTGAACTGTGTACACAGAGCACAAAGGCCAAGACAGAAAACCCAGGAACAGTAAACAATCTAAAGAAAAACTTGACCAAAGACAGTTTATTAAGTAGTAAGTCACCAGTTGTTATAAGAAAGAGGAGAGGTTAGAAGCAGCATAAGGAGTGTTCTAGATCGTGTAGAATGGATCTGAAATATCATCAATGTTGTGCTTATTGTTAGTTTATTGAACTGATTTAAAGTGACAGAATTTGGTTGGACAAGTTTCTATAACATTTATTGATCTAGTAAGGATTCATCTTACTTCAAGTGAAAAATATTTAAATATCTCTGGAATATAAAGCCAAAAATTGAATTTATTAAAAGAATAATAAAGTTGCTAATATTAACAATATAACATTCAATAATATTACAATCAAAGGAAGAGTTAAATGACTAGAAGTCGGAATAAAAAGGTAGCAGGCAGGTCCAGACATCATGATAGTAAGGAGTCAATGGTTCTTTATTCTAGAGTCTAGAGTACTACCATTACCTTGGATACAACTCCAAGGGTCAAGTTTCTTCTCTTAGATCAATAAACCAGCCAGTAGGTCAGAGTCATGTAGTCCAGAAAGAGGATCTGTGTAGCCCCAAGAGATGACTACTATATTTTCTCACAGTGATTAAATACAGATCTGAAAGTAACATTTTATTGTAAAGAAGCCATGTGCAAGCTTAAAACCAAACACAGAACCCCTCCAATAAGCGAAGTTAAACCAGTATATTTCCCTTACACTTCCACCTTTTTGAGGTCAGTGTTTGCTTTAATGACTCTAAATAAGGTCAGTCTTTGTGCAGTAGCATTATCAAGTCAGAAAATGGCATTGAGAAATACTTGGATTTTCTGAATTCCAAGTATCAAAACAGGGCCTGGGAGTTCCCACTATGACACAGCAGGTTAAGAATCTAGCATTGCCACAGCTGTGGTGTAGGCCACAGCTGTGGTGCGGATTTGATCCCTGGCCCAGGAACTGTTGTATGCTGCAGGTCTGGCCTAAAAAACCCCAAACAAACAACAACAAAAAACAGCAACGAAATGGTGCCTGCACCCAGAGACACTTAATATTTGTAGGCTAACTTTAAAAAATGAAGAAATGCTTTGTCTGGTAATCTACCTTCCACAGATTTCTAGAAAGCAGCAGTCTTTTTATTGGACAGTATAGGCAGTGAATACAATTATCTCAAGATAAACGTGGCTGACACAAAATCAAATACAACTTATGAGTGTCTACAGGAGTCTTGAGTGTTTCTGGGTGAAAAAGTGTATCAAGCATGAATTCGGGATATCTTCCAAGATCCAAGAGAACCCCTGAGTCATAGGCTAAAATACTGCTGTGTAGAGTAAGTAATCATTATAAAGTCAATTGCATGACAGTTTTATCCTTTATTATTATATTTTGCATTGCCTAGGGCTTTATTCTAGAAGCATTCTTTTTGAAAATCCAATAAGATTATTAGTTTTATTCTCTTCCTTCACATGACTGTAGAACTTATTTGACTTCGTTCCTATACTTTATCAGCAGCTGGCCCTTAGGCACAAGAACTTTTGCAGCCTAACACTATAAATAGTGACCAGAATAAGCCAGGGCCTATAGGGCACAACACGTATAATGCTAATAAACATTGAATTTTTGTTTCTGGACAACCTTTTGCAATGCCACAGTTTAATTCTCAGCATATCCTAAAAAAAGAACAATTCTCATTGTCCTCGGGGCAACTTTATTAGGGATACAAAAAGGGTAAAGAAATTAAGCCATTTTCTCTGCTATGAGAAAATAACAATGCCAAAATCAAAGGGAGCCATAGTCAGAGCTCAAAGCCTCAGCAATTACCAACTATCCATAAACCTTCTTCTCACTCAAGGTCAAATTTTTTCATTTGAGGAAACCCCTTCTTGTTAAAGTACTTTCAGAAAATGACTTAGGTAATGCACCTCCTGGACGACCCTCTTTCATTTTGAACACATGGTGCCGACCCTTAGGAACGGCAGTAATCAATTTACTAAATTGCTCCCATCGTCCTCACTACTTCTCTTTTGAGTTCCCTCAAATTGTGCTTTCCCAAAAGGAATAGGTGACTAGATAATTGTGGAACAGCAGGAAGTAGACTGCTTTCCCCATGAGATATTTCTTAAAGGGATTTTATGGCCATCTTCTTTATAACAAGGGAATTCTTAAAAACTTGGAAATTGAAGAAGTGCTATTAAAAAACATTGGTGTTTCATTTAACCCAGCATTTTCTAAAGGCAGTGACCTTGGATTGTTTTTCATAGAATAAATCCTGAGGAACTTGTTGCATGCATTGGAAAACGCCATCATAAATGATTAGGAGTGCCTGCTGGAGAGCATACAGGCGGGACTCTCGCCTGAAGAACCCAGGTATTTGATAACCAATGAGATAATCTTGAGGTTGACTCCCTTGGTCCTCACTTCACCAGAACTTCTAGCACCTCATGACTAAGAGACCAGCAAATGCTTGCCCGACCAGGTGTTGTTAATAAGTGAAACTTACCAGTTGTGACAGCATGTCTCAGAGCCTGAGAGATGTAGAATATACATGGAGTCAGCAACCTCACTTGAGAAAAAGATGTAGGATTTGCTTCTTGGGAAAGTAAAAGAGACCAACAGGATGTGTGATCAATTTAAGAGTTGTATCCCACAGCTGGAACCCAGCTAGCAGGTCAGCAGAGGATAATTAAGGAAAAGAAAAAGAAGGGGGGGTGAAGAAAAGAAGGGGAATGAAAAAGAGATAAGAAAGGAGTTGAAGAGAAAAGAAAAAGATCAAAAGAAACCCACCGAGAAAACGTTTATCAGCTTAAACTTGGAAGGGGAAATGTTTTGGCAACTGAACATTTGGGACATGAAAAGAGAGTGAGAGGGTGCAGGTGCGGTGGGTTCATTCTCTAGGACTGAGAGAGTTATGGGCTCTTTGACCTCTGGGGAGCCCAGTTCTGAAGTTCATGAACTCCATCAAGACTTTGGAACATTACTGAGGTTGAAGGAAGCAATTATACCCTATAGAGATAATTAAACAATAAGGAGGTTAATTTACAGTAGGGATCAGAATAACAAGGCTAGCATGATGAAGGCTTTTAGGCAGAGTCACACATTTCAAACAAATTCAGTGCTGCTTTTTTGGGTCACCCATCTACAGAGTTATGTCCAATATACAACTGAGCAACACTAAAACACTTAGAGCAACACTAAAACACTTGCTTAGAGACAAACAGAATCCTGCCCACTCACCCAGCCCATGTTCTATGTGGTTATCAAGGGAAAAGGATATTTTTGGCGCAAAGAACCTGAGAAATGATTTCTATTATGACTTCTATTGTGCTCCTTTCATTCAGGGCCCTGAGTCTTGACTTAAGGCACATGGGGGTGATTCTGTGGGAGCTCCCCAGACACAAAGGCCATAAGGGGTTAGAGCCTTTCATGCTCACTTGATGGCACCTACAAAAGTGTCTTTTTCATAATCATACATTTATTAACCCATGATTTCTCTCAATTTCTTATCCAATCCATCAGCAATTTCTATTAGCTTTATCTTTAAAATATACCATGTGTCTAATTGCTTCCCATTGTCCCCATTACTGTAATTCTAGTCCAAGTCACCGTCATCTGTGTCCTGGACATCTGCAACATGTCCAATGACTTCTCTCATTCCCAGTCTCCTTACTACTCATAAGAACCCACAGACCATTTTTTGGTTCACAAACTAGCCCCCATACACAGAGGGTAAGGAGAAACTGAAAAAAGAGGCAGCCACCCCAGATTGGTACGTGGCAGTTTTAATAAGCAAGAGAACTTACTTACGAGGCTTCTCTTGGGTGACTGCAAGATGAGTGGATACCTGCACCCACCTGCCAGAATATTAAGTTTATATGGAAGCCTTAATTGGGCTTAATCACACATACCATCCAGATGGTCTTAACAACAATTGCTCTCTCAAGGCTGTATCCTTGAAAATGGCTCCAGCTGTGGGCAGAGGGTATATCCAAGTACAAGGAAGGGAGTAAGGAGCCTCTGATTGCCCAAGTCCCACTCAACAGGCAGTCACGTCCTCTCAATGACATCCTCCAAAGTCATTCTTCACAACACAAACCAAATAGAGTTTTTATATCAAGTCCAAGACTTTCCTCCAGTGGCTTCTTATTGCAATTAGAGTAAGACAAAATGCATTTTCATTGAGCCACACTGGCCTCACTTTGTCCCTGGAGTACATCAAGTTTATTCTCCTCCAAGGCATTTGACCTTGTTGATCCCTCTACCTGGATTGTTTTTGTGTACAGGTCTCCTGTGACTGCCTTCTCACCTTGCAGGTCCAAGTTAAAACTCATTTCCTCAGAGAGGCGTGGTGATGATCAGAGAAGATCTGTCCCTGCCCTCACGCTTACCTTATTCATTTTATGTTTCTTTTTAGACTATTCAATTAGAATGTAAGCTCCATGATGGCATGAACCTGGTCAGCTTATTCACTGATGTATTTCTGGTGTCTACAATAGTAAGCAATACGAAGTAGGGACTTTAAAAATGTTTCTTAAGTAGATGAATGAATGAAAAAAAAAAAGCCACTTGAAGTTCACTTTGGTCAAATCTTGCAACAACAGGAATACTTAATGAAGCCATTACCTTCTAATAAATCTGATGCCACAATCTCTCCTTTTGTCCTTCTTTGTACATGATATGCTTACCTGATTGAAACTTATCTACCACATGCATTTTCTCCATAAGGCATTTCACAGCCTTTTTGCACTTAGGAACACCAGACAGCTCTTTAGCACTGTGATTGGGGGCCATCTTAAACAGATAAATTATCCCCAAAAAATGCAAAAAAAAAATGTGGCACAAAATAAAATGGGAAAAGAACATGTTAACAGTATGAAAATGGAAGCAAAGCAGGAGAGTATCTCCTTGTTCCTTGACCTCAGGAATGAGTTTGTCTGATGACTCAAATGTTTTGCTACACTTGCATGTCTGGGAGTGACACAAAAACACTGTAGAGTTGATTGTAGGTTTAGAAATAAATTTTACTAAGTAGGCAAATTTGAAAATTGTCACCAACATGCTCTTTCTCCTCATTCCCCACTCCCCATTGTTTCAACCTCTTACCATCTGGCTGGCTTATTTCAACTCCCTTCAATTTCCCATCTTATTTTCTCATCCAATTCTCCAGATTACACCTCTATAAATTCTTGTCATTCTACACTGATAAGCAGTATGTCCAAAGCCATCCTTTAAGAGATACCGCTAAAAAATGATTACACAAAGCCAGCAATAACTATGAAATTATAGTCTTTCCTATTAGATAGTGTCTTAGTTTCCTAGGGTTGCCATAATAAAGCGCCACTTATTGGGCAGCTAAAACAACATAAATGCATTTTCTCACAGCTCTGGGGTCTAGAAGTCATAATTAAGGTGATGGCAAGGCCATACTCCCTCTTAAGCTATAGAGGAGGATCTGTCCTTGCACCTTTCTAGCTTCTGGTGGTTTGCCAGCAAGTCTTGTCACTCCTTGGCTTGCATCTTCAGCAATTCAACCTCTGCCCCCATCATTAAATGGCCTTTTCCCCATGCATGCCTTTGCATCTCTGATAACTTTACCTGACTGAAGGGAGGCCAGTGAGACTGGTAGATTTTGCAATACTCATTATCAGATTTCTGAAACATGCCAGTATGGGCAGTAAGAGGTAATATACATTTCTATACACCCATGTATTATGCACTTGGGAATAGCTTACAGTGACACCGAACTTTCTGCTTTATTGATCCATTAAGAATTATTTCCCCGCATGACCGTGCCCTCATCAGAAGGTGAAAAGGAGTGGAGGAGTTCCTGTGTGGCTCAATGGGTTAATAACCTAACTAGTATCCTTGAGGATACAGGTTTAATCCCTGGCCTTGCTCAATGGGTTAAGGATTTGGCATTGCCACAGGCTGCGGCATAGGTTGCAGATGTGGCTTAGATCCTGCAATGCTATGGCAGTAGCATAGGCCTCAGTTTCAACTCCAGTTCAACCCCTAGCCTGGGAACTTCCATATGCTGCTGGTGTGGTCCTCAAAAATATATATACATATATATATATATATGTGTGTGTGTGTGTATATATATATACATAAATAAACTTTTTTTTAAATAAAAGGAGTGGAAAATATTCATTAAATTCTCTCTCGAACACATGCCCTTCCCCCTTCATGAAGAACTCCACTTCTCTCCAAAATGACTGCCTTGGCAGCAAAGTTTGCTGTACCTGACACTCACTGACCTTATCTGATTGGACAAGGTGTGTACTAAGCTGGACCCTTAACATTATCTCTCTTAGAAGTTTGTTTTATTGAGAGAGAAACGCTGGTTTCTGTTAGCTGAATTGAGAGCAGCAAAATTTGGCATCTGTAAGGAAATGATCTTCCATTATACGCCCAGAGAAGCAGAAAAAGAAAACTCAAATAGACTTGAAAGGAGAAGATAAGGTGAGAGACCAGGAGTCCCACAGAAACATCACAACAGTTTCTCCCTTGGATACTGCCAATTCATATTTTCATATACTAGAGTCACCAGTACACTTTCTGCCTTTGTGCAGGGACACACCTGGGTCAAGATAACAAGCTTTTCCTCCTTTTTTACACTTGTTGGATTTACTTCTATTTTTGCAGCTAAGTAGTCTTCATTAAAATGAGCTTTCCACCATTTCATTCTCCTAGATAAGACAGTTGAGCTACTAACTTGAGGCTGTCACAAGAGAATTTCTGGAACCTCCCATAAAAGGTATCTAACCAGCAATGGTGCTATATAAATGACTCAATGGCAATATTTTACTCATATGAGAAATGATATTATTTCTGACCAAAATAATTGAACTGACATATGTATTTGTCTCCTACACATTTTTAATGAAATATGCACTTCTTGTGAAGTAGCATTAAGTTTAGAGTCAACCCTTCATTTTAGTACACCACAGGTAGAACTGATTTCTATGTGCCTGCAATGTATTTCTATGTTTTTTTCCTCCAGTCTCCTCCCAACTTGTTCCTACCTCTGCCTCTTCTATCAAAAAATCTTAACAAAAGACTGGTTTAACAGTTTCACTCCAAGTTCTGTCATTTCACATTGACATTATAATGAGTTTCAGTTGCCAGCATGGGTTTTTTTTGTTTTTGTTTTTTTTTTTGGTTTTAGGGCTGCACCTGCAGCATATGAAGGTTCCCAGGCTAGGGGTCTAATCAGAGCTACAGGTTTCAGGCCTTCACCACAGCCATAGCAATGCCAGATCTGAGCTGCATCTGTGAACTACACAACAGCTCATGGCAACGCCAGATCCTTAACCCACTGAAAGAGGCCAGGGATGGAACTCTTAACCTCATGGTGGTTCCTAGTTGTATTTGCTTCCACTGTGCCATGACAAGAATTCCGCCACATAAACCTTATGTTCCATTTATCATTGCTTTCTTTTTTTTGAAGACATTTCTAAGGTTTCCTAAAATTTTATGTCAGATATGATACACTTGCCCTGGAGCATGTTATCTTTATAGCACTCAGGAGCTGGCATCTAAAATGCTATGATCATGTTCTACTCCAAATTTTGTGGAACATTTTCCAAAAGTGATGTCTTTTAAGCCCCTCATCTTGCCTTCAAGAATCTTACAACTTAGGAAATCTAGGATATATACACACATTAGTCTAATTAAGTTAGAAAACATAAGTATCTTAAGAGAGAGCAGATAGTAGTGATCAAGATAGCATTACTTTGGGAATTCCAGCAGGTTAAGAACCTGACTAGTATCCATGAGCATGTGGGTTCCATCACTGGCCTTCTCAGTAGGTTAAAGGGTCCGGCACTGCAGCAAAATGTGGTGTAGGTCACAGTTGCAGCTCAGATATGGAATTGATGTGGCTGTGGTATAGGCCAGCAGCTGCATCTCCAATTATACCCCTAGCCTGAGAACTTCCATATGCTGTGGTTGAGGCCCTAAAAAAGAAAAAAAAAAAAAGATAGCATTACTTCAGAGTTCCCATTATGGCTCAGCAATAACCAAGCCAACTATTATCCATGAGGATGCAGATTCAATCCCTGGCCTCACTCAGTGGGTTAAGGATCCGGAGCTGCTGTGAGCTGTGGTGTAGGTCGCAGAGGTGGCTTGGATCCAGTGTTGTTGTGGCTGTGGTGTAGGCCAGCAGCTGCAGCTCTGATTTAACTCCTAGCCTGGGAAATTTCATATGCCACCGGTGTGGCCCTAAAAAGACACACACACACACAAAAGATAGCATTACTTCTGGATAAGCAGATTAGGAAATCCTTTGTGAAAGAGCAAAATTGGAGGAGTTCCCTCTGTAGTGTAATGGGTTAAGGATCAAACTGCAGTGCCTTGGGTCACTGAGGAAATGTGGGTTCAATCCCTGGCCTGCTGCAGTGGGTTGGGGATCCAGTGTTGCCACAGCTGCAGCATTATATCCCTAGCCAGAGAACTTCCTTATGCCAGGGGTGCAACCAAAAATTTTTTTTTTAATTTAAAAAGAATAAAATTGGAAATATAAGAAATGGAGAAAAGATAACATTGGAACCAAGATAAAGGTAAAAACGGAAAAACAGTATGCAGGGTATCTATTTTCTTAACACTTTTTAAATTGAAAAAGCAACATTCTCTTTTAAATCCACCTAAAAAAAATCCCTTTTGTTTTACTGATGGTTTGTTCTTTTGGCAATCCTGCATTTATCAACAAACCCCACATTATTTTCATCTTTGCTTATAGCTTTCCATAACATGATTGAAAGTCTTCCCCTAATCATAAGGCAAGCCAGCCCCTTCCATCAACATATTTCATCCTCTACCAGGGTTTGTAGTACCTGTTGGTAGGGCTTCTGATTCCCTGAGAATTCTGCAGAGCAAAAAACTGTCCATCCTTAACGTCTGTCATGTCCTTTAAAATGTCTGTCCTTGCCATGAATAAGCCCCAGCAAAGAGAACCCCATTAAGAAGCAGAGTATTCAGCAAAAGAGGGGCTCAGTGAGGAAGTATGTGTTTCCCATTGAAGGCCTTGTGTTTGTACCCAGAGTACTGGGGAGAAAAATCATTTAAGCTCAAGTGAGAATTCAACTAACATGTCATTTCATGTGCACGTTGTTTCCAAGTGATAAAATGATCCCACTTGATATTTTCTAAGCCTGAATTGAGTACTAGCAGGAAACCCAAGAAGGAGGATGGCTGAAACTTAAGTTTAAGTTATGTGAAATTAAATGTCTTTTGCCTCACAAAATCTCCAACATTGGAGGGACCAAAAGGATGGGTCGTTCTCTCCAAGCTGATATGTTTATATGTAAACTGATGCTATAGACCATGTATAGGTAAGCTATTCAATTCTCCATCCAAGGAAGAAAAATATGGGAAGCTAATATCTAATCCACACTTTTCTTTTCTTCTGTCATCCTGTTTGTAGGAGAAACATCATGCATTATGGATGTGCTTTTTTGTTAGCTGGTGAGTCTTCCCTCATCCACTCTCAATTACTATCCCTTCCATCCAAGGCAGATGGAGATAAAAAGCCTCCTCACCAATGTGAACTTCCAGTGAAAATACTGATGGAAAGATAAACTCGTTGCACACATATGAACAGAAAACAATAGATTCAATCACCTGAGGGAAGCAAGGATTTCTCTTTCTGGCTCTAGGAAAGACCGAATCACCTAAACTTGGCAGATCCACTCACAAACCCTGAGCTACCCTGGAACATGAGTACTTTCATTTCAGCATACTGGAGCTGTGATCCAGACCTGCAGTGGAGAATTCTGCCATTGTTAAATTCACAAAGGCATCCAGCTAAGAGGACAAGAAGGGACTGACATCCAGCTCACAGGTCAGGACATGCCTCTGGAAGAAGTAACATTGTTTCTCTAATTCACACAAAAATATGCTCCTCTCATAAACCCAGGGCCTGAAACACCTCATCTGCTCCAGTGGAGTGCTTCTCCTAATTCCCACAGAGGCATGGTATGGGCTAGTATTGGCCTAGAAACAAATACCAAAGTAAAGCTGTTTAGTCTCTCTTATAAAGGGACAAATCTAAATACAAGGTGGCAGTAGTGTGTTTTAAACATTTACTATTCAGTTGACGCTCTATTAGTTGTTTGCTTGCATTCTATTAAGCCCTTCCATAAACTTTATAAGATAGAACCTTCTTGCACATCTTTCATGTAAAGGATTCCCTAGAAAATTGACATTCTCCAACCCTTCAATGAAACATAATCAGCAGTGCTCATCACACACTGAATACCTATGGTCACTGAGCCACTCTTTAATACTAAAGAGTACTGAAGAGTGTTCTTTCTTCACCCAGCATTTGAGTTTTATGCTACCAAGAACTGGTTGAGTTGGATCCTGAACCTTTTAAGGTCAGCTGTCATTATTTTGAAATTATGTTAAGTAACTTGTAAACCAAAAAAGAAATTCCTGAAGAAAGAAAGTTGTTTTCCATAAACATTAAGTAGAATATTTTGGATTCAAATAAAGGTGAGTCAATAAAAAGAAATTCTATTGAATTGTATATTTGTGCAGCCATTTAAAATAAAGTAAAACGAAAATAGAGAAAGATTGCAGACAGACTGCTTCACAAGTGTCTAAGCGCTCTCTTATTTTAAAGAAATTAATACTGAAAATCAAAGAAGAAACACTGCAGGTATGGTTTATAAAGACCTCACAAAAGCCCAATCAGCAGACCTATCCTAAAAGAAATGGTTTTTTTTCTTTTTTTTTTTACTTTTCAACAAATTGGTAAATGAGTATGTATTTAAGTTATAATCAAATGCTTAAGTTTGCACATATCACTTTTTATTATTGATCAGTTTAACTTCCTGAGAGAGTTTCTACTGTATTATTAACATTAGAGCTGATGAAAAGGAGTCAGCGTGCAAATAAATATCACAGCCAAGAGATGACAGAGCCCCATCTTTACCCAGGTTATATCCAGACCCAAGATACATCTTAAGATCCTGTTAATTTGACTTTGGCTCAGATCTGCAGCTTCATCTTTTGCCGGCACCCCACTCATATTCTAATCTAAAGCCATAATAAACTGCCTTGAGTTTCCCCAATGCTCTGCATTCCATCATTCCCTCTGACTTCTAGGCCTTTGAACTTTGACCCATTTGTCAAAAACATTTTCCCCTTTCCATATTACTTGGAAAACATTTATTCAACAGTCTTAAAGTCTCAAATGTGGTGTCATTTCTTCCAGGCTTATCTGTATGACTTCACTCTCACTCAGGATGAGAGACCTTTTATATATAGCACATTTACTGAAGCCTTTTAATCCTTTCCTCATACTAGTTATGGCCTGTTGCTTGTCCTTCTGTCTCAAATAAAGCACAAGTACATGTATTTAAGCTCATGGTGTCTGTACAACTCATCATTGTATGCATATAGTACCAAGACCAGTGCCTGGAACATAATTGGTGATCAACACATATTTGTGAAAGGAAAGCAGAAAGAATAAAATGGTCTGAGAGAATTTTAACTAGTCTTAAACTTAAGTAATTTTTTATAAGATTGGAAAATTATAGTGCCACCAAGAGATTATGAACAATAAGAATGATATGCTGGTAAAATAACATAGTGCTAGACACACAACCTGATTTTTTTTATAACTCATAAATTTTATTTTTTTAATGTATTTATTTATGTCTTTTGTCTTTTGAGAACTGCACCCACGGCATATGGAGGTTCCTAGGCTATGGGTCTAATTGGAGCTGCAGCTGCCAGCCTACACCACAGCCACAGCAATGCCAGATCCAAGCCACATCTGTGACCTACACCACAGCTCACCAGAATGCCTGATCCTTAACCCACTGAGCGAAGCCAGGGATCGAACCTGCAACCTCACGGTTCCTAGTCGGATTTCTTTCCACTGTGCCACGATGGGAACTCCACAACCTGATCTTAAAGACTTTCAGTCTCTCAAGATCAATTGATATTTACCTTTTTAAAACCTATTTTTATTATTCTATAATTAATACATCTAAAATAAAAGAAACATGCTGAAAATGAGCTAAGATACTCAGAAAACATCTTTTATATACCAGGATTTTAAATTTTCATTATTGCTACATGAATCACATTATTTCAGACTCTACTAATTAAAAATGTGTAATTATTCAGTCATAGACTAGTAAATTATATCCTTGTAAATCTCAAGTGTAAAAAAATCAAGTTTCCAAGCCAAAGAAGTGTACAAAAAAGGATTACTAAGGAAATATATATCTGATTTAAAAGAATTACTTAAAGATCATTAGAAGCATTTACCTGTCTAAAAGTAATCAATAGTATAATTGCAATTCATTGTCTTCTGTTCCTTAAAGCTTGTTCCTTAGCAGATTTCATGTGCAATTCTTTTTTTTAAATCTAGCCTAGATTAGGTTAAAGTAATAAAGTTTATTTTTAAAATTAATTAATTTAAAATATCCTCTATTTCAAGAAGTCCTCAATAATTTTTTCTATAATACACATAAAGGCTATCCATTTATCAAGTGACTCATATGTTCATTCAACGAGCATTAATTAAAAGCCTACTATTTTCCAAGTTCTTTAGTAAATATAGCAAAAGACAAGCAAATATGATCCATCTTACCCTGGAGCTTATATTCCACTGGAAACACAGAAAAAAACAAATAGCAAAATGAAGAAGTGACAATTGCACTGCGATAAAAATAAAAGTGTGATGTTACATGGAGTTATTTCAAATTGAGTGATCAGAAAACATTTTTCTGAGGAGCAGAGATTTAAACCAAGACTGCGTTGTAAGGAGCCAGCTACTCAGAAATCTAGAAAAAGTGTTCCAGGCAGAGGAGCATAAAATAAGGGCAGAGAGATTAGCAAGGTTTGGATCATAGAGAGCTCTGTAAGCTAAGAGTTTGTGTTTTATTATAAGTGTAATTGCATGTAATGGGAGGTTTTTAAGGAGATGAGGGTCAGAATGTGATTCTAACACATGTCATATGCATACTCTGTAGAGGGTGGTTTAGCAGAGGCACAGGTTAGGAGGGGAACAGTACAGAAACACTGAAAGCAGTTAAGAGGCTCTTTCATTTGTCAACCAGACACTCAATAGTAGCACTGGTGCAAGAAAAGAGTGGACAACTTTAGGACATTTTAAAGGAAGAGTCTATAGAACTTAGAGATGTTTGTCAGAGGTGAGGGAAATTGAGGAACAAAGTTTGACTCCTGTGTTTCAGGGTTGAGTTACTAAGTGAGAATGACATTCACTCAGATAGGAAAAACTGGGGAACAATTAAGCTGGGAAGGAGAATCAAGACCTCTGTTTTAGACATTTAGTGACTGACATACTAAGTATCTATATTAAACAAATAGATAATTCATAGAGTTGGCCCATAACCCTGGGGTTTAGAGAAGAGATTGAGGTGAAAATAATAGATGTAGGATTCAGCAGCAGAGATATTGAATGTAAAGCCATAAAGCTAGATGAAATTACCTAACAAAAGAGTTATGACTAAAAAAGAAAAAAAAAGGGTACCCACAAAAAAGATGTATGGCATACAAATATTTAAAACTTGTGCACAGATGATGCCCTCCTTCTTGGAACTTTCTCTTCTTCTGGCTTCTGTGGTAATAAATTTTGTTGGCTTTCATTTTTCCCTAACTAGTGACTTCTTCTTTCCTTTTGCTGTCTTTAATGCCTTCACATAACTTTCAAATGTTGTTGAAATCTAGTAAAATGAAGACAGAAAAATGAACCACTCACTCTCGCAAGATAATGGTTATTAAGATACAAAATATGATGAAGAGTGCTTAATCGAATGGTAATCATGGAAGTCAGATTAACATGAGTTGGAACAATCAAAGTTGAAGAATACAGTATATACAAATGGATACATCAAGAAATTTTGCTATAAAAAAAGAAAAAAAATGAGGATATAGTTGAAGTGGGACATGACCTCCAAAGAGAATCAAAAAGACCTTTTTTCAATATAGTTCTAACTACTATCAACTAGTGCAACTTTGGGAAAATTACATAATTTTTTGTAAACATCTGCAAAATGAAATCTCTCATCTGTACCCTACAGAGTTTCTATGAATATCAAATTTGAT
Organism: Phacochoerus africanus; assembly: GCF_016906955.1. NCBI lineage: Eukaryota > Metazoa > Chordata > Mammalia > Artiodactyla > Suidae > Phacochoerus > Phacochoerus africanus. The sequence continues at coordinate 138,707,384 of NC_062551.1, read as the reverse complement.
TATATCTATTTCTTTCTTTCTATCTATCTATTTATCTATCTATATTGTTTGTATAAATTCCTGGATTGTAAAGCACTCTTTTATGATAATGTTGTTTTTATTATCCTCTTTTCTTTCTGAGAAATTACTATTACCGAATCTTTTCATCCTTGTCTTCAGCATCTCTTACAAAAGGAAATGGGCTTACAATCCCATTAAGGTATCTGTCAATTCTGGTGAAGCAGGGCAGGTCTCATTATTAAGACAAAAAAAGACTTAAGTAACAGTATGATACCTATTTTATATTTGCTTCCAAAATGATGAGGTCAATTTAATATCAGTTAAAATTACTATATAATCCCAAATTTTTGTTATATCTCTACCTTGTCAATAGGATTTTATTTTTGTAATTATTTTGAATATATGTACACATGTATATGTGTATCAAAATATATTTGTCTTTAATTGTGAGTTAATTATAATTTATAGTTTCAAGAATTCCAAAGATAATAAAAGAGCTATCTATCTTTTTTATTAAAGTATAATTGATTTACAGTGTCATGCCAATTTTTGCTGTACGCAAAGTGACCCAGTCATACATACATATATATATACACACATTATTTTTCTCATATTTTCTCCCATCATGGTGTATCCCAAGGGATTGGATATAGTTCCCTGTGCTGTGCAGTAGAACCCCATTGCTTGTCCTAGATTCTAAAGAGTTATCTTTCAAATATTGTCCACAAATCTAGTTGGTCCTAGTATGGATTTTTGACATTCTCTTAAGTAAAATCCTTCACAAAGTCCTTCCAAAGTTAAAGTCAACCAAATATGTACAATAAGAAATTTAAATATGAATTTGTTCATTTCAGGATAGAGATCAGGACTTTTTATGTTTCTTTGGAATTGCAGCTAAAATCTCAAAGCTCACTCAAGAGAAAGTCACAAAAAACATGCCCCCAGGACTTATTGAACCATCAAACTCACATAACCTCCATCTACCTATTCAAGTATAAGCCTAGGGAGTTCGAGGAATTTCTCCAAGTAACAGTTACCTACCAAGAGAAAAAAGATAATTAGAAGAGGGTGTTTCCACAGACAATTAAAGAGAGGCACCAAGAGAAACCCCTCATAGAGATGCCAGAATTGCCTGCATGTGTGGCATTTTCAAAAACCAAATATTGTGTCCTTTCCAACATCAACCAATTCTCCAATTCTCCAACCCCAACAAGGTGTTCAGCAATTCAGTTCAATTCTTACGCTTACTACCCAGAGTTAGCACAGCCCCCACAGGTTGAGGGTTCAGTCCAATAAGACTGCCCTCACTTTAGATGCCAGCTGGAAATGGGGTGCCCAGGCTTCCCACACTTTTGCCCAGATGACTACAAATTCAAGGGTTGTCACAACTCCATCCTCAGGTTTGATGATTCAGTAGAATGACTCACAGAACTCAGGAAAGCAGTTTACTTACTAAAACCAATTTATTATAAAAGATAACTTAGGATCAGCCAAATGGAAGGGATACACAAGGCAAAGTACAGGGGGTGGGGGTGCAGAACCCTTGCTCTCTTTTGTCACTGCGCCCTCCCAGCACAGTGATGTAGTCACCAACCTGAAGAGGAAGCTCCCTGACTCCTGTTATTAATAGTAAATGGAGTGGGCAATGAAATCATTGACAATTAATTGTCGAACTCAGTCTCTAGCTACTTTCTGATCCTCCAAAGTTGGGGATGGGACTGAAAGTTCTAACACTCTAATCATATGATATCTTTTTCTGGAGACAAAGCTCCATCCTGAAGCTATGTAGGGACCCACTAAGAGTCACCTCATTATCACATGAAACAGTAACTTGCAAGGAGCCTAGTGCCAGGAACTGGGGACCACGACCAAATATTTATTTTATATATTACACTATAAGAAGTGCACCCTGGCACTATATTCCCCTTGGATATTTGCTAGGCAATGGCTTGAAAACCGTCCTCATGCCGCTTCCAGAAAGGGGCAGATTCTGGCAAAACAGAGAAAATGCCCTGAGCTTTAGTTCTTTTAATATTTGCCAGAAACTTCCTTGGGAAAGGGAAAGTGAGAATTAACCTAGATCATTTGAGCACAAGCGCAAAGAGAATAAAGTCCTTGCTTTGTTCATGGACCACACATTGTGATGGAAGAGACAAGAAGGTAAAGAAGTAAGAATGTGTATGTAACAGTTTCATACAAAAAGCAGGTAAGCATTCAGGGAGCTGAGTGTATTCTCAATACACTCTCATTGCAGAACTGAGCTTTGAGCAGCAATGTGAGGGAAATGCAGAAGCAAGCCACATGAAAATCCATTAGACTTATTTTGCTATTTCTCAAAATATGAGTGAATACAGGAAATTTAAAATAACTAAAGAAGAAATTCAGGTTAAAATAATAATAGCCTAAAGTAGAAAAGGAGAGTTTGGATAGTCTAATTATCTGATAAGCATGTCTTATTTCCAATTTACCAACAACCTTTCTTTGTGTAGCAGTTCATAACAAAAAATAAAGGAAACAGATCTAATTTTCTGTCTTTCACACACATGCTAATGCTTTACAAGAACTTATTTTTTTAAATCATGTAAACTGTATATTGCCTTCTAATCAATATGTGGAAATCAATGATGTAATGATACCTAATGAGATTTGAGGGATGTAATGCTTCTTGTTCTTTCAATGTGAAAGTTTGAATTATATGGATCAATAGACAATGATCTAAACTGCCCTTTCTAGCAGAAGGGTATATCTGACTAAAACTCTAGGTTATGCAGGTACTGGGTGAAATCACTTTCTCCCTTAAAACCCACAATAGAGTTTGCTTATCTCTCTGTTATGACATTTCCCTTATTTGAATTATAGTCAATTCTGGATTTGACTTTTGACCACTGGAACACTGTCTGCTACTTTAGAAAAGGGACTATGCTTTAATCATGGTTTTACTTCTCACGCAGCCGGGGCCTCCAATAAAAGGTAAAAATAAAGGTTTGCCTCATTTAATCTTAAAGTCTAGTTTTAATAAATAATACATTTGAATTATTTAACAATCAAAATGGTATTGAAGAGTATTCATTGAGAGATTACTCCCACCCATCTCCATCCACCCATTGCCCAACATCCCACTATTTCCCAAAGTTAAAAAATGTCTTGTATATTTTTTCAGTGTATCTTCTTTTCTTTTTTCCAGGTAGCCCCTCAGCACGCAGAAGTTCCTGGGCCAGGGTTTGAACCCATGCCATAGCAGCAACAATGCTGGATCTTCAACCTGCTACACCATCAGGGAACTCCATCAGCGTTTCTTTATGTAAATGTACACAAATATAAATAAATCACCTTAAATCCTTATTTTCTCCAACTCTTACACAAAGATAAATATAGGCTTATATTGTTTTGCTTATGACATTTTTCTAATTTAATAATGTACCTTCCTGTATCAGAATGCCTTCATGTTATTTGTTGCACCTTCATAGTACCCTGTTACCAGCCTGCATTTCCACTGTCCTAAACAGTAATTAGGAACCTTTGCTTTGTGGTGGGTAGAATTTTAAGATGACCTCCGATGATTCATACCATCATATAATCCTCTAGCCCTTGAATGTAGGAGAAATGTGTCTATATGATGGACTACCATTCCTTTGAATAGCACGTTATATGACGCAGTTCGACCTAAAGAAAGAGATTATCCTAAGCAGGCCTGATCTAACCAGTTAAACTCTTAAAAGGGACCAGACTCTTCCTGAAGAAAAGGAATTCGAAGCAAGAAAAAATACGGCATGGCTAGTTTTGGAAAAGGAGGGAGACACATGACAAGAAACATAAACAAATTTTAAAGTGAGAGCAACCCCCAGCCCACAACCAGCAAAACAACGGAGACCTTACCTTAGAGATACAGCTGCAAGAAGCTGAATTTTGCCAAGGACCTGAAGGAACTTAGAAGAGGATGCTAACTCCATATGATAATACAGCCCAGCCAGCATCTTGATTTCACTCTGTGCCACCCTGAGCAGAGAAGCCAGTTATGTTACAGCTAGACTTCTGATCTACAGAAACCACAAGATAATAATTGTTTTGTTTTTGTTTTTAATTTTATGGCTATACTTGTAGCATATGTAAGTTGCCAGGCCAGGGATTGAATCCAGCTGTAGTTGTAAACTACAGCTGGATCCTTTAACCTACTGCACCAGGCTGGGGATTGAACTCCCACCTTTGCAGCTACTTGACCCACCATAGTTGGATTCTTAACCTACTGTGCCATGGAGAGAGCTCCTGCAAGATAATAATTGTTGTTTTAAGTCTTTAAAGTTTGTGGTACTTGGTTACATGACCCTTCCTTATCAGAGTTTCTCAGGAGATTTTTTTCCCATATGAATTTTTAGAATAAGTTTTTATAGTTCTAAAAAAATTTATGTTTTTAAATTAACTTAGGGACAATTGGTAATTTTAAGATTTTTAAAAATTTTAAGCATCTCTTTTCAAGAACATATCAATTCTTTCCTTCTTTTTTATGTCTACCTTTATTGAAAAAAAAATTATCCATTGAGGAACTATCCAGAGGAAAGTATTCCCTGAGGTAATTTGCATTTTTTACTGTTTAGCATAGATTTCCTCCCAGGAAACAGTTACACTTGGGCTTATAGCAGTTCCCCTGGGCTGCTGTAACAAAGTACCACAAACTATGTGGTTCAAGCAGTAGAGATCTACCATCTCATGATTCTGGAGGTTAGAAGTCCAAAGTCAAGGTGTCAGCAGGGTTGATTTTTTCTGAGAGTTGTGAAGGTACCTGCCTCTCTCCTAGCTTCCAGTAGCCTCAGGCTTTGGTTTATAGGTGATTTTCTCCCTGCATCTTTACATCAGCTTTCCTGTACATGTATGTCTGTCTCCAAGTCCAAATTTCCCCTTCCTGGAGGACAAGGCCATATTGGACAGGGCCCAGCCTACACTTCACACCTCATTTCAACTTGATCATCTGTTTCAATATGATCCCACTCATGTCTTCTCTGAAGACACCATTCAACTCACAGCAGACCTCTTTAGTGGTTTTTACACAGATATCTGGTTACAGGAGTTCCTGTCATGGCTAAGTGGTTAATGAATCCGACTAAGAACCATGAGGTTGTGGGTTCAATCCCTGGCCTTGCTCAGTGGGTTAAGGATCCAGCATTGCCATGAGCTGTGGTGTAGGTCACAGACGTGGCTCAGATTCCGTGTTGCTGTGGCTGTGGCATAGGCTGGTGGCTGCAGCTACGATTAGACCCCTAGCCTGGGAACCTCCATATGCCATGGGTGTAGCCCTAGAAAAGACAAAAAAAAAAAGATACTCTGGTTACAACCCCAGTAAAAATATGGAGAGTGGTTTTAAAAAATCTTTTCTAAGTTCTACTAACTTATAACTAAGTCACAGAGAATTTTTTTTGTGGAAAGACATTAAAAACAATAAAAAGTTAAACTTTTATAAACCTGAGACTCTTCACAATTTTTTTTTTTCTTTTTAGGGCCACACGTGTGGCATATGGAGGTTCCCAGGCTAGGGGTCAAATCGGAGCTACAGCTGCTGGCCTACACCACAGCCACAGCAAAGCCAGATCCAAGCTGCGTCTGTGACCTACACCACAGCTCACGGCAACGCTGGATCCTCAGCCCCTGAGCGAGGCCAGGGATCAAACCCACAACCTCATGATTCCTAGTCAAATTCGTTTCCGCTGAGCCATGAAGGGAACTCCCCATGATTCTTAAATGATGAGTTCAGCTTGAAACAGTAGAGGACCATGTTTCCTTACAGAAATTTCTGATTCATCATATTCTTGGGGAGAAAAATCAGACAAATTATACTTCAGAGTTGAAAACTACCAAGATACTGGGGGGGGAAGCTTAATTTTACTTTATTGCATTACTTGAAATTTAGTTAGCTAGCATTTCACAGGGAAGGTAGACCTGAATTTTTATGAGTCCTTGCAGAGTTTAATGAGTTTCAGTTCTTAAGTAAACCTTTATTGGAGGAAATTAAGATCTTACAAGATTTAAATGGAACAAAAGCAAAATCAAAAGCTAATGGTGAGGAAGGTCATAACATTAGACACAATTGTTTAATCATTTGTTACCATATGCTGAGAATTCATTAGACTTCATCTTGCAGCTTTTGAGAGCAGACTCACCTGTCTGAAAATAAGCAATGACATATATGCCTTGGAGTCAAATATTAATCTGGATCAGATCTAATGGGGAATTTACTATACTCTGTCACTCAATTTAATCTCACATATGCATTTGTATGTGTGTGCGTATGTGTGTGTGTGTGACTTTCCTAGTGACAAACACCTTAATCTAAGCTTGAGGAAAGGAGTGGAAAGAAGGACTGAGATTGATGCAACTTCCATTTTTCCTTTTAGTAATTGTAATTTTAACCCTTCTCTCTATGTGCATGTAATTTTTTTTTTCTTTTCCCTTCTATTTGTGAAAGAACATTTCACTGAAAGATTGAAGCAGTTTCTTTGCTTTCTCCTTGCTCTTCTGCTTCCACCTCTGCCTCTGTTTCTCTCTTCCACCAGTATAGGTAATGATTTTGCCACAGGAGCTGATTCATTAGCAATCAGCAATGAAGGTTAATCACTTTATTGGAATCACTTTTGCATTTATACTATCACTCTGAGTTCTACCTTTTCTTTGGAAATGGATCACCCTTAAGTCCATAAAAATTACACCTACTCACTAAGCTCAGGAAAAGTGACTAATTGTTTTAATTATTATTATTGATGTTGATGTCATTATTTTTTACCTTTTTTTTTTCCTTTTCACTTATGTAGATTTGTAGAACATTGAAACAAAGAGAAGAGAATCAAGCTTTCCAGAGTAAACAGGCTTCTTCTTCTTTTTTTTTTTAGGGCCACACCCATGTCATGTGGAAGTTCCCAGGCTAGGGGTCGAATCAGAGCCGCAGCTGCTGGCCTACACCACAGCCACAGCAACACGGGATCCTTGACCCAGTAAGCAAGGCCAGGGATCAAACCTGTATCCTCATGGATACTAGTTTGATTCATTTCCACTGTGCCACAACTGGAACTCCCTAAGCAGGCTTCTTAATGTACAAACAGAAGATGAGATGCTCAGATGGTCTATACAGGGCCATCTGCATAGAGAGAGAGAACTTACTTTTATTTATCCTTAGTGTAGTCATGATATCATATCACAGCAAAGGAGCCAAAAAGATCCTCTGCTTAGGTCAAACCTCCACAGATAAATAACCTAAGGCTATAATCTTGCAAAGAGTGGCTGTTGTAGAGTCCACTGATAAACCAAATACATTCTTTCCTCTTTCTTTTTAGCATTGAATTTTGGCTTGGCATTTGGTCTCATGGCAGAGACTATATTTCAAAACTTCCTGAATTAGACTTCTGTTGCTGCCATAACAAACTATCAAAATTTATCAGCTTTAAATAACTCCAATTTACTATCTCACATTTCTATAGACAAGAAGCCCCAAAGGATTCAGCTGAATTATTGATGCACGGCTTCAAATGTCAAAATCAGTATGGTGGCTGGGCTAGGCTCTTACCTGGAAACACTGAGGAAGAATCTGCTCCTAATCTTAGATTGTTGGCAGAATTCAGTCCCTTGCCATTTTTAAAACTGAGGTCTCTGTTTTCTTACTTATAGCCCTTCATCTTTAAATCAACAATGGCACACTGGCTTCTTCTCATGCTTTGAATCTGACTTCCTCTTTTAATACAACCACAAAAAAGATCACTCATTTTAAGGGTTCCTAGGCTTATATTAGACCCAACCAGATAATCTAGGATAATCTACCTATTTTACATTCTGCTGATTAGTGATCTTAATCACATGCCTTTTGACATATAATTAAACACATTTATTGGAAATACATCAGGGGCAAAGTTATGGGAAGTACAGTTTTGCCTACTAAATCTCTCTTCAGTAGAAACCACCAGGTCAGGGCAGTCACTCTGCACAACACCAGGGGGCATGGTGACCACAAAATACAAAGCAAATGATGCCTCTTGGATGTATAAAAGATGGGAGAAGGAGACAATACAACTAGGTTTTAGCCAGTGGGATGTAAATGAAAATAATGTGTATAACTTCATATTATTTTAAACACAAAGTCTCTTGCCCTGTTTTTTTTTCTCCTTTTCTGCTAACTTTAAAATGGCAATAATGTAAGCAATATTATTAAGTAAAAAAAAGAAAATACATCTACCTTATATTTTATGGTTTATTTGCTATGGCAGTTTACTTTGTTCAGTATTTTGCAGAATCAAGATGAAGATTCAGGTTCCTTGTCCAGCTCTATTTATTTTCATATTGTCTCTCCTGATTCACACAATGATCACATAATTCACATCATGATCTCCTCCATTATCCTCTTTCTTTTGTTCTCCAAAAGTTCTGAAAGAGTCAGAGACTAGGGATAGATGGCACGTATTGTTGGAGCAAAAAGTCATAATTTGGGTTGGTCAGGCTAAGGGACTTCGCTAGGTGAGACTGGATTTTGTAATAATTCATCACTTTAGAGGAGAAAAGAAGTCTGGGAGTAAAAGATGTTTCATTTTTTATACAAATTCTGCAAAAAATAGTGAAGAACAAAAAATAAAATGTATCATAATAAATAAAAAGTAAAAGTTATGTTCTAGTAAAAAAGAAGATATCAGGCATGTCCATTTTATATACAACATCAATATAAAGAGTAACTAAATAAGTCGTAGAAAAAATTGAGTATCTAAAAGTATGCATTCATAGAATAAAGTTATTGACAATGCCCAATCAAGCAATAGAGAACATTTGTGTATATATCCAATAGCTATATTTTTCTGCATTTTCTTCATTAAATGGCATTCAAAGTCTTTGTCATGATCCAGATTTAGCAATTTCATTAATCTTGGCATCAGTGTGGGTATTGTTCTGCTGAAGCCCTCTCTATGAAGAGAAGGCAGCCAACATCTGTGATCTCAGCTCTTTTCATTCTGCCTGATGACATTCCTCTTTACTTCAGTTGTGTCTACAGCTCTGAGCTTCCCTGAAATGTTACTGATGATTTTCAGCATTATTTATATTTAAAAAAACCTCAGAAAATATGTAAGTGTAACGTATATAAGAAAATTTAGAGTACAAAATCCCAAGGTACTGGGAATGTCAGTGTTGGCTGAGAAACTCCCTTATATTGTGCTGAATAGGTAGTTTCTCTATTAGGATTCATCTTGACATTTGAAAGCACTTTTGAATCAACTCACCACAGGAGGTATAATCCCCACCTTGCAAAAAAGTTATATCAAATAGTAAATGTAGAATTAGATAAGTTATTCCCTTATGTTAACAAAGGTGCTGTTTCTCACTCTATTCTCAAAAAATCAGAAATAAGTATAGGCAAATTGGGTTCCCAGTTTATCAGCCACAGATAGATATTTGTTATTTGTTCTATTGATGGCTGAAGAACTAAAGGCAAACACTTAGGAAAGGTATAAATAACAGCAACAAACAGAGAGGAGACAATAAAAAAATCAGCAGGGTCCTGGGCAACAGGTCCTTTGCTATCTGCATTGCATTTTGAAAATACTAAATAACTCTAAGTGTTTTTTCAGCTAAGACATGGGGATCCTAGTACCTACCTTTCCATGGATTTTTGAGGATAAAATGAGGAAAAGGTAGAGAGCATGCATCCATAGTTCTTGAACTAGTAGACACCTGACAAAGGTTTTCTCTTACTTCCTCCAGCCGTTGTAGGGGAGACTCTGAAAAGGAAAAGACGTAGAGAATGGGAGAGTCCTAGGGTACAAGTTCATTACCAGCCTCTACTACTAGACAGCAGAGTATCCCAGGCCAAGCTACTCCTGGTTACAGTCTTTCTTAAAGGAGGATATTATACCTGTTTGCCCCATGTCTTAGTTTTCTTCTGCTATTAAATTTCTTTTAAACAAATTTCATGATTTAAAACAGCACACATTTATTATCTCAGTTCCCATGTGTTGGAGATCAAGGCATGGCTTGACTTAACTGGTCCTCTGCCCCAGGCCTTATCAGGCTATAGTAAATATGTCAGCTGGGCCTGTGTTCTCATCTGCAGTTTGTGGTCCTGTTCTAGACTGTTGGAAGAATTCAATTTTCTGCAGTTTTAGGGTTGAGACTTTTTTTTTTTCTTTTTTGGCCATACCTGCAGCATGCTGAAATTCCCAGGCCAGTGCCAGGGATTGAACCTGTGCCACAGCAGTGACCCAAGCCACAGTGGTGACAGTGCCAGATCCTTAACCCACTGAGCCATCAGGGAATTTTGAGACTTCCAATTCTTGATGGCTGTTGGCCATGGATTGCTCTCAGCTACTGGAGGCCACTGTCAGGTCTTAGCCAAGCTGCCACAATATTGCACCTTAATTTCTCAAAACAAGCAGAGTCTTATATTATACAATCTAACCAAGAGAATAACTGTCCTATCATATTTTTAGGTCCTGCCCATGCTCAAAGGAAGAGGATTAAATAAGGAACTTATGCCAGTTGGTAGAAATCTTGGGGGTCATCAAAGAATTCTGTGTACCATACACTATAACTTGTTTTGAAGCAAAATGATAAGATTCTGAGTCAGGAAGAAACACTGTTTTTTCTCCATCAAAATCCCTGTGGACACAGGTGCTGCCATATCCTGCCGTATATCATTTGTCACAATCTGATTAGAAAAATCTTAAATATCAGCTTCTAATCTTCTGCCACTCTGAGAAAACATTACTAGCCAGTCCCTCCATTCACATGGGAAATGATATTTTTTCTTTTCTTATTAAAGTATAGCCGATTTAGAATATTATAGTAATTTTAGATATACAACATAGTGACTCAATATTTTTATAGCTTACACTCCATTTAAAATTATTACAAAAATATGGCTATATTTCCCTGTGCTGTACAATAAAATATGTCATTTATTTTATACATAGTTAGTTTGTGTCTCTTAATCCTATACTCCTAACTTGCCTCTCCCCATCCCATCTCCCTACTGGTAACAACTATTTTTTGGGTTTTTTTTTTTTTTTTTTTTGGTCCTTTTAAGGCTGCACCTGTGGCATATGGAAGTTCCCAGGCTAGGAGTCAAATCAGAACTGCAGCTGCCTGCCACAGCCACAGCCACAGCCACAGCAACACCAGATCTGAGCCACATCTGTGAACTGTGCCACAGCTCACAATACCAGATCCTTAACCCATTGAGCAAGGCCAGGGATCGAACCCCTGTCCTCATGGATACTAGTCAGGTTCATTACAGCTGAACCACAATCAGAACTCCCACAACTAGTCTGTTTTCTATATCTGTGAGTCTGTTTCTGTTTTGTTATATAGATACATTTATTTTATATAGAGAGTATTTGTCTTTCTCTGACTTACTTCACTAAGCATAATACTCATTTTTTACAGAACTAGATAAAGTACCTAAAATTTATAAGACCCACAAGTTGCAAGAGCAATCTGGAGCAAAAAGAACAAACCTGGAGGTGGCATGGTCCCTGACTTCAGACTAAACTAGAAATCCACAATAATCAACAGATCAGGGTATTGGCACAAAAACAGACACATAGATCAATGGAACAGTATAGAGAGGCCAAAAATAAACCCAGGCACTTATGGGCAATTAACCTATGACAAATCTTCCTTCTGGATTTGAGGGAAAGTCTGTTTCCTTGCCTTTTTCACCTTCTAGATTCCTTCATTATTCCTTGGTTTGTGGTTACATCCCCAAGCATCAAAGGGAAGCATCTTCAAATCTCCCTTTTCTATCATCTCCTTCTCTTCTTGCATTTTACTATAAGCAGCAAGAAGAAACCAGGCCAGACCTTCAACACTTTTCTTGTAAAGATTCTAGGCTAAGTATCCACATTCATTTCTTACATGTCCCTAGAAAACAGGTTAGGTGTGTCCAAAACATAATGGCAATTGAGGCATAGCATAAAAATTATAGACAACCTCATTCAAAAGGAAAGAAAAATGAAAAAAAAAAAAAAAGGAGTCACTTCCCTTAAGTAATTTCAAAATCCACCGAGGCCATCTCCACTCTATCTTAGGGCCTAGGAATAATCTTCTGTGACTTGAGGCTCACCCCTCTCTCTGGTCCAGCAGCTCCATTCTATGTCACCTACCTTTTGCAGGAAGTGTAGCTTGTGTTTGCACGTTTATCAGCCTATTTTCCACTTATAGAATTTGGATAGTCCAAAGTCCTTTCATTTCCTCTCTATCCCTTTAAGGCAAAGTTGGCAGTATTTGGCTGCGTTTTCTGTGGATGTCATGAGAGTTCATCCCATTAAACAGGAAGCTGTTTCACAGGTCTTTCTAGATTATTCCATCGCTACTTTTGTCTCCTGCTTATTAGTGCGGGAAAGGGGCTGTGGTGTTTTGGAGAACTAAGTTGACAGAGGGAATCCATGAGAGACATATCTAATCTTGACGACCACCGTGTGTGACTTAATACTGTGACTTTTTGTTCTTTCCAAGGTCCTAGCAAAGATAGTCCAACCAGGTCCTTAGTTTTTCTTCAGAGCATAATTTTATGACAGTGAACCTCCTAATTTTAGCACTTTTTTTTACAATCTAGATAGGCTAAAAATTTTCAAAGCCATCAAAGTATTCTTTTTTGATTAATAGTTGATCTCTCAATTTATCACTTCCTCTCACATATTACTAGAAGCAGCAAGGAAAAAAAAACCAAGCCTCATCTTCAATACTCACTTGGAAATCTCAGTTAAATATCCAAGTTCATCATTTACATAGAACACAATTCAGGTAAGTTTTCTGCTGTATAAAAAAGAGCCTCTTTACTTCAGTTTCCAATTATATGTTGTTTTTAAAAATTTAAAATTATTTTGATGGCAAGACACACTATGCTTATGAATAGAAGAAAGGCATTACTCACTGGACAACTACATGTAAAAGAATGAGATTAGACCATTTCCTCAAACCATACACAAAAATAAAGTCAAAGTGGATCAAATACCTAAATGTAAGACCTGAAATCATAAAACTCCTAGAAGAGAACATAGGCATAGCATTCTTTGACATAAATCTTAGAATGGTTTTGGGGATTCAGCTCCTAAGTCAAAATAGATAAAACAAACAAACAAAAAATAAAACGGAACCTAGTTAAATTTAAAAGCTTTTGTACAACAAAAGAAGCCATTGACAAAACAAAAAGACAACCTAGTGAATGAGAGAAAATATTTGAAAATGATATGACTGAGAAGGGGTTACTATCCAAATATAAATAAACAGCTCATACATTTTAATATTTAAAAAAACAAAGAACCCAATTTTAAAATGGGTGGAAGAACTGAATAGAAATTTTTCCTAAGAAGATATACAGTTGTCAGCAGGTACATAAAAGGTGATCAGTATCACTAATTATCAGGGAAATGGAAATCAAAACACACAGTAAGATATCATCTCATACCTGACAGAACAGCTAACATCAAAAAGTCTACAATAACAAATTTTGTTGAGGATATAGAGAAAAAGGAACACTTGGGCACTGACAATGGAATGTAAATTGGCTTCAGTCACTACAGAAAACAGTATAGAAGTTTCTCACAAAACTGAAAATAGAACTACCACATGATTCAGGAATTCTATTGCTGGGCATATGTCCAAAGAAAATGAAAACACTAATGTGAAAAGATACATGCCACCCCTATGTTCCTAGCAGCATTATTTATAATAGCCAAGACATGGAAGCCACCCAAGTATCCATTAACAAATGAACAAGATGTGAAATGTATGTATAATGGAATATTTTATATATAATGAAATATTATATATATATATACATATATATATATATATATATATATATATATACACACAATGGAATATTATTCAGCCATAAAAAAGAATGAAAAAATGGCATTTACAGCAACACTGATGGACCTAGCAATTATCACACTAAGTGACGTTACTCAGTGAGAGACAAACATCATGTGGTATCACTTATATGTGGAATCTAAGAAAAGGATACAAATGAACTTGTTTTCAGAAGAGAAACAGACTCACAGACTTTGAAAAATTCATGGTTACCAAAAGGGACAGGTTGGGGGAATATATAATTGGGATTAAAAAAAAAAAGAAGAGAAAGGCAGAACTTTTTTCCACTTATATTTCTAAATGAGAGAAGTTTGCCAGGCAGCCACACAGAAAGTTGCATCCAGGAAGAAGATACCAGCAAGCTAAAGCTGTAAAAGGATGCTTATGTATGGTAAGTAGGGTAAGGCTTACTGGCTTTCACAGGCTTCCTGTGGATTGCCTAATTTGAATAATTTCTCAGGCTTTGGAGCAAATGGGCTGCTCCTGCTTGACTGTAGGTACCTGGGCCTGTCGTGATTAGGGCCAGAGCATAGATATATGAGTGCCTGATAAAGAAATGGTGGATATATGGATTTAATTACCTGCTATGGAAGGAGACCTGGCAGGCTTATAGCCAGGGCCTCAAGTTTTGGTGAAGATGAAGGAAAGAAATGAAGAATGAAAGGGAAAAAAAGAAATAATAAATGAAAGGAAAAGAAAGAGAAACCAAGAAAGCAAGAAAAGAGAAAAACAGAGAGAAAGAGAGAAAAAAGAAAGGGAGAAGGAAGGAAAGAAGGAAAGAGAGAGAAAGAAAGGAGAGAAAGAAAGAGAAAAAGAGAAGGAAAGAAAGAAAGAAAAAAGAAAGAAAGAAGAAAGAGAAAGAAAGAGGGAGAAAGAGGGAGGAAGGGAAGGAAGGAAAAAAGAAAAAAGAAAGAAGGAAAGAAAAAGAAAGAAAGAGGAAGAGAAGTGGGGGGAAGAAAAAGAACACATGTTACATATATTTTTCATGTCCTTCTGAGCCCTCAACACCTCTTTTAACATTCATATTTCTACTAACAGGTTGTTTATGACAATTTGGGTATTATCTGAGATGATGTAGATTTTCTGTACTGTGCACCCCACTTCCTTCTGAGCCCTCACTAGCCATCTTTAACATCCATATTTCTACCAACACTTTGTTCAAGGTAATCTAGTCACTTTCTGTCTTGCTCCTTAAAACCCATTTATTCAATTCCAAAACCACTTTCACAGACAGGTATATTCTAAAACTGGCTTTTTTTTACAAAATATATACTGGATATCTCATCACAGCAGTAGTGTAGATCCACTGTATAATATTCCATTACATGGCTGTGTCCTCATTTATTTATAAGTTCTCATTGCTGGGCACATAGGTGTTTCTTAATTTTTTACTTTTCTAAATAGTGCTACAATTCACAATTAGAAACTTTTTGAGTACTTGTGCAAGTATATATAATGTGTGTGTGTGTGTGTATGTGGCGGGCCCATGGTATGTGGAAGCTCCCAGGCCAGATATAGAACCCACAGCAGTGAAAACAATGGATCTTTAACCCACTGAGCCACCAGGGAACTCCACAAGTATACATAAATTTAAAAAATCAATTTGTAGTTATTTTCACAAACGGTTCTATCATGATTTTGATTGGAATCATATTAAATGAATTGATGTATTTTCAGATAATTAAAGTCTTAACAATAGCACCCACAATATCTTTTTACCTGGATCTGTCTTTATGTCTTTAATAGAGTACAGTTTTCCCCCAAGTTGTGGGCACAACTTAGTAGATTTATTTTTAAGTACTTCAGAATTATGTTTGCTTGTTGAAAAGAGAATCTTACTCTCCGTTAGTTTTTCTGGTTGTTTCTGGCTCTATGGAGGAATGCTGATTTCTACATGTTAATCTTAACATCCACTACTCTTCAGGACTCTCTTCTTAGTTCCAGTAGTTTGTTGAATTTTCTGGCTTTCTATGCAAAGTATTATATTATGTGAAAATAAGGACTAATTATTCTCTTCCCTCTGTAGTAGGCAGTGTTCAGTGTGCTCATCCCCCAGCTGCCATGCATGTTACTGCTAATAGCTCACACAGGCCACCTCCTTATAGAATGGCTCTTGGTGATGACCTGCCTTTCCAAAAGGTACCTGGGAATTATGCCTTTGCCTCCAATGGTGACCCATATACAATGACTGATGCAATGTGGTTCTAAGACAGAGTGAACCTTGGTTGCAATATACACTGCAGCAATCTTCCCAGCTATAGGTTTGAGACTAAACTTTATCTAAAATAATGTTTGTCAGCCCTTTGTTTTTTGTTATTATCCCACTAAAGAGCCTTTAAAGACAGTTTGTTGTTAATTACCTACCTCCATGTAATTTTGATATCACACCTGTTTATGTGCTGTGGTCCTTGGGAGGTTACACACCCCTGGAATATTTTCACCCCCAAGCCAGTAGCCAATTTTTGCTCCCTTCAGGATGATACTCCTCCACTGAAAGCACATAGTCTAAACTACATCCTTGCTAATTTTTTTTTTCCTTTCCCTATCTTGCTTTCCTCCTCCCTTTCTCCTGTGTCTTAGTTTGACGCTTTACATTCATGTATAGTTTTATACTTTTTAACCACGGTAATAAATTCTACATTTTTCTTTTGTGTTATTTATTTCTGAGCATTGCTGTGTAAGAACTTTAAAATAATTTTGCCAAGGTAAAAAATTCTAAGTGGAGCTTGATTTTAATTTTATTAAATTTACAATGTAAGTTTAGCAAGATAACATTTTAGCAGTATTCAGATTTATCTCTCCAGAAATGTGGCATACAAGCATCCTTTCATGCCTCTCAGTAAAATAGAAAATGTATTTCTTATTAGAGTTATGTTTTGCATTATTTGTTACTGCAAATGGAATTTTAAAGTAATTACTAGTATTTCATTTTCAGACTCTATACTATTACTATCGAAGTGATAAGCTTTTATCTTTATGAATAATTTCAAAGATATATTTAAGAGTAAAACCACTGCACTTACAGATAATGTGAAGCCAAGTAGATTTGCTACTATCTTAAGAACAGGTAAGGAATTCAAAGTTCACACAAAGTAAATAGAAAGACAGTCAGGATCAACACATAGGTGGGCACTTAATGATTTTTTTTATGAAAGGAGAGTATGAAGAAAGACATTATGAGATAAAACCAAAGAAGACAAAATGGACTGAGATCAGAGCACTTCATGAGGTTAAGCAGAAATGTAAAATGTACGTGGTTCTCTGAAAACAAACAGTAGGCAAGACAGCTAGATTCTTAAAAAAGAAAAGGTCAAGCAAGAGCCCGCAAGTAATCATTTTTCTTTATTCAGTACTAACTGGGCCTGGTATGATACTGCGTTGTTGGGAGCCAACATTTCTACCAATAATAGCTTCTTTGATAGCAGCTTGTTTTCCTTTACTACATGTTTTAGAATCATCAAATTATTAACTATTGGAAATACTTGAGACTTCCTAGTTTGTCTTCCTTGTTAAAAAGAGAAAGAGAGAGCGCTAAGCTCTAAATAGGAAAAGTTAAGCTCCAATTAGTCAAAATTATTTTCCCTGATTTCCCTTTTCGGTTAAAGCCGTCAGAATTCATCCAAGCCAGAAAACTGGGTCATCTTCATCCCATGGTCCAAGTGCTCTTTATTTTTGTATCCTCGGTGTCTTACTAACTCTTCACCAGAGAGGTATTTCAGGTCCTCATCGCTGCCTACATCCTTCGATGCCATGACTATTTCAGTGCAGTCTACATTCTGCTAGACACATACCACACCAGACACTCCAAATACAATGGCAAATTTCTGTTTGTCTCTGCATTAGGCTCCCACTCACTCCTTATTTTGGTCCATTTCCTGAAGAATATTTTACAAAATGTAAATTTTATTACAGTTTCCCTTGCCTGAAGTTCTTGGGAGCTTTCCACTACCCTGTGGGATTAACATCAAATCCACTAGCTCTTTTCAAAGTGATCTGTCTCTATAATTTAGCTCCCTTCCCTGTTTATGTATATGTTTTTAGTCTATCATCCCACAGATCCCGTGTCATACCCGCAAAGAAGTATTAACTTTTACCCAAAGATGACAGGCAATTTCATACTGTAAACAGACTATTAGCCTCCGTTTTTCTTGCATATTTGGGGGAAAGTGCATATGTCTTATATCTGATCCTGAATCATCCTTTGACTGTTTCTGCCATATAAGATATGGTTTCTCTACTGTTCCCAAATCTAATTCGGGCCATCCTTCACTCTATGGCTGGGTACCCCCTGATACACCAGGATGCTCTGTTCCTTTATATAGGGCTGCCACTGTAGTGCAAGCTACAGTGGAAAGTGATATGGAGACAGACACTCCCTCTTTTATGGGCCCATCTTTTAATTCTCCACAAGAATGAAGACAAAATGTCTTATGCACATAACAGATACAATTTATCGCTGTGTTAATGACTAGAAGAATGAAAATGAAGGTAGAATAAATCTAGAAGCTCTGTGTTTTTCTTCCTCTTGTTCAAGGAAAAAGAATCCTTCATTCCTTTGTTCCTAGAATTGCTTTCCCATCCTGACTTTCCTCCTCTTTCCCTCTGAAGGAACTGCATTTTTTAGTACATCACAGGGTTAGTATTCACTCCTTATCCCCACCTCTTCCCTACCAGGGTACTCTAACCCATCCCCAGCCATTGAAGTTGCTCTAGATTTACAACCATGAGGTTTCAGCAGTAGAATCCAGGGAGTTCATCAGAAAACTCCAAAGAATGTTTTGTCACATTGTGTATACTTTTAAGATTTCCATCACGGTGTGAGGTACCAATAAACCTTCTAACTCCTCCTGTAGTTTTGGGATGGGTAACTATTGAAATGCAGAGAGAAGCTGTTTATAAGAACATTAGAAATAATAGTCTAAAACCATGAGAAGGCAATTTTTTTTTCTATATGCAAAAGGCCTGCACTATTTTCCCTGGTCACAATTTGTGCAGTACTGAATTTTTTAATAAAGAGCAAATTTACTTTCTTTTTACATTCATCTTCTAAGTCCCAGATAACACCCAAAGGACTACTGGATTTTTAAAACTGGGCCACTGGGATACTTAAACACTGGAACCACCCATTGCATGTTCCTGTCCAGAAAACAAAAACAGAGGTTGTCTACATGAGTGTTCAAGAAAAAAAAAAAGTTATTGCCTTTTTATTTAAAATATTTTCACATTTTTTCACCTATCATTTCTCCTGCTAAAAATATCATTCAAACTGAAATGTCTTCTTGGTGACGTCTTTCCTTACTCCCCTGTAGTTATCCAATAGTCTCCCCTGGGCTTCTCAAAATAAACTGCACTAACCTCCAGTACAGCCCTTAACACATTTCTGTGTTTATTTCTATCTGTCTGTCCCATGCAGCCTGTGAACTCCTGTTACAAATGTCGCTTCCACTTAAAACTCATTGAATCAAACTGGTCACATTGTCCCCATCCACCAATAAGTAGATCATGAAGTACAATTCTACCGTGTTCCTCAAAGGGAGAACTGGAGATACTTGGTTAGCAACCATTTTTCATAGAAATGCAAGTTGGTCAGGACTATTGCAGAGACATATGTAATCAGTACACTACAGATGTTCCAGTTGAGTATAATCTTTATGTCTAGCTTAGAATTCCTTCTCCCAACCGGGTCTGAGATCCCCCTATTTGAGAAAAGATGCAATAGATATGAGATATATTTTAAGACAATTCAGATGAAACAAATGTGAAATCATACAATAAAGTATACATCTTGGCTTAAAACTAAGATATTTGAAAGAAAATAGCTGACTTCAACCATAGAAAAGGTGATTTAAGAAAAAACCATGACAAGCTGTTCTCAGATGACTTTCCGCCAATTTAAAGTCAATTTTTAAAAGTTAATTTGGGTGATTTTCATAAGTGTTATATAAAAATGTCATGGCATACCAAGAAAAGAGGACAGCCTTGGTAGGAAAACCCAAGATTCTATACCTAAGTTCATCACTATTTAGCTATGTGTCCTTGGGTCTTCTGTAGGCATATATCTTGCTATATAAAATGAAAACTGGAAGAGATGTACAAGGTTCCTTGCAATTTAATATTATTTGACCCATGTAATTCAACTTATAACTCAATTTAGGAGCAACTGCTAAAGTAACTTGGGAATGATATCTTCTTTAGCAACCACACCCCCAAATTTCAATGGCTTAAAATGGTATAATTTTTTCACCCACAAACAAGATTCCTATCTGACAAGTGGCTTCTCTCTACAGTATGATTCAGGGACCAGGTATCTTCCATCTAGTGGCTCCATCATCCACAGGAGACTCAGCCTTCTCTGCTACTAGTCAGAAGCAGCAGGGAGAAGAGTGGGGAGGCCCAGGGCAGAAGTGACGTATATCACTTCTGCTCACCTTCTTTGGGACAAAGTCCTCACTAGTGAGAACACAGGGAGTGGCAGGGGGTAGGGGGGGAAAGGGGCAACAAAGACTGGAAAATGCAGTCCTCAGCTGGAGGCTCTCCTCCCAGCACCAACTTCATACCGTGGAAATAAGGATTTAAATTTTTGGAGAACATCTAGTCCTCTCTGCCACTCTGTCTTTTTAGACAGCTACCTCCTTCCTGCAAATAATTAACCATTCCTCTCTGTTGCTCCCCTTGTACTCAGACAGAATGCTATCCTGGTACCTTCACCACTTATTAAAGGTAAATGGTAAATATTCAAGGGCAAGGACCACTTTTTATTCAGCCTTGCTCTTATCTACACATGAACCTATTCCTGGAAGAGAGGAATTATTCAATAATAGATTTTGACTAAATGAATTTATTCAAAATCTTTTCTGCCACCATCGTGTTTTTTTCACAGTATGTGAACTTTCACAGTAGATTAAAAGAATTTTGTGATAGAACTTTACCAGAACCCAGTGATCCTGCAAAATCATTGGGAGTATTATATGTAAAAATATATTAAGTGTCTAGATACAAATGATGATTTCCAGCCTTTCATTCTCCACTGGAAACCACAGCCCCTTCATAATTAGCTAGAGGTCAAGGTTCTTCTTGATATCCTGATCTTAGGAACAGTGCTTTAAATATTCCTTTGTTCTTTCAGTTTATGAGTATAAAGCTTAGATTTTTTATTTTATTTTATTTTATTGTCTTTTTGCTATTTCTTGCGCCTCTCCCGCGGCATATGGAGATTCCCAAGCTAGGGGTCTAATTGGAGCTGCAGCCACCAGCCTACGCCACAGCCACAGCAACGCGGAAACCAAGCCGCGTCTGCAACCTACACCACAGCTCACGGCAACGCCAGATCGTTAACCCACTGAGCAAGGGGAGGGACCCAACCCGCAACCTCATGGTTCCTAGTCGGATTCGTTAACCACTGCGCCACGACGGGAACTCCAAAAGCTTAGATTTTTAAGTGAGAAATACAAGTCATATCATACTTCTAGAAAGAGTAATTAGACTGTAAACTTATTGTGTGTGTATGTACCTTGAAAAACATCATTTAGAGTTTACAAAAAACACCTGAGAAGATTTTCATCCATAAGCAACAATGAAATATTTTGGAAAATCATCAGGTCATGTCTTATTTACTCCAGATAAAACATGTAAAAATGTAATGAATGTTTACTGCAGAGTCAATTCATTTATACAACAAACATTTATTAAGCATCTACTTTGACTTATTAAGCTAGATTACTTAACAAAAAAAATCAAGTCATTCTTTCAAGTTACCTGAGTGATCAGCACTGGATATGCAGCAAGGTCTTTGGGGAGCATTTTTAACTGTAACATATAGTTATTTAAGGACAAGAGCCCACATGTACCCATTGGCTTGATTTCCCCATAAATATTTATAGAATAAATTACTACCAAAATAAACACTCTTTTTTTTTTCAATCCCTTATTGAAACTTTTTACCCATGACAGTGTTGAACTTTGTCAGAATCCAGTAATCCTAGAAAAGAACGATGTTTAAAAAATAAATAAAACATATTTTCATGTTCCAGGCAGTGGTTTACTGCAAAGAAACAATTTTACCCATGTAAGTTAGGTAAGACTAATGAATGCTCCCCTTGTTTACCTATGACAAAGGTAGACAAAAACCCTCCAAATTCCTACTGTTTCACATATTAAGGATTAGCTGAACTACATGTCTCCACTGATCAGTCAGAACAGAATGCTTATTTACCAAAGTTTGCTTAAGCTTCTCTCCTTCCCCCAGGCACGTGAACTTTGACCTGAGCCAGCATAAAGTTCCTTAACAGTCTCAATTGGGAACAGGCAGCCTTAGGGTGACACACAGTCCGATCCACGCATTCATCCCACTTCCCCACATTCTGTTTTTTTTTTTTTCTAACGTTGTTTTATTTTTCCCTAAAAAAGAAAAACCCCTTCTGATGAATTTTTGAATGCTTGCAAAACTCATGGTTCATTGCAATAGTCCCCCTTCCCTTATTTAAAATAGACCCCTTTCTCCCCCTTTCTCCTTTGCAATGATCCTTCCCAAAAAGTCTCTTCTTCCCTACATCTAGAATGTTGTGCTTTTGTTTGTTTTAACTTTAAAAGAAAGTTACTGCTAGGAGTTCCCTTTGTGGCTCAGCAGTAATGAACCCAACAAGTATCCATGAGGATGCAGGTTCTATCCCAGGCCCTGCTCATTGGATCAGGGATCCAGCGTTGCTGTGAGCCATGGTGTAGGTTGCAGACATGGCTGGGATGCCACATTGCTGTGGCTGTGGCATAGGCCAGCAGCTACAGCTCTGATTCGACCCTTAGACTGGGGACTTCCATATGCTGTACGTGCTGCCCTAAAAAAGCGAAAAAGAAAAAAAAGTTGCTACCCTCAACACACCCAAATACACAAATGTGAACTAAATATCTAATAGACTCCTAACGTTATTTTTCACATCTGACCTCATAGGGTATGGTTTTCTGATTCTCTGACATAAGAATATGTGTTAATATACAAGTTGAATACAGGTAAATATTTCAAACATATACCAAATAAAGATAATTTTGCAAATAAGAGTTCTGGATCCTGTCTTAGGTTGTGGGGGCACTTATAAAATAACTATCTCAATGTTAGGGTCTACTCTCTTTTTATTACACAAACTCTCTCCTTAAGATTGAATATGTACTGCCATCTACTGGTAAGTAGTATAAAATCAAGTTAATACAGCTAGTGCTGCTTTCTTCTACAAAAGTATGTGAGCATATTTGCTGAAAAGACCATCTTCTCAAATACCTAACAGACCTAACAACAAATATTTATGTTCAGTATGCATTATTTATTGACCAACCATGTTTAAAAATTCTTTTGTCTCGGATTTTCTCAAAAACATTTTTTTAGTTGCTAAAATATTTTTAAATGATTCAGGACTAAATACCTGAACAAATCTAATCATTACACTCATTGAATAGGATAGTGGAGTTCAGTACAAATACAGAGCACTGATGCAAAAAGTGTGGTGTGTAGACTAGCAGTACCAGTATCATTTGGAAACTTGTGAGAAATGCAGAATTTTAGGCTTCTTCCCAGAACTACTTAAACAGAATCTGCATTTTAACAAGATCATTAGGTTATGTGTGGGCACATTAAAGAAGCACTGGTACAAAGTACGATATAGCATTGTATGTCAAAGGCTATATATATGTATGTTTGTGCTTAAGATTTTTGTCATGGTATCAGAATCATTTTTCACTTTTCAATCTTCAAGTGGATTTCATCTTGCAATGATTTTTTTTTGAATCATTGTAAGATCAATTGAAGCAGTCTTGAGACGAGTTATACCTCTGCTAAAGAAAGACAAGTAAAGAACAATACCCTCAAGCTATATTATATATTTGTGCATATGGAGGCTCATTATACTGTTCAGCATCATTGATGAGACTTTCCGTAAGATTAATTACTGAAACAGCAATGCCAGCAGCCTCTCAAATAGGTCAAGGGATAGATAATCAAGGGAAAGATACAGACAAACTAAAGAGTTGGAGTGAAGAATAAGGTCAGTTTAGACAGTAAATCACAAGTACATGACCACAGGTACATACACACATTGACAGTGAACTCCCAATGTCAAGTTGACAGGCCATGGGAGCCAAATTTTAACAGTTGTCTGGTTTGTCACAGATCCCACAGTTACATGTATTAGAATGGGGTATCATTGCCTCTGGCAATTTCATTGACTGTACCAGATGCCTCTTACTTGACAAAGGAGCACAAATAAAGGTGTACATTCTACATAGTAAAGGACATAACCTCAGTTTTTCATGTGTAGTATATAATACCATTTTCCTTTAAATTTGTTGAGACTTTCTTCGTGATCTAGCACATAGTCAATTTTGTTTAACATTTCACATATGCTTGAAAATGTGCATTTTCTCATCTTTGGGTGCTTAGAATAATAGATAAATAAAAATCAGTTTTGAATTTTTTTTTTTTTTTTTTGCATTTTTTGGCCACACCCTCAGCATGAAGAAGTTTCTGGGCCAGAGTGCGCCACAGCAATGGCAATGCTTGATCCTTAAACTCAAAGCCATCAGAGAACTCCCAAAACTGTTCATTGTTAATTATTTTGTCCATATTTATGTCATTACTTTTTTCTCTGCCTGACCAATCAATTAATATAAGTACATTAGTATTTCCCACTATGGTGACGAATTTTAAAACTCTATCTCTTTCTAACACTTTTGCTTCCTAAATTTTAAGGCTATTTTAATAGACTATGTTTTCCTGAGAAATACAGTATTGTAATTATATTGTGACCCTCATCATACTTAATAATACTTTTCATCCCAAATTTTGTATGACTTACACTATCCAAAGTAGGCCAAACTTTACAGGTTAAGGGCACAGCCTTTCACAAGGCTTCATTTCAGGCAGTAGTCACAAGTCCAGGCATCTGGACAGTCACTCTCTCTGCTGCCCAGCTGGCTATAATTTGAATATTTCTACATCACCCTCAAGTCCCACAATTTCATAGACTCACGGGAATCATTGAAAGTGCTATACTTACACTTAGTTTTATTGTAGCAATAGGATACACATAAGTAGAAATACATAAGGTAAATCTAGGAAGATTCCAAACTCAAAGCTCTATTATCCTCTCAGCATCGAAGTGTGACAATACCCAGAATATTGTCAACCAAATAAGCTCACTGAGCTTCAGTGTCCAGAAGGCAGACAAGGTACAAGGTGTTCAAACTTGTACACTCAACTGATTGAATCATTGCTCACATGACTCAATCTCAGGCTACTTCTTCCCTCCGCCCAGGATCAGGCTGATATCACAACACCAAAGACTTTTATTCATATGACTGGACTTTCCAGCATGGCCAGCCTTATCCTGAGGCACCTCATTAACATAAACCACCAGATTTGGTCTAAGGGGCCCATCATGAATATCAAACAAGGGTTTGGAGGCTATCTCCCAGGAGCCAGGACAAAGGCCAGACTTCATTTTGCTTTGGGTATCCTTAACTCTTAACTATACAAATACTAAGATTGCTGTCCTAAATTCTTATTTTTATAATTTGCCCACAATGTGTAAAATAAAATTAGAAAATCTAAATATTTCAATATCACAATAATAATGGATGAAAATGTAATCAAAACTTGTCATATTTGAATAAAATAATTCAGGTATTTTCTATTTATAAGAGACAAACCTGAATCATATGGATATATTATAGGGTAAGTGCAAATTAATTTTTGGCAGGGCAAGCCTGTGCTATATGGAAGTTCCTGAGTCAGGGATCAAACCTGTGCCACAGCAGCAACCTGAGCCACTGCAGTGAAAGCACCAGATCCTGCTGTATCACAAGGGTACTCCAGATAAGTGCAAATTAATATCTCAATGAGACACCACTACATGACCACTAGAAAGGCAAAATTAAAAAGACTGATAATACCCAGAATGTTGATTTGTGGCACAGCTGGAACTTTCCCACATTGCTGGTGGGAGAATAAATTGGTTCAATTACTTTAGGAAAATAGCTCAGAAATATATAAGCTAGATCTATGTATACTTTATGTCCAAAAAATTATGCTTCTGGGTACCCACCCAATAGAAATGTTTAACAAATTATATATATATATATATATATATATATATATATATATGTGTGTGTGTGTGTGTATATATATATATACACACACAATATTATTCACAATAGCAAAAAAATGGGAAAAAAACCCAAAGCCCATAGAAGACTTAAAATGAATATTTCACAGGAACAAGAGAGGACAAGTTAATAATAGAACAACCCGAATGAATCTTACGAAATAATTCTACAGGAATAATTACGTGCAAAGGAGTAAATTTTGTATGATTCCAATTAATATAAAAATTCAGCAAAAGGCAAAATAAATCTATGGCGATAGCACTAAAAATCTCAGTTATTCTTAAAGAGTCATGAGGATGCCCTGTGTGTTTCTAGAAATGTTCTTCGTCTTAATCTCAGCTGTGGTTACATGGGCATATACAGGTGAGTATACACACAAAAATTATCAAGCTATACACCTAAGATATATGCATCTTTTATATATGTCATACCTCAATTTAAAAAAAATAATTAAACCACAAGAATGTAGAAAAATATTTGCTTCCTGGATAGACTCGCCTTCTAGTTTCTTGTACCAATCTGCTTTCAGCTGGTTTCAACTAACTGGCGGAAGTAGAACTACCAGACAAGGCATTTGGTGAGGGAGGAAAAGGAGCCCAAAATGAAAGGAGGGATATCAAAGTTACCAACTTAAGTCACTGCTGAGAACAAAGACATCTCAGTTTTTAGCATGAGAAATGAAGAAAAGAATAGAGATGGGTCATGAAAGGAAAAGACAATGCTGAATGTGGCAGTCCTGAGAAGGAGAATTACAAGAGCTATCAAACCCATGCTCTACCTCAGAATCAAGGTGGCGGCTAGTTAATTATTGTAGTTTTATTTATTTTTTTTTTATTTATTTATTTATTTATTTATTTATTTATTTATTTATTTATTTTGCTATTTCTTTGGGCCGCTTCCGCGGCATATGGAGGTTCCCAGGCTAGGGGTCCAATCGGAGCTGTAGCCACCAGCCTATGCCAGAGCCACAGCAACACGGGATCCGAGCCGCGTCTGCAACCTCCACCACAGCTCACGGCAACGCCGCATCGTTAACCCACTGAGGAAGGGCAGGGACCGAACCCCCAACCTCATGGTTCCTAGTCGGATTCGTTAACCACTGCGCCACGACGGGAACTCCCCTCTGCCCATTTTTTTAATGAGAGTGTTTGTGGAGTTTATGTGTGTGTGGTTTGCTATTGGTTTGCATAAGTTCTTTATATATTTAGGATACTAACCACTTATTGGATATATGATTTACAAATATCTTCTTCCATTCAGTGGGGTTGACTTTTCATTTTCTTGATGATCCTTTGCTGTGTAGGAGTCTGTTTTTGTTGCCTTTGCTTTTGGTATCAGTCGAACTTTAATTATCAAAGGGCCACCTTTCTAGGATTTCTTTTGTGTCACCTTTGTGGTAATATTGAAATGACACCATTCATATCCACAAATACATCTTCTATCCATTCTCCTCCAGAATTTGTTTTAGTAATTGCTCATAAAATTCCTAGCCAAGTGTCATTTTTTAAGATCAAGTGTTCCAATACATCTACATATCTAGGCATTCTGCCATAGTAGAGATATAAGCAAAACCTCTAATTCACAACATGCAAAGAGAGGTGGAGAGACAGACATCAGAATGGTAGTGTCTTTTCAACTGTCTCCTACTTCATCCCCAGTGTTGTTGCCTAAATTGGAGCCTCACAATCTTCTGCCTAGATTATTTTTAACAACCTTCTAATGGGCTTCCTGACTCCAATCTTGTCCTCCTCAAACGCATTCTCCACTTTAGACACAGACTTAATTATGTCATTCCTATCCTCAAAATCCTATACTATCTTGCAACTGCTCTTAGGATGAGGTCTCAGGTTCTGATAATACCTCTTGGATCCTTTTAAAGAAGAATTTCAATTATTTGAATTCACTTTGCTATTTTTGTTCTTCAGGTCATTGCTCTTGCTTTTGTTTCTGCCTGGAACACTCTCTCCACACTCTCCCTTACTTCATGGGGCTAACTCAAAGAGCTCTTAATTCTTGCATAAAACATTCCTGAATTTCCAAAGGCTAGATTACAGGCTGCCTTCCTCTACCATCAAGTACTGCCATAGCATTTAGGATTTTACTTATTGTAGTGCTTATCTCTCTATTTTAATTACCTGAATACTCCTTTGTTTTCTCAATTACTGTCTAAATTCCTCGAGGGCCAGCATCATATCTTATCTTGTTCACTATTCTATTTTTAACACCTAGCAGTGCAGTCTTCACATAATAAGTGGTCAAGTTTTTCTAAATTAGTAAAATAACAAAATTATGCAGAAATGATATTTGTTCCCTGACAATATTTTTTTCTGTGAGTAGAACTGTTCCCAAACTCACTTTTAGATAATGTTTCACTAATCTGAATACACTGAAATATTGCTCTAAAGTTATCATATACAAAGAAGTAACATTTTACATACAATAAACTCACATTGGACTCCACCCAGATAGCCTTAGCTGCTGATGTTCTCCAAGAACTTCATTATAATGGCTGGTACCGTAAAATGTAGGACTAAAACAGATGTTTTTCTTAGAGGGCAAGCTTTCCTAACACAAGAAATGCTCCTGTGTTTTGCTTCAGAACACTGAAGTGCTTGACATGCAAATTTGTTAAAGACAATAGGAATTTTGAGATATTAAAAAAAAAGTGAAGCTTTAGTTCATAAAATAGAGCTCTTTTGTTTTGCAAATCAAGTTTAATTCTCACACACATACACACACACACAAATATCTACTACTCACTGGAAAGAAAAGTGTGAATTTTTTTTCCAAGGGGAGAGAAAAATACTGTTAATACTTTAAAGGACCTTATTGTCCTACCTTGACAAACAGGAATCATGAAAACGCACAACTCTTTATAAAACATTTTATGTCACCTTGCAAAAGTGAAAACTTAACAAAACAAAAACTAGTGCATTTTTTTGTAAAATAAAGAAATCCAAATATAATAATTTGCTGTCTTACTGCAAACGAAGTACACATTTTGAATGCTTCAGAGAAATACAACATTGTCACAAGCTAATAGATTGCTCCTTATAACTATATGCCAGGACACCTATCAAAAACATGTCCAGTCAAGAGGTTGACATAGTTTCAAAGAGAGGCCATTAATCTGGTGACAGAACTCCATTAAACTAACTCTGCAAATCATTTTGTTGGAGGAATGGAATACTGGAGAGAGAGTAGGACCCTTGTTTACCGTCATTATTGACTAATTACAACATGATTGCTTAGGGACAAGCCAATTTCTTTCAAATCATGTAGAAAGATAACAAAGATAAAGAAACTCTCATTTGGAGCAACTCAGCTTTTTAAAGGGATAGATACATTTCTCGTTTTGACTCTCCACAGAAAATAGAGAGAAAGAAATCCTGTTCTGTTTTAGGTAGGATGGAGGGGAGCATATTTAATTTAAGTAACTTGTAATTAATATAACACATTTTTATTCTATGAATAAACTATATGAAAAATTCAATAGGATTCCAAATAACTTATTATCTTAACATCTCCACTTTATATACTACAAAGCTAAATATTTGTCTCTCAAAAAATAAAGTTTCTTAGATTTTGGTTTCCAATTTAGAGATATGATAATAACAGCCAGAAAAATATTGATCTAACTAAAGGAATCAAATATCTCTTAAGATTGCATTTACCAGCTTTTTAATTTAATATAAGTTTTCCATTAGGAAAACTCGTGAGATTTGTTTGGAATCATTCTCCTAGATGTATATTCAATTCTTGATAATCTAAGATAGCAGAGTGTAGAAAAGATAGATAAATCTACAAATCACTCCCTTGCCTAAACCTCTACTAACAAATCGCACAAAGCAACTTCAAATTAAAGTATTAATGATCAGAAAAATGATCAAGAGGTGAGTAGCAAAAGAGAAAATAAACAAGGACTCTGGAAAAATGTGTTACCTGCATGATTAACTCTCAGAATACTCCTTTATGAGGCAGCAGGAGTGTGGTTAGGGGAATGATTCTTCCATGGGATTAAATGCAGGCCAAAATTTGTCATGCTGGGTACAAGTAATACAGAGGTCTAACATATTATGAGATATAAACAGAAAATAAATGAACATACCATATGGGACATCAGAATAAAATTTGATTTCTTTAACTGTGGAGTGAGATTAAGCATTTTTTACCCATTTATAAAATATCGTGAGTGCCAAAAGATACAGTTCTAGGTGCTGGAACAGTGGTCAGACAGGAACAGTAATTGCCTTCATGAATCTTTAGAAAAATAGATATTAAGTAAATGAATTAATTAATTCATTAACACTATGAAAAGTCTCTGAGAAAATAAAGGATGCTATGAAACATAAAACAAGGACTTGACTGAGTATGAGCAGGAATTACCTCTCAGAAAGTAAAATTTAAAGGTCACAAGTGGTAATTCATTTTAACAAAACTATTGAGCATATACTGCATGTAAGATACCACATTATTTTTCTGAATAACAATGGTAGAAGGTATGCCTCTAAATGGCTTTCCAGGACCAAGAAAGGATGGCAAAGGCTGAATAACCAGCTTTCATTCTGTACACAATAATATTCTGTCCAAGTAAGTGTTCTCCTAACACATATTCTAGGACCAGATAGTATAATGTCTTGAAAACAGTGGTCTTAAAGAGCCTGGAGCTGGACTTTCTAATGGACCATGAATGGTTATAGCACTGATAATTTGGGTACATTAAGCCCAAGTTCTACTGGTTTCAAAACCTTTCATTTATATATACACAATGGAATACTATTCAGCCACGAAAAGTATTAAATAATTCCATTTGCAGCAAAATGGATGGACCTAGAGATAATCATATTAAATGAAGTCAGAGAAAGACAAATATCATATTATATCATTTATAATAATAATAATTATACAGAGGAACTTAATTTCAAAACAGAAACAGATGTACAAACAGAAAACAAACTTATGATTACCAAAGGGGAAAGGGAAGGAGGGATAAATTAGGAGTTTTGGATTAAAATATACACACTACTATATTTAAAATAGACAATCGACAAAGACCTACAGTATAGCACAGGGAACTATAGTCAATATCTATAACAACCTATAATGGAAAATAATCTGAAAAAATATTTATACATATATATAACTGAATCATTTTGCTGTACGCTTCAAACACTGTAAATTAACTATACTTCAATTAAAAATTCATGAAAAAAGATAACAAAATAACTCCCTCAAAAAATCCCTTCCATTTTATACCTCTTACACAAAAATATGAATTAACATCAGTGTTAGGATATGGGCTTCTATTTAGGAAGATGGTAGGTATTTGCTAGGCTTTTTATTAGGCTTTATATCAGTAGAAACCCTGAACTCCATAAATCCAACAATATTACATGTATGAACACTACTTCAATGAGCGGCCAACTGGTAACGAGTACCCATGCAAAACAGTATTAGTAATTTGTTAAGTGACTCTCAATGAAGAATACAGTGTCTATTCTTTTAAGAGAAATATGAGTGCCTTAGCAGATAGATGGTGATGATTACCAACTTAGCTATGATAATAACACCTCACGTTTATTAAGTACTTACAATGTGGCAGACCTGGAATAAAGCATTTAGTATACATGATCTCACTTAAGTCTCCCAATAAATCTATGAGGAATGCTGTGATCATCTTCCATATGGGAAACTTTTTTCAATTATCATCACTCAGAAAATATATCTCAAACCAGGCACATTTTCCATACTCTGGGAATAAAAATCAGAGAGGTTTGTAGAAAGTGCTGGAGGCTACACTTGGCAAATATTTGACCCAGGATTTGAACCCATAATCTTCTCTCTTGTGCTTTTATTCTCCCACAGTTAACAGTGGTTAATATTCAAAGCTTCAAAGAAATTTCGCTTTTAATTCAACTCTGAGTTGCAAAGGTCAGAGGTAAAGGAGTAAAAGAGGTCTGTTAAGGAAAAATGTGTGTGTTGTTCTCCAAGTCACATGCCTTACAGCTACAGAGGATCCCACCAACTGCACTGGGCCTCCACCATCTGCTGTGCAGGGCAGATGCCACCAAAGCCATGGTTTGCATGTGTTGTTTTTAAAACGGATTTTCGGTTCTGTGAAAAATGTCGCGGGTAATTTGATAGGAATTGCATTGAATCTATAAATCGATTGGCCATTGTTACAGTATTAATTTTTCCAACCCAGGAACGTGGAATATCTTTCCAATTCTTTACATCTTCTTTAATTTCTTGATTAATGTTTTATAGCACCCAGCATGTAAGTCTTTTACCTCCTTGGTCAGGTGTATTCCCAGGTATTTGATTTTTTGGGGTGCAATTTTAAAAGGTATTGTATTTTTGTATTCCTTTTGTAATATTTCATTGTTAGTATACAGAAATGCAACTGATTTTTGAATGTCAATCTTATATCCTGCTACTTTGCTGAATTTGTTGATCAGTCAAGTAGTTTTTGGGTTGATTCCTTAGGGTTTTCTATATATATAGTATCATGTCATCTGCATATAGTGACAGTTTTATCTCTTCTCTTCCTATTTGGATGCTTTCTATTTCTTTTTTCTTTTTCTTTTTTTGACTGATTACTGTGGCTAGGACGTCCAGTACTATGTTGAATAACAGTGGTGAGAGTGGGCATCCTTGTCTTGTTCCAGATTTTGGCGGGAAGGCTTTCAGCTTTTCTCCATTGAGTATTATATTTTCTGTGTGTTTGTCATAAATGGCTTTGATTATGTTAAGGTATGTTCCCTCTATACCCACTTTGGTAAGAGTTATTATCACGAATGGATGTTGGACTTTGTCAAATGCTTTTTCTGCATCTATTGAGATGATCCTGTGGTTTTTGACTTTTCTTTTGCTAATGTGGTGTATGACGTTGATTGATTTGCATATATTGAACCATCCTTGTGCACCTGGGATGAATCCCACCCGGTCATGGTGTACGATCTTTTTCATATGTTGTTGGATGCAGTTGGCTAAAACTTTGTTGAGAATTGTTGCATCTATATTCATCAAAGATATTGGCCTAGAGTTTTCTTTTCTGGTGGTATCTTTGTCTGGTTTTGGAATTAGGGTGATGGTGGCGTCATAGAATGTCTCTGGGAGTGTTCCTTCTTCTTCAAATTTTTGAAAAAGTTTAAGGAGGATGGGTATAAGTTCCTCTTTGTATGTTTGGTAGAATTTACCTGTGAAGCCATCTGGTCCTGGACTTTTATTTGTAGGGAGTGTTTTTATGACATATTCAATTTCATTTCTAGTGATTGGTCTGTTCAGTTGAGCTATTTCTTCTTGATTAAGTTTTGGCAGGCTGTAAGTCTCTAGAAAGTTGTCCATTTCTACTAGGTTGTCAAATTTGTTAGCATACAATTGCTCATAGTATTCTCTCATGGTTTTTTGTATATCTGTAGTGTCAGTTGTGACTTCTCCCATTTCATTTATTATTTTGTTTATTTGGGTTTTTTCTCTGCTCTTCTTGGTGAGTCTAGCCAGAGGTTTGTCAAATTTGTTTACCTTTTCAAAGAACATTTTTCACACAACTAGAACAAACAATCCAAAAATTTACATGGAACTGCAAAAGACCCAGAATTACCAAAGCAATTCTGAGGAATAAAAACCAAGTAGGAGGCACAACTCTCCCACACTCTGGGCAATATTACAAAGCCACAGACATCAAGACAGTGTGGTGCTGGTACCAAATCAGACATGCAGACCAATGGAACAGAATAGAAAACCCAGAAATAAACCCAGACACCTATGGTCAATTAATCTTTGACAAAGGAGGCAGGAACATAAAAATGGGAAAAAGACAGTCTTTTCAGGAAGTGTTCCTGGGAAACCTGGACAGCTGCATGCAAATCAATGAAACTAGAGCACACCCTCACACCATGCACAAAAATAAATCAAAACAACTTAAAGACTTAAATCTAAGACAAGACACCATCAAACTCCTGGAAGAGAACATAGGCAAAACATTCTCTGACATCAGCCTTACAAATGTTTCCTCAGGTCAGTCTCCCAAAGCAACAGAAATTAAAGCAAAAATAAACCAATGGGACCTCATCACACTGACAAGCTTTTGCACAACAAAGGAAACCAAAAAGAAAACCAAGAGACCACTTACAGAATGGGAGAAAATAGTTTCAAATGATGCAACGGACAAGGGCTTGGTCTCTAAAATATACAAGCAACTGACACAACTCAACAGCAAAAAAGCCAACAACCCAATGGAAAAATGGGCCAAAGACCTGAACAGACATTTCTCCAAGGAAGATATACAGATGGCCAACAAGCGCATGAGAAAATGCTCCACAGCCCTGATTATTCGAGACATGCCAATAAAACTACCATGAGATACCACCTCACACCAGTCAGAATGGCCATCACTAATAAGTCCACAAACAGCAAGTGCTGGAGGGGGTGTGGAGAAGAGGGAACCCTCCTGCACTGTTGGTGGGAATGTAAGCTGGTACAACCACTGTGGAGAACAGTATGGAGGTACCTTAGAAAACTGTACATAGGATTCCCATATGACCCAGCAATCCACTCTTGGGCATATATCCAGACAAACCTTTCCGTGAAGAAGACACATGCACCCGCATGTTCATCGCAGCACTATTCACAATAGCCAAGACATGGAAACAACCCAAATGTCCATCGACAGATGATTGGGTTAGGAAGATGTGCTACATATACCCAGCGGAATACTACTCAGCCATAGACAAGAACAAAACAATGCCATTTGCAGCAACATGGGTGGAACTAGAGACTCCCATCCTGAGTGAAGTAAGTCAGAAAGAGAAAGACAAATGCCATAGGATAGCACTCATATCTGGAATCTAATATACAGCACAAATGAACCTTTCCACAGAAAAGAAACTCATGGACTTGGAGAGTAGACTCGTGGTTGCCAAAGGGGAGGGGAAGGGAGTGGGATGGCTGGGGAGCTTGGGGTTAATAGATGCAGACTATTGCTTTTGGAATGGATTAGCAATGAGATCCTGCTGTGTAGCGCTGGGAGCTATGTCTAGTCACTTATGATGGAGCATGATAATGTGAGAAAATAGAATGTGTACATGTATGTGTAACTGGGTCACCATGCTGTACAGTAGGAAAAAAAAACTGTATTGGGGAAATAACAATAAAAATTTTTTTAATAAATAAATTTTAAAAAAAGGATTTTTAAAGTGCTAAACATTTTAAAGTCAGATTAAACAGGATTTTAAAGGTTTTTTTAAATTTAGTTATTTAGTTTTATTTGTTTCATTTTGTTTTATTTTACCCAGGCATCTGACTCAGTGGACATTTATTGATATTCTCACTTTGTATCTCCTCTTTGCTGCTTTCTTGGAAAGTAAATCTATTCCTTCTTTATTTTCTTGACTCTAATATAGATGGTCCTAACACCTAAAATAGTATGTTAAATCTCTAAGAGTTATTAGTGGTTCAAAGAAGACATGCTAGTAATAGTTTAACAGTTTAATAGTAAGTTGACTACAACTCAAGATACCAGAAACAACCAAAGAGGGATAACTGGTATATGCCCATACTTACTCACATAATGAAGGAACCAAAAGATATTATATGAATGATATAGTACATTGCAGTAGTGACTAATTTGATTTTAACTACTCCAGAGTCCCAATTTTTTCTTGCTCTATATTTTCATAATGGTCAAACAAACCAATTCTTTATTCACAGACTTCTTTCACATCATTAAAATTGAGAAAAAATTAAACCTATATATCATTGCTATGTTGCTTTCCATATTAAATATGCCTACATGTTTTCATTTGGAAATCATTTGGAATTCTATGCTAAAGCCTCTGTGGGTATTTGGCCAATTATGCCAAAAAGCTCAAGACAAATGAGACTCCTCAGAATGATCAAGCTTTGCACACAATGGAGAAAAAACAATTGACCAGAGAACAGATCATTATCTAAGTCTTGCAGATTTACTTTTAACAATAAGATTGTTGATTGTTTTAAACTGTATGAAAAATGTATCACTGTGATATTCTGAAAATGAAAATTTCCATAGATAACTTCTACAACTTTTCAAGTTAAGGTCATCTGAAAATGTTCTTGTGATAATTTCTAGTCTAGCCATTCAGCTAAGGTTAAAAGCAAACAAAACAAGTTATTTTTTATTTTTATTCAAGTGTTGTCTTTTCACACTGGGATTTACACCATTTACTTCATTTTCAAATAGCTTTAGGTATTTTTCATAGTTGGTCAATTCATTTCAAATATATAAAAAATGTTTTTTCTCTCCTTATCTTTTTTCTTTTCTTTTCTTTTCTTTCTTTCCTTTTTTTCTTCTTTTTTTTTTTCTTGCTCATTTCCAGTTGGGAACACTTACAGGTAATATGAGATAGGAAATGATACAGCTGCTGCTGTTAACAACGTTCATCAATTGTCAACCATGTGCATGATATCAGATTGCATTAAGTATGGTGCAAAGTTATAAGCAGGTGGATACTTAGCCTCTGCCCTCAATGAAGGTGCAATGTAATGAAATTTATATAATGTACATTCCTGAAAACATAACATACACCAGAGAAACACATTACAAATATTTAAAGGACAATATTCTCAAGTGCCTGCTTAAGTGTCATAGAGAAATGTCTAATTCTTTGCTTAAAAATAAAGTTCATTGGGATTCTACTGGTAGTACTATTAAGAAAAATAGATATCAAAAGGGCCATGAAAGACCCAAGCAGCTACAAAAGTAACATGGTAGTTAAATTTTATAGAATGTCTAATAAGTGCCCAGCCCTGGAGCTTTTCATACGTTATTTCACTTAATCCTTGTGACCACCCTGCCTACAGGGTTTATTCCCATTTTCCACATGAGGTAACTGAAGCCTCATCAGATTACATAGCTCATAATGGCAGAATTTGGATTGAAAACAAATTATTCTAACATCAAAGTCCAAACTTCACCCATTTCCCCACACAGCTTCTCAAGCTTCTTTACCTGACCAATCTAATTTTCTGAACTAATTCTCCCTGCTGCATTGCCTATACCTATTCTCTGACCTCAGCTGCTTTTTTAATTATCTCTTTCCCTTCCCTTTTCATCTTTCTTCTTGGCTCAACTGGATGATTCCAGTACCACCACCAGGCACTGCAGATACTTGAAGTTCTAAGTGGGCCCCAGCCTCTCCAGCCACATTCAAGGCCACAGTCAGTGACTGGTCGTACAATGTTCCAGCTCACTTTCAGGCCTTCCCTTCCTTAGGTCGTCAACATTCTCTAATCCCTAAACTCCCTTTACTCCCCAAATACCTTTCAAAGTTGAAACTGATACAGTCCCCAATCTATAAGGCTCCCCTTTCTCCTCTTCGTTCATATAATTGCAATTGATTTTTAAGAGACAATTTGAAAGAAAGGGAATTAGCATTAACTGAGCAGCTTCTCTGCCCAACAGACAATGTCTGCTGGGTTTTTTGCAACTTATCTGGTTTTATTTCCAATAAGCCATTTTATCTAAGGTGACTGCTCACTCTCCTGAGTGTCTAGAGTATTTATGGACTTAACTCAACAAGTGTTTACCAATTGCTCATTATATATGAAGCATTGCATGGGTGGCTGATGAGAAAAAGGATGAGAGGACAGGTTTCTATCCTCAAGAAGATTACAGCATATGGGAAAAAAGTTGATGGGCAAATACATCACTATGTTATATATAAAAAAAATGACAGCGTGTAAAGGGTCATATGCTACATGTGGGAGGGACACCAGACTCAGCATGGGAGTAGGAAGGGTAAAGTAAGAAAGACAATTTTCCAAGAGAGGTATACATAGGCTATCTCTCAACTGTGAATATGGGTAGGCCAAAAGAAGCAGGTGCTGGGTTAAAATACTACACACAAAAAAGGGGCACCATGTTCAGAGTGGCTGTGTGTGACCGGAAAATAGTTTAGTAAATGCTGGTAGAGATAAGGCTGGAGGCAGAAGGAGGAATTAAACGTTAGAGGGCTTTCTGTGTCTAAGCTGCTTAGATTTTAATCTTAAGACAATAGAAGGACATTAATGATTTATTTTTTGGCTAAGTGGGTCTTGATTTACACTTTAGAAATATCAGTGTGTCTAAGGTTTGGAGACAAAAAAGCTAGAAGGAGAGGAGTTAAGTGATGTCTTTATAATATATCCAGGACAAAGATGATGAGGGTCTGAACTAGTGATGGCAAAAAATTTCTTGATTTAAGAAATAGATTTTAAAGGAGTTTCTGTCGTGGCTCAGTGGTTAACGAATCCAAATAGGAACCATGAGGTTGCGGGTTTGATCCCTGGCCTTGCTCAGTGGGTTAAGGATCTGGCATTGCCATGAGCTGTGGTACAGGTTGCAGACATGGCTCGGATTCCGCGTTGCTATGGCTCTGGCATATGCTGGCATCTACAGCTCCGATTAGACCCCTAGCCTGGGAATCTCCATATGCTGCGGGAGCGGCCCAAGAAATGGGGAAAAAAAAAAAAAGAAAAAAGAAAAAAATAGATTTTAAAGATTTTAAATGGAACTGGCCCAGTGATTTTTAGATGAAGGGAAAAGATGGGGAGAGTGGAGCAGATGAATCAAAAATGATGCCTTTGTGTCTGCCTTAGATGGTGGGACCCTGGGGAAGAGAGACATTGGTGTGATGAAGGAGGAGATAAGGGTACATCTGGTTATAGCTTGAGGTACCACACTGTCAAATGGGGATCCCCAGTGTATACTTCTGTATGAACTAGGATGTATCACATTTACTGTGACATGTACATTTTTAATTTGACCAAATATTCTCTATTTCTTTGAGCAAAGAGTGGGTATTGCCTTATAATTATTTGCATTGATCACAGGGCAAGTGGGAGCACAGTGAAGATTTGTTTCCTGACACATAAACTGATTGATTAATTGCTATGGGTTGACTCTAATACATGCCGTGTAAAGGTGGCTAAAGTTTGCCTCGGAAGACTTCAACAAGGTTTTATGTGTGAAAGTTAGAGGAAAAGCATCATTCTGTATTTATGAACAACATGTATTTTTTAATGTGTAACCCTAAATGTGTAGTATCCTAAAAACAATTATTTATATATTTTTTGAGAACAAAGATTGTCTTAGTTTTGCCCTCCATATTATCCCCTGCTTTTTATGGCACATAGTAGGTGTTCAAAAAATATTTGTTGAATAAATGTGCAAACTACAATTACTAGGTCACTGTTTATGTAAACAGATATGTACACAGTTTATATACCACAATTTCAAATTGTGAAAAATCTATATTTAATAAGCTACATTAAATAATAGATGGAGTTTACCTAATTTTTACCATCCAATAATCACAAAGGATCATTGTTTGCTATCTTTGTAATATATTTGCAGTTGGAGTCTGTCCCTTTATATCTGAGCAATTCTGCCTCCATCTGTTAGTGATGCCAGATGGAAGAGAAGCAGGGAGACCAAGAGATTAATGAAGCAAATCATCAAGTTGTTCAAAAGGCAAAAATATATAAAAAATCAAATCTGTTGAAATGCCCTTTCCAAAGAGTGATGGTTGCATATTGTACAAGTTTATAATTTCTGGAGGAAAAAAAAAAAAACTAAAGAAAACTTCTGGGAGATAAAATTGTTAATGACTTGTAAAGATGTCCATTTTGGAAAAGCACAGAGTATCATCTTGTCCTCAGCGTCTGTGTTACACCCGGGTAGAAAAGAACATTAACTCTTTCTGACCACAAGAGTGAAATTAACTACACTGGGGAGTACAGAGTCCATTAGTGAAGATAGTTCCCCAAGGCTCATGGTTGGTGATGGACTCAGACACCATGAAATAAGAACCTAAGCTAGTATTTTCAAAGAAAACTCAGTACTTTAGGACAGTGATATTGCCCATAATTTGTAGGAGGAAGGAAAGGAAAAATTAGGTGAACCCTGCTGGATCTTACAATTCTTCAGAAAGCTGAAGTGAAAATAGAGGAGAAAAACTCCACACACAATATTTTAGGATAGTCTCAGCTTCAGCCAGTGGGAGGTAAAGGATAGAATAATATCCCTCAAATAGTGCTGTAATGCAATAAACTACGTTATTTAGTTCACCAAACAGAGTATGTCCTAGTAGAAATAAAGTCATTTTAAATGTTGGTAAGTTGTAAGATTGCATGAGAAAGAAAATATATTAGTAATAGTATACATGAAAAAGTACAGAATTAGAAAGTATGTTTAAATAATAAGTGAAAAAATCTATCTATATATATATCATACCAAACAATATATTTAATAATTATGCTAGTTATTAAGTATTTATGGCATAGACCCTATGTTTCCATAGATGTATAAATATCAGAAATAAAGCCTCCTTGAGATTTTTGGTTAAAAAGAATGTCCAAATATTCTCTATTCTAAAGGTAAGCATGTCTTTGCATGTACCGAAAACATTTTATCTGCTCCCCAGCATTTCTCAAAGCCCTTTTATTAGACAAGTCCATGTGAAAATTTCTGGACAAAGGGCAAATGTGACATATACCATTTTGAAGCCAAAACATTCAAGCGCAGTTGGAGTAACTTCTTTCCACTATGCTACCTCCCCTGATCACAGGTAACAGATGCTGAAGCTGTAAAATAGTGACACCTACCTCAGGCCCACTGGACATGTAGTATCAGTGAGAAATTAAGTAGGACTAAGCCACTGGGAACGGAGGATCTGTTATCCTAGAAGATCTGTTATTCTGGGCCATCAAGCATGAAGAGAGATCCTGAAATGATTTAGGAAATGTTTATGCAAAATACAGATATTCTATTTCAAACATTTCTTGACTTCTAGAAACCATGCACATCAACTCAGAAGTAGAGTATATTATACAAATTTAACATCCATTTTTTTGCCTGGTTGGTGCACATCTCTATTGATGAAAAGATGAAAGAAGGATTTGCATCTCTAACAGTCACATTTTCTCATAGATTCTTTCCTTCCTCATTAAGAGATTTCCAGGTTTCCAGCCTGTAGAGGAAGATTTATAGTAAAGACAATGGCATCTAAGTTTTAGTTCCCCTTTTTAAATAGGCACCTTCCAAGGTCTTTTGTCCAACTTCATATTTATAACTTGAGATAATTTTTCTAAAAGAGGATCCTCATAAGTTGAATAAGTTTCAGGACCCACAAAAACATGGATCCTGACTTACCTGATCTTTTATATTACTTTTAACCCCTACCTGGCACTAGGTGCTATCTTTCTGTTTTTACCAGGTAAATTATTTCACTCTCCAAAAGTAAACTAGATCAAAATGTACATTTTACCTGGCACTATGCATTGTGTTTCTGTTTTCACCAGTTATTCACCTTATTCTCCTAAACTAGATTAAAGAGCCCTTTTCTCCTTGTGGCCTAGAAAATTATCATGTATATATTCCCCTTTAGGCCATTAAACCCAAGAGATATTTCTTTTGGCTGAGGTATTTGAACCACTGCTTTTCCTAGCTTCAGTAATTTTCAGTACCTCTCATTTGTCCATAAAGACTGGCACCTGAATGTTTATATACAAATGGAAACACATACACATCCTCACAGTCTTAAGAGCACACACAGTAAGTACATTTTATCATGTATTGTGTTCTTTTTTTTCTCCATGTATTAAGAGGACTTTGTAATAGAGATCTTTACCACAGGTCAATATCAGGTGAATAAGGCCAGTGTGTCTACAGGTTTCTGACACCAAGTCA
This sequence comes from Phacochoerus africanus, assembly GCF_016906955.1. NCBI lineage: Eukaryota > Metazoa > Chordata > Mammalia > Artiodactyla > Suidae > Phacochoerus > Phacochoerus africanus. Next base: position 138,665,698 of record NC_062551.1, on the reverse strand, counting down.
GCCATTTTCATGAGGTCCAGATCATCTCAAAGGCTACATATTGTACTCTCAGGAAAATTACCTGAATAATTAAAAATTGGTGCTGATGATTTTTGAGCTAGTTCTCCCTGACCCTTCAAAGAGAAGAAAACCCATGTCTATGATAAGCAGATGGCTTTCCTCTTTTCCAAAGTCCTTTACTTTGTGGATCATGAGGGTAGTAGTGTGACAGCAGCTGACATTTTCATAGGGAGCCTAACAGCAATCTGTATTCTGGCTAGCAGAATGGCAGTGGCAAGGGAGAGAGGAGGCCAGGAAAAGTATAGTTAACAATTATGCATGCAGGTAGTGTGTTAGGAACTCTTTCCAAAGCTATGATAAAGTACTTCATTCTTTATTTAAACTCTCATAATCACTCTTCTTCTTTATCTAAAGAACCACATTTTTAGAAGAAGCGAAATCCTAAAAAAAATGTAAGCTTTTAAGTTTGTTTTTTTTTCCTCTAAATATGGGAAAGAAGGTAGAGTAGGAGGTTTTAGAAATTACTAAAAATGGGGCTTTTAACCTAAAAGTTGATTCCTCAGCAGAACAGTGGAGATAGTTAATTCAAAGAATAAGGCAGAAGAGAGTTTACTTCTTGAAGTTTTAGTGATATTGAATGACTTTATCTTAATTTTATCAGTCTGTAAAATATATTCATCCATCTGGTGCCCCTACACAGGTGTGAAGGTTTTAATAAAAACAAATATCTTAAAAGGTATTCTTTGTTATTGAAACTATTCAAAGAACTAAACAGTGTACACAGAAAATTTTTTTTAATATCCTACTTTCATTGTTTTTAGCAATGAGGATACAAAATTAAATATAATACCAGTCAAGTGGTAAACCAGTACATAATCAATTTTGTTGCAATGCCCTATAATAAATACTATAATGGAGACAGGCACAGAAGCACTATAGGAAAACTCTTGCAGAGCCTGCCCCTCAACTCTAAAAGATCAATCAGATATTCTCCAAGCAGACAAGGGGATAAGAGAACTCCAGACAAAGAATTTGAGAATAGCAACTAGTCCAATGGCTAGAACATTAGGAATGAGAATTCTGATGACAGGAGAGACCTGGAAAAGTAGGGACTGGCAAGATCATTAAGGATTTTTTTTTTCTGCTTAAGTAAAAATTGTTTTGACATCATCCTATAACAATGGAGACACAACCAAAGAGTAAATTTATATTTTAGGAGGACATGCAAGATAGATTTGAGGAAAGAAATAGTAAAAAGTAAACATTGCCATGGGAGAGTCAGAGATGGAGGGTTTTGAGAGTAGAGATAAAAACATAGACAGGATTTCATTATATAAGGAATAAAGTACTTCATTCTTTATTTAAACTCTTTATTTTAACAAGGTATGGTAGGGATGACACATAGAATAGGTTCTAAAAAAGAAAGGTAGTGATTTAAGTTCACAGCATGAGTTTGAGTTCTGTGGAGGACATTCAAGTAAACATATGCAGTGGATGGTTAGAAATATGCCTGGAGCTCAGGAGACATGCTAAAATTTTAGGACATGTTAGAATATAGGCTATACCATAAACCATGGCCCTGCATGCTCTCAACCAGGAAACAAATACAGACTAAGAAGAAAACTGTAGGTGAAAGCATGAGTAACACCAATGTTTAAGGAAAAAGCAAAAGGAGCCCCCCAAAGGTTAGAAGGGTAAGGAAGAATATGAAGAGACGCACACAGTATAATGGAAATTGAGGTGGAGAAAGTGCAGCAAAGAGGAAGAAATTGATATTATCCAATGTTTCTACAGATCCCAGAAAAATAACAACTAAATGATTTAATTTAATGAACTGAAGATTATTAGTGATTTTTTAAGGTGTTTTCGATGGATTGTCACAGGAGGTAATGGAAGTCTGATTTTATAGAATTGATATGTGCATTTCAGTAAACACATTTTTAATAAAAATAAGTATATATAAGCAGTTTTTCTGTTCTTTTTTTGGATATAGTATTTAAGAAATCTTTTGCAACTTAGTTTCCAAAGTGAACATTCATTAAATCACAGCTGAGGAAGACATCAGTGAATGATCATTGAGCATCACTTATGTTTTATAGACCTCTTCTACAGACAGCTGGGAAGAGAAAACTGGTGAGGATAAGTGTCACAGGGCTGTACCATCCAAGTACCATGAATGACATATTGGTGCCTTCTCAGCCTCTAATGCAATCCCCTTCAATTCCCCCAAAAGCTAAAAAGTCACGGCACTGAAATGATTACCAATAATCATTATTAATATAGACATAAATTAAAATAATAATATCTTTATGATAACAATCTGCATTTCTTATGGTCCTGGCACTGTTCTGGGTGCTTTACATACATGGCATTTAAAATCTTCATGATCAGTTATTATAACCATCTAACAAATGATTAAGACAAAGAGCCCACTGTGTCACTTTCAGAAAGGGAGTTCCTATTGTGGCTCAGCCAAAACAAATTAACCAGTATCCTTGAGGAGGCAGGTTCGATCCCAGGCCTCGCTCAGTGGGTTAAGGATCCAGCATTGCTGTGAGCTGGGGTGTATGTCACAGATGAGGCCTGGGTCTGGTGTGGCTGTGGCTGTGGCATAGGCTGGCAGCTACAGCTCTGATTCAACCCCTAGCCTGGGAATCTCCATATGCCACACATGCAGCCCTAAAAAGACAAGAAAAGAAAAATTAGTTATACTCAAAAATTAAGATTTATTGAGATGAACTAAGTATATTGGAATTCTTATTCTTACATGCAACTGAGAACATTTCTAGTGAAACAATAGAGGTACTCACTGGAAAGATATTAGGTAGTATAAATCAATAGGAGAAATATAAGGACCAAGCTCAGAAAATGGGCTGAAACCAAAGGAGTCTGGGCAGCAGGAGTCCAGGCTGGAAAATGCCACAGAAATGACCAAATTTTGGATTTCTAACACTGGAAATTTTCTGCTACAATTGCTGAACCTTTGATGCCACTGTGAAGGACTTAATGGTCTTTGGTCTTTGTACCTGCTTTCAGGATGAAAAGTACTAGCCTGAGAATCAAATGGCTGCCAGAAGTTGGCGTGACAATTATTTGACCCTTCTAAAGTTTGTACTGGGACATGTGTCCATACCTCAAAGTATGACTTAGACAAAGGATGATCCCCTCAAAAAGGGCATTCAGATGATATAGAGACAAAAACAAACAAAATAACTTAACACATGCCCAGATACACCCTTTTGACACCAACACTTATTTCCTTCAAAAGTGGCTCAATCCTAATATAAATATACTTTATTTAACAACAACAACAAAAAACATAAATCCACTTCCCTAAGGGAAATAATTCAAAGACTCATTAGTTACTATATCCTATTTGGAACTCAGGATCACTGTACCATGTTCTTTCCTCTTTAGTCCTGTTATGATATTACATAAACATTACACATATAAAGACTAGAGGAGGAGTTCCTGTCGTGGCTCAGTGGTTAATGAATCCGACTAGGAACCATGAGGTTGCGGGTTTCATCCCTGGCCTTACTCAGTGGGTTAAGGATCCGGGGTTGCCGTGAGCTGTGGTGTTGCAGCCGCGGCTCGGATCCCGCGTTGCTGTGGCTCTGGCACAGGCTGGCGGCTACAGCTCTAAAGAGACCCCTAACGTGGGAACCTCCATATGCTTCGGGTGCGGCCCTAGAAAAGGCAAAAAAGACCAAAAAAAAAAAAAAGACTAGAGGAAATGGAGAGGAAGAAAAAAGATACTAATAATTAAACTATGCAAATAAGTTCATGACAATAATGAAAACAATGTAAGTAGAAGCTGCGATCTTTATTTCTGTATGAATTTATGAGGACATAGTTAAAAAGTAAGACTTCCTTCATAGTGGTAGACAGGCCCAATTATTCCTTAAAAATGCACAAAGTGGAAGGGAGTTCTGCAAATATATAAATCAACATCTGTTGATAGAGATTTAAAAAAAAATAAATTCCCACCAAACCAAAAAAAAATTCTTCAATCTACTAGTATTTTGCCTCATAAACTGAAAAGATTCTACTTGCCTAAAATAAGGTAAAAAGATAGATCATTCCTCCAACTTCTGCCTCCTGCATCAAACCCAGCATCTGTAACAGCACAAAACTGAGGTAACTCTTCCCCAATATGGACAGATGCTGTTATTTATGCTTGATTCTGCTGAATGACTGTGTATATTCATCCATTTCTGATACATGACTTACAATAAACAATTGGTCAGAGGGAGGATATGCTGTGATGTGTTGGGTGGTGCTGATATTAGCATGTATTACACCTATCTACCACAGGGATATGCATGAGGCCAAAGACAAGGGAGCTCAGCTAATAATCATGTGTCAGTGACCCAGATGCGTGGAGTGGAGTGTAGGGGTTAGGTACAAAACAGGGAAGAGACAGTGGTGGAAAGAACATACATACACACCTAAATCTAAAAAGAAAGATTCCAAAATATTAACAGTGGTTCTCTACAGGTTGTAAACTTTTAAAAGCTATCAATTTTACTTTATAAACTTTAACATATTTTTAATGTATTTTCTACTTTTCAAAAATGATGTTTCTTTTTTAAGGGAAATACAATATTTTAAGTACTATGGTGGTACAGAAGAAGTTATAAGATACATCTAATTGAAAGAATTAGTCAAATTTTCATTGACCGCATTGTTGGGTATCAGTTATCTTGAGAAATGATTCTGCTTTTATTTTCAGTCTGGGGCATTCCAGCTGGGAGGCAGAAATACTGACATCAAAGAAGAAAAGCAGGAAATAATGGCATTTTCAAGAACCAGTGGTATTCTAACATGATTGAAACATAAGTAACACAGAGTACTAGTAGAAGGGAAAAACTAGAAACAAAGCGAGGAAAAGAGCAGCAATTCTAAAGAGAGAATTTGGGCCAGAGATCAAATATTGTCCTTTAAGAATTTTTTATTGCATATATATGCCTGCACATACATGTGATCTGTGTCTGGGTGTGGGTAGAAAGATAAAAAAATCACCCTGATTAAGACTAACATTTGTATGGAAGGCAAAAGTTATTCTACAAAAGAGTTCAATAGAATTCTAAGAAACTTAAGAATGAACTGGCTAGAAGAGTGGGGTATGGAAACAAACATATATGTAAATACATATATTTCTATAAATATAAAATATATAGCATTGGAGTTCCCGTCGTGGCTCAGTGGTTAGCGAATCCGACTAGGTACCATGAGGTTGTGGGTTCGATCCCTGGCCTTGCTCAGTGGGTTAAGGATCTGCCGTTGGCGTGAGCTGTGGTGTAGGTTGCAGACGCGGCTCGGATCCTGAGTTGTGGTGGCTCTGGTGTAGGCCAGTGGCTATGGCTCTGATTCGACCCCTAGCCTGAAAACCTCCATATGCCATGAGAGTGGCCAAAGAAATGGCAAAATGACAAAATATATAAAATAAAATAAAATAAAATAAAATAAAGTATATAGTATTATTTCAATTTAATTGAGATGAATGTTCTGCATTGATTCTAGACATAGGCAATCTGAAAATACTGAAGTTCAAAGGCAATGGAGGGGACTAACATGGATAACACTGAAACATCAGTAATACCAGTAACACCTTCAAGGCTTTTAGTAACTATTTGTAAGAGGAATTGAAACAGGTATTTTTAAAGAACAATCCATTTCTTTTCTTTTCTATGAATTCTCTTTATGTCTTTTTTTATAGAGTGATTTTTATATTTTTCCATAATAGCTGGTTTACAGTGTTCTGTCAATATTCTACTGTACAGCATGGTGACCCAGTTACACATACATGTACACATTCTATTTTCTCACATTATCATGCTCCATCATAAGTGACTAGACATAGCTCCCAGTGCTACACAGCAGGATCTCATTGCTAATCCATTCCAAAAGCAATAGTCTGCATCTATTAACCCCAAGCTCCCCAGCCATCCCACTCCCTCCCCCTCCCCTTTGGCAACCACGAGTCTACTCTCCAAGTCCATGAGTTTCTTTTCTGTGGAAAGGTTCATTTGTGCTGTATATTAGATTCCAGATATGAGTGCTATCCTATGGCATTTGTCTTTCTCTTTCTGACTTACTTCACTCAGGATGGGAGTCTCTAGTTCCACCCATGTTGCTGCAAATGGCATTGTTTTGTTCTTGTCTATGGCTGAGTAGTATTCCGCTGGGTATATGTAGCACATCTTCCTAACCCAATCATCTGTCGATGGACATTTGGGTTGTTTCCATGTCTTGGCTATTGTGAATAGTGCTGCGATGAACATGCGGGTGCATGTGTCTTCTTCACGGAAAGGTTTGTCTGGATATATGCCCAAGAGTGGATTGCTGGGTCATATGGGAATCCTATGTACAGTTTTCTAAGGTACCTCCATACTGTTCTCCACAGTGGTTGTACCAGCTTACATTCCCACCAACAGTGCAGGAGGGTTCCCTCTTCTCCACACCCCCTCCAGCACTTGCTGTTTGTGGACTTATTAGTGATGGCCATTCTGACTGGTGTGAGGTGGTATCTCATGGTAGTTTTATTGGCATGTCTCGAATAATCAGGGCTGTGGAGCATTTTCTCATGCGCTTGTTGGCCATCTGTATATCTTCCTTGGAGAAATGTCTGTTCAGGTCTTTGGCCCATTTTTCCATTGGGTTGTTGGCTTTTTTGCTGTTGAGTTGTGTCAGTTGCTTGTATATTTTAGAGACCAAGCCCTTGTCCGTTGCATCATTTGAAACTATTTTCTCCCATTCTGTAAGTGGTCTCTTGGTTTTCTTTTTGGTTTCCTTTGTTGTGCAAAAGCTTGTCAGTGTGATGAGGTCCCATTGGTTTATTTTTGCTTTAATTTCTGTTGCTTTGGGAGACTGACCTGAGGAAACATTTGTAAGGCTGATGTCAGAGAATGTTTTGCCTATGTTCTCTTCCAGGAGTTTGATGGTGTCTTGTCTTAGATTTAAGTCTTTAAGTTGTTTTGATTTATTTTTGTGCATGGTGTGAGGGTGTGCTCTAGTTTCATTGATTTGCATGCAGCTGTCCAGGTTTCCCAGGAACACTTCCTGAAAAGACTGTCTTTTTCCCATTTTTATGTTCCTGCCTCCTTTGTCAAAGATTAATTGACCATAGGTGTCTGGGTTTATTTCTGGGTTTTCTATTCTGTTCCATTGGTCTGCATGTCTGATTTGGTACCAGCACCACACTGTCTTGATGACTGTGGCTTTGTAATATTGCCCGCAGTGTTGGGAGAGTTATGCCTCCTACTTGGTTTTTGTTCCTCAGAATTGCTTTGGTAATTCTGGGTCTTTTGCAGGTTCCATGTAAATTTTTGGATTGTTTATTCTAATTCTGTGAAAAATATCATGGGTAATTTGAAAGGAGTTGCATTGAATCTGTATATCGATTGCTTTGGGTAGATTGGCCATTGTTACAGTATTAATTTTTCCAACCCAAGAACATGGAATATTTTTCCATTTCTTTATATCTTCTTTAATTTCCTTGATTAATGTTTTATAGTTCTCAGCATGTAAGTCTTTTACCTCCTTGTTCAGGTGTATTCCCAGGTACTTGATTTTTTGGGGTGCAATTTTAAAAGGTATTGTATTTTTGTATTCCTTTTCTAATATTTCATTGTTAGTACACAGAGATGTGACTGATTTCTGAATGTCAATCTTATAGCCTGCTCCTTTGCTGAATTTGTTGATCACTTCAAGTAGTTTTGGGTTGATTCCTTAGGGTTTTCTATATATATAGTATCATGTCATCTGCATACAGTGACAGTTTTATTACCTCTTCTCTTCCTATTTGGATGCCTTTTATTTCTTTTGTTTGTCTGATTGCTGTGGACTTCCAGTACTATGTTGAATAACAGTGGTGATTGTAGGCATCCTTGTCTTATTCAAGATTTTGGTGGGAAGGCTTTCAGCTTTTCTCCATTGAGTATTATATTTTCTGTGTGTTTGCCATAAATGGCTTTGACTATGTTAAGGTATGTTCCCTCTATACCCACTTTGGTAAGAGTTTTGATCATGAATGGATGTTGGACTTTGTCAAATGCTTTTTCTGCATCTATTGAGATGATCCTGTCATTTTCGACTTTTCTTTTGTTAATTTGGTGTATGATGTTCATTGATTTGCATATGTTGAACCATCCTTGTGCACCTTGGATAAATCCCACCTGGTCATGTTGTATGATCTTTTTGATATGTTGTTGGATTCACTTGCCTAAAATTTTGCTGAGAATTGTTGCATCTGTATTCATCAAAGATATTGGCCTAGAGTTTTCTTTTCTGGTGGTATCTTTGTCTGGTTTTGGAATTAGGGTGATGGTGGCATCATAGAATATCTTTGGGAGTATTCCTTCTTTTTCAACCTTTTGAAAAACTTTAAGGAGGATGGGTATAAGTTCCTCTTTGTATGTTTGGTAGAATTCACCTGTGAAGCCATCTGGTCCTGGACTTTCATTTGTAGGGTGTTTTTATGACATATTCAATTTCGTTTCTAGTGATTGGTCTGCTCAGTTGATCTATTTCTTCTTTAAGTTTTGGCAGGCTGCAAGTCTCTAGAAAGTTGTCCATTTCTTCTAGGTTGTCAAATTTGTTGGCATACAATTATTCATAGTATTCTCTCATGGTTTTTTGTATTTCTGTAGTATCCATTGTGACTTCTCTTTCATTTCCTATTTTGTTTAATTGGGTTTTTTCTCTGCTCTTCTTGGTGAGTCTAGCCAGAGGTTTGTCAATTTTGTTTTCCTTTTCAAAAACTAGCTATTGGTTTTATTGAGTTTTTCTATTGTTTTTTTTTAATCTTTATTTTATTGATTTCCTCTCTGATCTTTAGTTTTCCTTCCTTCTGCTGACTTTAGGTTTTGTTTGTTCTTCTTTTTCTAATTCATTTAGGTGGTGGGTTAAGTTGCCAATTTAAGATTTTTTTCTTTTTTGAGGAAGGCCTGTATTGCTATGAATTTCCCTCTGAGCACTGTCTTTGCAGCATCCCATAGATTCTGAATGATTGTGTGTTCACTATCATTTGTCTCAAGGTATTTTTTAATGTACTTCTTGATTTCCTCATTGACCCATTGGTTTTTTTAGTAGCCACTTTGTTTAGTCTCCGTGTAGTCAGTTTTTTCTCATTTCTTTTCCTGTGGTTGATTTATAGTTTCATGCCATTGTGGTCAGAGAAGATACCTGAAATAATTTATATACTCTTAAATTTGTTGGGGTTAGCTTTGTGCCCCAGGATGTGATCAATTCTTGAGATTGTTCCATGTGCACTTGAGAAGAATATATATTCTGGTCTTTTGGGATGTAATGTCCCGAAAATTTCAATGAAGTCTAACTTTTCTATTGTGTCCTTTAGGCTCTCTGTTGCCTTATTGACTTTCTTTCTAGAGATTCTGTCCACTAATGTGAGTGGGGTGTTAAAGTATCCTATTATGATTGTATTCTCATCAATTTCTCCCTTTATATCTGTTAATATTTGTTGTAGGTAGCTGGGTGCTCCTATATTAGGGGCATATATATTGACAATTATAATATCCTCTTCTTGAATGGCTCCTTTAACTATTAAATAGTGTCCTTCTTTGTCTTTCTTTATGGCCTTCATTTTAAAGTGTATTTTTTCTGATAAGAGTATTGCAAATCCTGATTTCCTGTCTTGTCAATTGGCATGAAATAGCTTTTCCCATCTCGTACTTTCAACCTATATGTGTCCTTTGCCCTAAGGTGAGTCCCTTGTATCAGCAGATTGAAGGTTTTTGCTTTTTTATCCAATCAGCCACTCTGTGTCTTTTGATTGGAGAATTCAGTCCATTGACATTTAAGGTGATTATTGATAGATATGTATTTATTGCCATTTTAATGCCAACTGCCATTTGTTTTCCAGTTGATTCTATGTTTCTCTTTTCTTTTTTTCTTTTTCTGTTTGGATGGTTTCCATTTATTTTATGCTAGAGTACTTTTCACTTTTTGTGACTATAATGTTAGGTTTTGATTTGTGGTTGCTCTGTTTTTTAAGTACGTTAACCCCTTCCTATATCTGTTTGCTTTAGCCTGATAGTCATATAGGCTCAAACACATCATTAAAATTTTAAAAAATCTATATTTTCTTACTTTCCTCCCTGATGTTTTATGATTTTGATGTCTTTTTTTTTCTTTTAACATCTCCATGTTTAGATCTGCATGCTGGCTTATTTAAGTGATTGCTTTCCAATTGTGGTTTCCGCCATCCTAATTCTTCTTTTTACTTTTTTTTTTTAATTTAAAGAAGCCCTTTCAGTATTTCTTTTAGAATGGGTTTAGTATTAATGTACTCTTTTAGCTCTTGTTTGTTGGAGAAATTCTTTACTGCTCCTTCTATCTGAAATGATATTCTTGCTGGATAGAGTATTCTAGGTTGCAAATTTTTTCCTTTTAACATGTTAAATATATCTTTCCACTCCTTTCTGGTCTGTAGTGTTTCTTTAGAGAATCAGCTGATAGCCTTATGGGGGCTCCCTTATAATTAACACTTTGCTTTTCTCTTGCTGCCTTTAGAATCCTCTCTTTAACTATGGCCATTTTTACTATAATATGTCTTGGTGTGGGCACGTTTGCATTCAACTTGTTTGAACTGCTCTGTGCTTCCTGTATCTTGATATCAGTGTCCTTAGATTTGGAAAGTTTTCAGCCATAATTTCTTCAAATATGTTTTCAATATCCTTTTCTTTTTCTTCTCCTTCTGTAATTCCTATTATGTGTAGATTGCTTCACTTTATATTATCCCATATGACTCTTATATTGCTTTCATTTTTTTCCATTTGGTTTTCTGCCTGCTGTCCTGATTGGGTGATTTCCATTATTCTATCTTCCAAGTCACTAATTCATTCCTCTGCATTATTCATTCTGCTCTTTACTGCCTTTAGCTCAGTTTGCATCTCTGCAAATGAATTTTCTAGTTGTTCTTGGCTCCTCCTTATATTTTCTAGTACCTTTCTAAAGAAATCTGCATTAATGTTCATATCCTCTCTTAATTCCTTCAGTATTTTCACTATGTCCACCCACCCACAGCATATGGAGGTTCCCAGGCTAGGGGTCTAATCAGAGCTGTAGCCACCGGCCTCTGCCAGAGCCAAAGCAATGCATGATCTGAGCCATGTCTACAACCTACACCACAGCTCACAGCAATGCCAGAGCCTTAAACCACTGAGAAAGGCCAGGGGTTGAATCTGCAACCATATGGTTCCTAGTTGGATTTGTTAGCCTCTGTGCCATGATGGGAACTCCCTCACTATCTCCTTTTTTAAATCAATGTCTATCACTGCAGAGGTCTGTTTCATTGTTGACTGCTATAGGTGAATTCTCCTATTGCTTTAAGTGGGAATGGTTTCTGAGCTTCTTCATCTTGCCCATGTTTTTCATTTTCTGTGAGTTTGGGGAAGCCAAACGGTAGACTTGTAAGACTACTTCTATGCAAGTTTACCCCTTTGTATTTTTGGGGGGGTTACTATTTATTTTTGGTGTGGGGGGTTAAATATTTGCTCTCTTTCTTCAGTGTGAGCAGGCTGTTATCCCCAGGATGCTCAGTGTGTTTTCAGGGAAAAGGTGGTAATTTGTATGACCAGCAGTCAGTGCCTGGTCATAGGGCTCTCAATAGCAGCAAGGACCTGCAGGGAGGTGGCACAGGCTACTCCTAGTTGAATGACCTTGGGAAGTGGTAATGAGCACTAGGCAGATCTACAAGGTGACCAGAACATTTGGCAGTAGCAGAGGTAGGGTCCACGAGTTTCCAGGGGAGTGAGAACAACACCAGCTTGTGTTTAATTGCAATGCCCTCCTCTGAGGTGGTTGGAACCAAAGGTGGTGCCTGTTCAGGGACCCCCTATTGGTAGTGGGTGATGACTATCTCCAGAGTCAGCAATAACTGTGGTGGTTTGCTGCCACCACCTATAGACCTTGCATGAAGCAACCCATCTCACTTAGCCTACATAGGAGGTGCTATAGTCTGCTATTTGCAGGATCCTGGGAAGTGGCAGAGATCAGGCATGTGGATACTGCCTGGAGCATGTGGCAGTGGCAGCAGCAGGGCAGGTGTGTTCCCAGGGGTGCCAGAGCACCAACAGGTGGTGTTTGGTCACAATGTCCTCCTCTGTGGTTCTCTTGAGGTGAATGGGACTGCAAGCGGTGTCTGTTCAAGGACCCCTAGTGGTGGTGAGCCACTCCCACCTCTGGAGCCAGAGATAACTGCAGTGGTTTGCCTGTAGAGCATGCCAGAAGAAACCTGTCCTGCTTAGCCCCCACAGAAGGTGTTACACATGTTGCTCCTTGTTGCAGGTTCCTGGGTAGGGACAGTGATCAAGTGTCTTGGCACTGCCCAGAGTGTTTGGCAATGGAAGCAACAGGGCTGGTGTGCTCCCAGGGGAGTGAGAGCAACAGCAGTTGTTGTGCTGTTGCAATGTCTTTCTCTGTGGTGCCCTCTGAGGTGGTTGGGGCTGCAAGTGAATTTTGTTCAGGTGTCCCCAGTCACAGTGGGCCACGCCCACCTCTGGAATCAGAGATAACTTTGGTGGTTTGCCCCCGCCATCTTCAGACCACATAAGGAGCACCCTGTCCCACCTATTCCACGCAGGAGGTGCTGAACCAACTGCTCCCAGTTGTAGGGTCTTGGGAAGGGACAGTGACCAAGTGTCTGGGTGCCACCCGGAGCATTTGGCAGTCTAGCTGCAGGGCAGGTGTGAAGTGAGCATAGTGGTGGCAAGCCATGCCTCCCTCAAGCTCTGAGATGACCACTGCATTCTGTCCCTGCCACCTGTATATTGTGCAAGAAGCACCACATCGCACTTAGCCCCCTGATGCCCTTAGCCTACACAAGAGATGCTTGGCCACTGGTAGCCTGCACAGGAAGCATCCAGTCTCCCCTAAAGGAGCAAGAGTTGTCTCACCACCTGTGGCCTGTGACAGAGCCACCCCACCCTCTGAGAGCTCCAATGCAGGGAGTTTCCTATAGTGGTCCGCCCCTCTTCCTCTTGCCCTCCCCAGCAATGGCACCTTGCCTCTCCTGTGAGTCCAGGCCTTCTCCTGGGTTCCCTTTGCCATGGCATTCCCCTCTTTGGCCCATGGCATACCAGTCCTCTGCCCATGGATCACTACTCCTTAGCCCCTCTGTCTGTCTCCACACCACCAGCCCCATTCCTCTCCTGGGGACTGACCTCTAGAGCCTAAATCTCAGCATCCAGCCCCCACCCAAGCATCTCAGGCTGTGGTGTCTGGGCTGGCTCAGATGATCTGTGTGACTCTCACTCTGTTTTGCTGTTCTCAGTGCAGCTGCTGTGCTTTTCTCAGCCACTTTGAGGTCCCTCCTTTTGGCTGACATCCCCATCAGTTAGGTGGCTTCCCAGGATGTGGGTTCCTTTTCTCCTTCACAGCTCCCTTTCAGGAGTGCTAGTCCCATCCTGATTCCTTTTCTCTCTCTCTCTCTTTCTTTTCTTCCCAGTTATGTCAAGAGTTTCTTGCCCTTTTTGGAGGTGTAAGTTCTTCTGCCAGTGTTCAGTTGATGTTCTATGTGAGCTGTTTTACATATAGATGTGTTTTTTAATGTGTTTGTGGGAGACGGTGAGCTTGAGCTCTTACTCCTCCACCATTTTCAACTATCCATTTCTTAATATTCGTTCACTTTGAATTACTTCTAGCTGAGAGAGCCTAAAATATTTCACATATATATGTATATATGTATATACATATATATGCATGTGATTATATATATACACACAAATAAGTATCATGCATATATACTTTTTTTTTCCCTTTGTGTGCTCTTTTTTTGTTTGGGTAATTTCTAATTTCTCTGTCTTTAAGCTCATTGGTTCTTTCTTCTGATATAATTAGTCTGATATTTAGCCCATCCAATAAATTCTTAATTTATGATAAGGCACTTTTAACTTCTAGAAATTGACTTGTTTCTCTTTTAGATATTTCATGTCCCAGATGAAATTCTCCATCTTTTACCCATTTGGTTGATTTCCCCCCTAATTTCCTTAAATATTTATGAAACATTTTACATAGAGTTCTTATTCACTGACTGCAACATTTTGCGAATCTGTGGTCTTTTCCTACCTACTTGTGTGTCTCATAGCTTTCTTTATTTTATGTAAGATATTATGTTTAAAATAAACTGAGAAAGTGGGGTACATTTTGTTTTCCTTTAAGGAAATCAAGACCTTCCAGGTTGCTAAGAGTAATGAATTGACACTTCTATCCAATCAGGGATTGAGTTGGATGCAGGCCCTGTTGCAATGTCAGTAGGTTCTTGTCCTGTGGTTTTGAGGGTGACAGCAACCATATATATATTACCAATTCCTCGCTCTAGCAGGTCTTTGGAATCCAAGCATAAAGTTTATAAATCAATCTCTTTCTCTACTTTTTGCTTTCAAGCATAGCCTTCCAGCTTCCTGAATTACTAAAAGCTCAGCAGAAGCCCCACTGGAAAAATCTGGCAAGGATAACTAGCTCTGCATCTTGTTTTAAATTAGTTTTTATTTTTTAGATTCTAACTCATCATACTGGGCCAAAAACCTTTGTAAATTTATAAAATATGAAAATATAAATTTATACATTTTAAATTAACTCAGGAAAAACTCTCTGCCTGACAAGCCTGAGTCTCAGCCTACCCATGACAAGATTTTGGCATATTTGCTCACCTAAGACTCCCATTAAGAATTCAGTTCCTATAGTTTTTCTTGCCTCTACAGATCTCCAATTGTCAAACAGATATATACACACATGATAATGCATGATACATACATACATGGAAAGAGAGGGTGAGAGAGAGTTTAAGAAAATGGTTATCCATTTTGACTAGTTGTTATGAGGAAATGTGACTTCCAACTTTACTTCTGCTATTGATTTCTAGTTTTATAGCATTATGTTTGGAAAAGATACTTCATAGGATCTCTCTCTTGAATTTGTTTTAACAGGTTTTGTTCTATATATGTCTGTTAGGTCCTTTTGTCTAAAATGTTCAAATGCATTGTTTATTAATGGGCTGTCTGATGATTTTTCCATTATTGTCATCATGTATTAAAATCCTTTATTATTATACTTTTTGAAATTTCTTCTTTTAGTTCATTTAGTATTTATTTTACATATTTAGGTAGTCTGATGTTAAGTATATAAATATTTACCTTCACTACATCTTGTTGTGAATTGACCCCTTTATTATTAGATAATTACCTAGTTGTTCCTTGTCACCATTTTTAGCCTAAAGTTTATTTTGTCTGATGTCAGTATAATTAGCCCTGTTCTCTATGGTAACCATTTGCTTATAATATATCTTTTCCTTCACTTTGAGTCTTTGTGTATCCTTAAAGTTAAATTGAGTCTCCTGTAAGAACAGGTATCACTGAACCTTGTTTTTTAATCCATTCAGTTATTCCATTTCTTGATTGAAGAATTTAACCAATTTACATTTAAAGTAATTTTTAATAGTTAAGGTCTTACTGTTGCTGTTTCATTAACTATGTACTAACTGTTTTGCAGCTCCTCTGTTCCTTTCTTTTTCTCTTTCTGTCTTTTGATTTGGTGATATTTCTTGTGGTGGTATACTTAGATTTCTTGTCTTTTTTTTTTTAAGGGCCACCCCTGTGGCATAAGGAGGTTCCAAGGCTAGGGGTTAAATCGGATCTGTAGCTGCAGGCTTATGCCACAGCCACAGCGACATGGGATCCAAGCCCCTTCTGCGACCTATACCACAGCTCACAGCAATGTCGGATCCTTAACCCAGTGAGTGAGGTCAGGTATCAAAACTGCATCCTCATGGATACTAGTCAGATTCGCTTCTGCTGAGGCACAAAATGGTAACTCCTACTTTGATTTCTTTATTTTTTTTTTTGTGTGTGTATTTACTACAGGTTTTTCCTTTGTAGTTACCATGAAATTTACACAAAACATATTATAGTTATAACATGCTATGCTAACTTGTTAACATGATAACAAATTAACTTTGATAGCATATAGAAACTGTCCCCACCTCCCTCGTGTTTTAAGTTATTGATGTAACAAAATGCATCTTTTTATATTGTAAACCCAATAACAAACTATTGACATTAATAATAAGTAGTCAAAAATAATAGGCAGACTAGTCAAATAATAGGCAGAAGATTTTATCTGGAAATATTTTGAGAGTGTCTAAGGTTTGTCCCTATGTGATTATGTGAATGAACATATTTGCATAATAGCTCCTGGCTCTTGCTGTTGTCCTGACCATCACTTCACCTTCCCAGCAAATGACTTCAAATAGGCCTTGTTAGCTTCTGTAATTCCAAGGCTCACTCCTACTGGCAGGTAAATATGTAACTTTAGGAATTATTTTCTTCAAAACACAATACAAATTTATCAAAAAGATAGCAGGTGACTTTCAAAAGAATTGAGTTGTTTCTCAGGAAATCTCTACTGCCTTTGTACATAAGTATCACAATAAGCACTCAGTTCATGAGTATCACTCAGTGCTTATTGTGATTTAGTAATATCCTAAATGCTTTATATATATTCTCATTTATGAATGAAGAAACTGAAATCTCTATTGAGCTTCAATAACTTTCTCTAGGTCAAACAACTAACAAAATGACAAATAATTTAAAATCAGGTCTTTATGATTCCAAAGATTATGTTATTAACCACTGCACTCTAATATTATACAATATAGATTAGTGGCTTGGTCATCAGAGAGAAAATATAAATTTACTCTTGGTTCTAAGAAAGAAAAATAAGAAAAAGTTGCTAACTGACCTCTTTTAATTTTCTTCTAAAATGAGATGCTGCTGCTGTAATCCTTGGATACTGCTTCAGACTTATAGCAGTTGCTAGTTCTGCTAAGGAAACTGGGAAGAAGTAAAAAGGAAGCCTTTTTCTTCTATCAGTATTTCACTATTCAAATAAAGAGTTACAGTATGCCATCCCTTTGGCTCCAATCCCCCTTTTCCCCATCACCCTCTTTTTTTTTTTTTTTTTAGTGTAACCTGATGCTCTTTCTTCCTGTTAACCTTGACTTCAGTACAGCCCTGTCTTATTTAAGCAAATTTTGTCCTGGTATTTGTACATTATTTTTAATGGTGATTTATTTTGAAATGTTTCAGTATTATTAGCATATCCAACCAAGTTTATTTTAATCTGTAATATGTTAGGATGGCTTTATTTGCAGAAGGAATTATAAGTAGTTATTATATGAGAAATTTGTTAAGATTTGTATTCATGGGAGATCCCATTGTGTCTCAGTGAAAACAAATCCGACAAGTATCCGTGAGGACTCAGGTTCAATCCTCAGCCTCACTCAGCAGGTTAAGGATCCAGTGTTGCCATGAGTTATGGTGGGGATTGCAGACATTGCTTGAATCTGGCATTGCTGTGGCTGTGGTGTAGGCCTGCAGCTATAGCTCCAATTTGATCCCAGCCTGGGAACCTCCATATGCCATGGCTGCCGCCAAAAAAAGTTAAAAAAAAAAAAAGATTCGTATTCAGTTAGAAGAGAAAACCTAGCACCCCTGCATATACAAAGTCTAAAAAATTGCAAGCCCAAACTACTAATGCTAAGGATTGGAAAACTATAACCCATTAGCCAAATTTGGCTAACTTACTGTTTTTGAAAATCAATTTTGATTGCAAAACAATCACACTCATTTTTTTTTCATCTTATCTAGGGCTGCTTTGGTGCTATAACATGGAACTGAGTAGTTGCAACAGATTAATCATATTGTTCACAAAGCCTAAAATATTTACTATCTTGTCCTTGGTGAAAATGTTTGCCAAGGAACAAAACAGGTGTTTTTAATCACACTATAAGCAGTGATTCAGGAATCCAGACCCTTTGCATCCTGTGGCTCAGCCGTCTTTAATATGTGTTTCCCAAGATAGCAAAAGAAGTGGAAAATCATGGAGAATAGTGCATGGTACATACCTGGAAGGGCTGCCAATCATTTTTACCCCGATTTTGCTAGTCAGAATTCAGTCCTGTGCCTCAATTAACTGTTCATGGGAGGCTAGCAAATATAAGCTAATTGTGTCCTGAGGAAATAGAAAATAGGTTTGGTGAAAAGCTAGCCAGTCTCTGCCAAAGAGACCTGCAGATAAAATTTTTAGACTTCGTATTTATTCAGATGAGGTGGAATAAGAGAAAAAAAATAAAAGGTATATTCTAAACTTTTAATATGGGAAACTATTTAAATGGCTATGAACCTATGGGAGTTTAGAATATAGAAAGAGAAGCAAGATTGGAAAGGGAGCAAAATAGTAAAACAAACAACAACAACAACAAAAACACAATAAATTCTATTTCAATGTAGTATTTTTAAAAGATTTTAGGCCTTTGAAGAAGAGGTCTCTGCATGCATTTGGAAATGTAGAAGATATATTGAACTTAAGATATAACCTAGAGATACAGATTTCTGATTCTTCAAAAACATAAATAGTAAGCAATGATTAAAAGTCATGAGATGGACATGGGACAGCACATAAACAGGAAAAGAAAACTATGAACAGAAAAAGCATTGTGCATAATGTAAAATCTGCACTAGTACAAAGTAATGGAAACACAGAGATGAGTAAAATAGTCTTTGCCCTAAAATGCTCAGGTTGGGGGAATGAATCAAGGATATTATTGATTACCTGTTGTGTGATAAAGGTTATAAAAGATCTGTGGTATGGAATGGGAGTATAGAGAAAGGGCAACAAATATTCAATAAATGTTTAGACTGAAAGAATGAATTATATTCAAATACATCATGCCAAAAAACCACCAATCCTTGACAGACTGTCCCTCAGCTCTTACTTATTTGACAAATCCCCCTATAACTACACAGAAAAGACTTCTGCCTCTATGACTACACACTTACCTTCAATTCTTACTCTGTGGAAGGCACTATGTTGCTTTTTGTTTTTTGTATTCAAGTCTGATAACAGTAGGATATGATATAGACTACTATTTTCAATAAAATCCCCCAAAAGATACATATTATTTCCAAAAACAGAATATAAAAACAGGATTACAGAGAAATTATCTAATTTGTTATGAAAATCTACATCTGTCATACTTTTACCACCTCAAAGTATCTCCCTTTGTTCTTTTCCAAGAATAATTAGAAAAACCAATATGACTTGCTCATTAGTTATCTGCAAATTAACAAGAAAAGGGAGCTCTGGGGCCATGGATTTAAATAAGCAGCTATTATTTTTACAGGAAATTAGGAAAATGCTACCAGCATTTTTTAGCAGTCCATCATAGAAGCATAATGAATAACTGCTGTTGTAAAATACTTAATTTTTGGAAACTTAATTTAGACTAATAAAATCAGAGAATTTTAAAAAGAAACACTTTTAAAAACACATTTATAACTGATGAGTATTAAAGAGAAATTTTGAATAGTATTAGCTACAGTGTATTAAGTTAGCAATGTTGTAATAATAGTGACATATGTATCTTTCCAGATATATGGAAACATTGAAAATAAACTAAAATTTTACAAAGGACTTTTATAAATTTTTTAACTTTTCAAATTCTACCATGAATATGTATTAAACAGACTTAAATTAGTATATACCATTTCTGTGTATTTTATGATCACAAATACTCAATTATATGTGTCCTCTCTCTGTCTCTTCACACCTCTCTGCCCCAGAGAGGCAGAGAGGTAAAAGGCAAACACATTGAAAGTAAATATACAAAAATCTTACAGTCTTCTAGGAAGTTAACAGGAATGTTTAATTTCCCTTCTACAATTTATATTTTATGAGTTTTTATAAGAACATCCATCACTGACATAATGGTGAAATCTTTATTTTAAAAAAAGAAATTCAGAAAGTGTTTTAACAAAGTAAACAGGAAATATAATTAAATATATGAAAGCAGGTAATGAAACTAAAAGAACATAGTATCTTAATAAAAGTCAGTAACTTGGGCAGAATTTACTATGCTAAGTTTGTCAGAGAAACTGAAAATAGCTTATGGATTGCTCTATTTAGGATATGAAACAATACAAGCAATGCCTTAGCAATATTTCCTGCAATAGATTAAACTGGGTTTAATTATTCCCTGAGTATCTGGAAACTTTAGGAATGTCAAGTCAAATTAAGTTAAATTATGATCAAAAGAGAACATTTTAATTATTCTTTACATTTTTATGAGCTTATATATAAAACCATCTTGAGACATGGAATACTCCTTTCATATAATTATTTCAAAGTTCTTTAAATAAAAATAATGAACATAATTCAAAATGACCACAGAATATGATCTGCCATCAGTTCACTTTGTCATTCTATTAGAAATATTAAAGATTAAATTCCTTTTTCACAGTTGCAGCTTTTGTTTGAGCATCTTGAAATCTTTCACAAGCTTTTTGAAAGGCAATCATTTCATTAACAAATTTTTCTTCACAGTGTCTTTTATATATTTCTTGAGCTCTAAAAAGAAAAAAGGTGACAGAATGAGATACTTTTAAATAGCTAAAACCATAATCATCAATCCATTTGTTAATGATAATTGGATGTCTTCAAAATAGGCATATACAAATGGGAAAAAGATAGAATTCCACTTGTTGCATAAGATTTTATTATATCACTCAATAATATTCCTATTGGGATAATATTTCCAGGATTTCTATTAGAATTCTTACAAACACTGGCTTAGACTACAAAAGAGACATCTAAACTAAACTATATCATGATTTGCAGAACTCTTAGTCAAGCCTCACCAAATCTAAGGTCTTTCTAGGACTCTCCTATGGGCTGAATTATGTCCCCCATAAATTGATATGTTGAAATCCTAAACCACAGTACCTTAGAATGTAACTGTATTTGGAGAAAAGCCTTTTAGAGGTGTCCTTGTAAGAAGATGCAGCAACACCAAGGCTGTGCGCACGCAGAACAAAGGCCATGCAAGGGCACAATGGGAAGGCAGCCATCTTCAAACCAAGGAGAGAGGTCTGAGGGGAAACCTGAGGTAACACCTTGACCTTGGATTTTTAGCCTCCAGAACTGTGAGAAAATAAATTCCTGTTGTTTTAGTCACCCAGTCTAGGGTATTATGATAGCCCTAGAAGAGTAATATAGATTTTTCACTAAGTTAGAGAAGGGAAAACCAGGTTGCTCTGTCAAACCTGGGAAATGTCATGGGCCTTAGAATTCATTCATTCATCCTCATTCATTCAAGAGTTAGGTATTATAATGCCTGGCACTATCCCTAGATGCTGGAAACATAAATAAGACATGGTGCAACTATAAAACACTTAGAGAAAATAAAGAAAAATAAAGGCATATGGATATAGGAATAAAATATATGTATATTCATTTTTGAGGTATACTCAGAAAGATGAACTTAGGGAGTGAAGAGGAGCCTAAGTCTAGAAGGTCTTCAACTTACTATGCAATTTTGGATGAGTTACTTAAGTTCTCTCTGCCTCATTTTCTTCATCTTATAAAGGGGATAATTCAACTCATAGGGTTTATAACAGGCCTAAATGAGTTAATATGTTTAAAATCCTTATTAAAAATTTATTTTATTGAATGGATTACAGTGGTATTCATCAGGATGGAAAATGTAAGATGAGCAGCCAGATGGGGAGAAAGATTAGAGTCTGTTTTGATCATACTGAGTCTAAAGAGCCTGGCTATCTATATGGTAATGTTGAATATAGAGAATTAGTTGAATACAGTTGAATATAGAAGAACAATGGCTTATGGTTTGGAGTAAACACAGTGAAGCCATTCTGCTTGGATTTGATCCAGATCTGCAATTTACTGATTTTAGACAAATTGTTTAAGCTCTATATGCATCATTTCTTTACCTTCAAGAAGGAACAATCCAAATCATAGGGTTTAGGAAGGAGTAAATGATCCAATATATTTTAAATCCTTAAAGGAAGGCTGGTATTTAATAATCATGCAATGAAAATTAGCTGAAACTATTTTGAAAATAGGAGTTCTTGAGAGTAGTCATATCTGGACATGAAGCAGAGTAGAAGTCACAGCAAAGGAGACTGTGCACATATAATTAACTAATGGTACTAATTCAGTCTAAGATATTTATTGAAATAGCCTCTCTGCAGATAGCAATTATAAACTATGGATAAAGCATAAAAAAAACTGTTTAAAAGAATTGAAGAGTAAAAACATAATTATCACATTTTTGTATACCAGATTCAAACAACTGGACAATGAAGTTTAAAAATTCCATTTGCAGGAGTTCCTGTTGTGGTTCAGCAATAACAAACCTATTAACCATGAGGATGCGGGTTTGATCCCTGGCCTCACTCAGTGTGTTAAGGATCCAGCATTGCCATGAGCCTGTGGTGTAGATTACAGATGCAGCTTGGATCCTGCATTACTGTGGCCATGGCATAGGGTGATAGCTGCTTCTCTGATTTGACTACTACCCCGGGAACTTCCATATGCTGCACATGCAGCCCTAAAATAATGAAAAAAAAATTCCATTTATAATATTATAAGAAAACACTTCGACTTAAGTTTAATAAAAAATAAGCAAAGTCTAGGAAGTTCCCTGGTGGCCTAGGAGACTTAGGATCTGGAGTTGTCACTGCTGTGGCTCTGGTCACTGCTGTGGTTTGGGTTTGATCTCTAGTGGGTGCATGGTATGGGGATAACCAAAAAATATAAAACAAAACCAAATATATGCAAGAGCTATACCTGAAAATGATAAAATATTGCCCCCCAAATAAAAAAAAAACCTAAATTAGTGAAGAGTTATACCATATTCAAGGATAGGAAGACAATATTATTAAGATGTCAGTTCTCCCCAAATTTATCTATAGACTCAATGCAATCCACTTAATATTACATTTAATTTTGTTTTAAATATACATGTGATTAAGTTTAGATCAACATTTATTTTAAATGTATCAAATTTAGGTAATTTATACATTACCTAATGAATGTTTTATATCTAAATGTTTTAAAATCTAAGCATACATGGAAATGAAAAGGTCTCGGAATAACCAAAGCAATCTTAGTAAAGGAAAAACACAGTCTGTATTTCCTATTGCTGAAGAACAAATTATTATAAAATATATTGGTTTACAACAGGAACCATTTATCATCTTATAATATCCATGGGTCAGAAGTCCAGTCACAGGGTGGCTCAGTTAGTTTTCTGCCTGGATTCTCATAAGGCTAAAATTAAGGTGTTAACCAGGGCCATGGTTTTCTTTCAGGTCTTAAGCCCTCTTTTTAAAATTGCTGATTGTTGTTAGAATTCATTTCCTTCTCATTCTTTCTACATAGCTCCTTCCATCTTCAATTCCACAATGTCATGAAAAATATTTCTCCAACTTTGACTCTCTTTGACTTTCCCTTCTGTCTCTGCTTTTAAAGGCTCATGTGATATACTGGGCACACATGAATAATCCAGAATAATCTTCCTGTCTTAAGGCCAACCCTCACTTACATGTGCAGAGCCCCTTTGCCATGTAAGGTAGCATATCAACGAGTATAATATTGATGAGGCTAAGGTCAGGCTTCTCCAAAATGTGCCACTCTGGTATGTGAATTATTTTAGGCTGAAAACAATCCAGGTCCAAAAGAATTTTTAAACTTTCCCCTTACTGCCTAAAACAATTTTAATTAGGAAGCCTGTCCCAGGAAGAAGCTATCCCCACAGGTAACCATAGAAAAGTTTTAGGTAATGTACACAGGGAGGAACCTAGCAAACCCCATCTGATAAAGTCCTCTCTCTGCCCATTCTCTTTGGATGGTCTAGTAAACATGTTATTACTAAACATTAACTCATTTTGTTCTTCCTGTGTGAATTACTTTACTCCTCCTTGAAGCCTCAGACCCCTATCTTCTTCTCCTTAGTCCAGAATATATATTTATACATACCTCACCTTGCTTTACTATCTTTGAAATTCTTCATACTTATGTGGATTCCACTTGCATGTGTAATACATTTGATTTTCTTTGGTTAATCTACCTTATGCCATTTTAACTGCAAGCCAAAGAAACTAATAGGTGGAAGAGGGGAAATTTCTCCTCCCCCACAGTATCTTATCATATTTATAGTCCTAGGAATCAGGGCATGGCATTTTCTTGGGGACCATAAATGCACAGAGGTCTTGCATTATCCATTTCAAGCCTTATTAAGTGCAAAAATAGAGGGATTACTAGCTTTTAACAGGAAAATGGGAACCTAATCCTGAGAGAGTAGAAAAAGAAATGAGGATAAATATAGGATATGTAGAATTTTATAGATAGGGATATAGAAAGTTGAACAAATTCAAGATTGAAAGCATAAATTTCATTGGGATAAAGTGACTTGCTGAGGAGGAGAGGTCAGAGGTGGTTTTTAGATAGGAAGCTCTATAATTGATGAAGTTTGAAGTCACTTTTGTAGGTAAAGGGAGAAAGAGCAAGCGTCTGAGGGAACAGCTAAAGTTGGAGGCCTTAGAATTGATATCAGCATAAACATACAAGTCACCGATGCCTTCCTGTCATTTTTACTGAATACAAGAAATGAAGAGAGATAACTGAACTATTCCAAGGTAGGGGCTGAGGTGGCTAGCATGGCAGAGGCAATAAAAGCAAAGGACGTCAAAGACTTGGATGAAATTGAAAAAATAATAATTGAATTAAAGAACCATGGAAGCTATACTAGAAATGAAGAGAAAATAAGTCTATAATAAAGGTTATTTGAGGGATGAGTGTCATAATATATTTGAAGAAATGTGATGAAAGTAGAGGGAAAAAAAGAGTTGAAAAGATAGATGATTTTGTCCATAAATAAGTATATAAGAGATTAAATCTTAAGAGGTGGGGCAGTTCCAAATCATGAAATGGCTTTCATAAGTCTATGAAAATGAATTTAAAGTTTGTTGGGATCCAAAAATGCTTAGGTTGGGCAATTGGGAGGGTTGTTATTATGAATTTGGAAGTTGCCCATGATAACTGCAGAAGCTGGGTAAAGAAAAGCTTTGTAAACCACGATATAAAGACCACAGTGAATGAAGAGGGTAATCTAGGAGGACAATTGATGACAAAAATAAGGACAAGGAGATGATGTAATTGGGTAACTGCCTTAGGTGCCAGATCTTCTAAGCTAAATGATACTCCACTTTAAAATGGATGTGATGCTGTTCTGCCCTGAGCAGTGTCATCACTTTCTTAGAGTATAGATAAGAATAGTCGGGGAAACTAATGACCAGCTTTTTACCTGATACATAACTTCTTTCATTTCAAAGTCTCTTTTTAATTTGTTCTTAAATACTCCTGTGGGCATTTTATCAACTTCCTAAACTAGTGCTTTATAGTTTCCCTCTCTTCATTCATTTTTCCTCATTCTAGATCAGGTTTGGTAATGGCTTCAGTCATTCTTGGTAATGACTTCTGTAGTTATTGAGATTCATCAGAAGGTTTTTAGGTGAAGTGGTTGATACATTAATGAAGAATCAACTGGCAGAAAAAGACTTAAAAAACTCCTAAAGTCTCTAGACAGACTTTACTTTTTTGAGCCACAGATCTTTTCTACACATTGATACTCAATCTTTATTTGAAAACATTTATAATAAAACTCAATAATGCCTTTTAGGATACATTACTGACATAACAAGGACATTGCATTATTCCTGTGTGCCTTCAAGGATAATATCTTTGAAGCAGCTTACAAGAAAAGATAATTCAGTTAAGATGCATTAGGAAGCTCACTCGACTATGTATCCTTTACAAATTAATGATGGCCAGACATTCAATTTGCTGTAATAAAACTAAGCTGATTAAATTTCTTTAACATTGATTTGTGCTAGACTTATATTTTGATATACCAGACTAGCTTGCATTCTCTTTTCTAAAATATATTTTCTATTAAATAATAATAAATTATTTCCCAAATCTTTCTCTCTCTCATATACAATATACAATGGGGAAAATATTTTTAAATTTTGGAGGAGAAAAATATAAAATATTTTTCATACTTAAAAAGATATTAATAAAGTATCTCAGTAAATAGTTTTAAAATTGCTTATAACTAGGAAAAGACAAATGCTTTCTTCTTATTTTAAGCTCCTTTCTAGTACAGACTATTTTTTTAATGATAACATTTAAAAATGTAAATGAAAAAAGCAGTAAGAATTTCTAGATAAGCCTTAAACACATATTCAAGAGTTCCCTGGTGGCACAGCATGTTAAGGATCTGGCATTGTCACTGCAGCAGCTTGGGTCTCTGCTTTGGCATGGGTTTGATCCCTGGCCTGGGAATTTTCACATGCCCCAGGTGTGGCCAAAAAAAAAAAAAAACATTTTCACAGTTTGGCCACTTAAAATATCATCAGGATAAAACTGTGGTTGATAAAGTACAAGCTAATATCAGGAAAAAAAATTGTGCAAAAGACACACAGAGGTAAAAAAGGGTAAAAAAAAGAAATTACTGGGGACACTGTCTAGTTTACCCTTCAGAGTTCTCTGTGTCTTTCCATCTCTTTGAGCTATTTTACAACTCAAAAGTTGAGGAAGAGGAGGATGACCAAACTTCTAGAAACACGAAGGAGAAAACAATGATTAGATCTATATGACAACCTTACCTTTGATTACTGTACTTTTCCTGGTAACATCTCATAATTGGTTCTACACTCTTAACATGTCTTTTTGTCTTTAGCTGAAGATGGTATTTAAGGTGATAGTGTCAGCTATTCGGGGAAGTTACTCAGTTTTACTGGGTCTCCCCCATGCATACATGTTATTAAACTTTTGTTTGGTTCTCCTATTCATCGGTCTCATGTCAATTTAACTCTCAGGCCAGCCAGGAGAACCTAGAAGGTGGATGAAAATTTCGTCCTCCCTGACAACTTAAAAGCTTCCATTATATCAAAACAGTACCTACCTAATTTCTTTCATTTGTTTAAGAAAATCCCTTTGATATTTTTCAGTTATCAGTTTTTGCTGAACAAACAGATTTTTGTCTTTTAAGGCAGCCTGCTTCTGCTTCAATCTATCAATTCTATTCATTCCTTTGATCAAAAAAGTGCGCTCATTATTTAAGTTCTGAATTAATAAACGCTCTTGAGTCTTTTGGTTTTTTCCTTCCAGAAACAGAGCTCTCTTCTCTTTAACTTTCTCAAGGTAGTTGGATCTGTCCTGCCAGAGTCGTTGTAAACCATTCTGAATTGTCTTATTATCTCTGGCTGTTAGTTTATGTGTGGCATATATTTTCTTATCTAAATTTTCTTGAATAGCTAATCTAATTCGTTCTTGGGCCACTTGTGCCATTCTTACAGCTGTTACTTTATTTTTATGGTTTTCCTGCTGCTTCTGTTCTGAGCCATATTTATCAATATCACAAAGTGTTTGGAGTTTCATACCAGTTCTTTGTGTTGTAAAAAACTCTCTTCTTACGCTCTTCTCCAAAAGCGTGTCTTTTATTTTAATTACTGGTTTTTGATGAGTGGTAGAAAATGGCTGGGCACATGTAGGAAAAGAATCTTGTTCTTTCACTTTCAATACTGCAGTATACTTCAGTGAATCTGAAGTATAGATGGGTAGTTTGAATACTGATATCCTAAAACTGACATCCAATTCTTCATCCTCAATTTCATCTTCAGACTCTTTCTGACCTACATCATACAACAGGCATTATAATCCATTATACAAGTGTTAAGCACAGTTTATTTTCCATCCCAAGTGGTTTGAAAATACATTAATAAGGTTGACAAGAACCTGTTATTTACTTTATTAAGAAGCAATTTTCCCAATTGATGTTCCTTTTCAATTTGTGATTTAATAGTGATTTTGAAGAGAAAAATCACTATTGAAACATTTTAAGAGAAATGCAGTGATTCCTCTATTTCCTTCATTATTTCTCACAATTATTTAACTTGTGCTTACTCAACAGCAATATTTTATCTTACACTTAATACTTAATCATACATATTATTTTTACATATAGTTATTATTATCTCATTTGCAAAGGACTCTGTAATTCATTTTACCTTATTTTTTTTAACATTGGTGGAAACTAATAGCTGCCATCAAAATTGTTTTTCCCTTTATTGGGCACATGAAGAAATGAAATCTCAGCCTCCTTTGTTATTATTTGTGGCCGTGAGATTAAGTCTTCTCCAGTACAGTGTGGGCAGAAGTGATATGTGTCATTTGTAGTCCAAGTCTAAGAGACAATGTGCTTCCTCATATTTCTTTCTTTTTCTAATCCTCTGCACAGAGATGAGGCTAAAGTTCTCGAAGATGGTAAATGTACAAGGTGGAAGGACTCTGGCTTGCAGAATCACTGCTAGAAAAAGTACTCACTGGCCAGGATTATCCAATTTGGATTCTTATGGAAGCCAGAAATAAATGGCAATTATGTTTGAATTAATATATGTTTCTGGGTTTATTATCATAGCCAACCTATTTATTATAATAACCTGAATCACACTGTTGTTCATTATTTATTCTCTGATAAATAAATAATTCAATGAATTTAGGATCCATTGGCAAATACAGGTTAAAAAAAAGAATGCTTATTAATTTTCAGAAAAGATATTTGCCATATTTGACAAATTCCCTCTGTTAAAACTGCATCCCTGTTAACTCCAGTCCATGAGGATTTTATCTTTTCTAAGAGAAGATTCTCTTAAAGTCTTTATAGGTCTTAATGCCAAATCTGATGGTGAATTACTTATGGATGTTAAGGTGGCCATGAAGAAAGACAGGGCCTGTGGTCTAGTCAGGCAGTAGGAAAGAAGCAAATAGGTAGAATTTTCACTAGAGACCTCAGGAATATTAACATTAGAAAAGGAAGCAGAGTCTAGAGCTAAGTAGAAAAGTTAATCTGCCAGGACACAAAGCCAAAGTGTCCAGAAGCAAGTAATAAGAATTGGAGTCAAAAGCAAGGCACTAGAGACTCAGATGGACGAAAGCCAGAGTTTTGTTTTCCTTCCTTCCTTTCTTTTTGTCTTTTTAGGGCCACACCTGCGGCATATGGAAGTTCCCAGGCTAGGGGTCATATCAGAGGTGTAGCCACCAGCCTAAGCCACAACCACAGCAATGCCAGATCTGAGCAGCATCTGTGACCTACACCACAGCGCATGGCAATGCTGGATCCTTAACCCACTGAGTGAGGCTGGGGATCAAACCTGAGTTCTCATGGATACTAGTCAGATTCATTTCTACTGAGCCACGATGGGAACTACTTAAGTCTAGAGTTAAAAGTTTATGGTCTGAGGTAGCCAGTGAGAAAAGGTACTATTAAAGGCAAATTTGATTTTATGTGTAAACCTTGTCATGGGAAAGCTGGCCAAGAATGAGAGACCAGCAATGGAAAAACACAACACTAACCTGTTTCTAAAGGTTCTGGTTACAATTCTGATTTACATGGAATGGAGGAGTTTTGCCACACCACCAAGCAATGCTCTGACACCAGGTGAATATCATACTATTCAACCTAATTCTGACGCTATCTACCCGAAGATAGGATCAGATCCCACAGGTTAAGAGCTCAGTCCTACCAGGCTGTCCATCCCCTGCCCTCTTCAGACATCAATTGCAAGTCTGAGAGGGAAGGGGTCAGGGCACAACTTTGAAAGAATGACACAGCCTTTGATAATAAGACAAAAACTGGTTAGAACCTACTAGGCCCAAGATGGTGGAAGATTTGACTTCTAGTATACCTTGAGCTTCATTACATGCTCCTTGTAATATATTAGCACGCTCAGTGATGCACCCACAGGTGCCGTGACAATTCTGTGGCCAGCATAAAAGGCCCAATTTCTAGAAATCCCTACCCCATCCCCAAAATAGTTGGAATAATTCTCTTATTTGCTACCCTATGAAATTACCCAGCCCATAAATACTAACAACCCTACACCCTGGGGCCTTTTCTGAGGATACCCCCACACTGTCTAGGGTGTGTGTGTCTCTCTGAATAAATCTGCCTTCACTCTACTTCAGCTTGCTCTTGAATTCTTTCCTGTGAATAGCCAAGGACATTGTCCCAGGCACTTGCCTGAGACCTGGGATGTGACTATTCTCTCGTGCCCAGTTTTCCTGCAACAAGTCCATTTTATCACATGTGCTTCTGACCTACTGGGTAGAGATTGGAGGTTCCATGGGCCCTCTCCTTGGTTTCAATTAATTTGCTAGAGCAGCTCACAGAACTCAGAGAATCATTTTATTTAATAGATTAATAATTTGTTATAAAAGGATATAACTCAGAACAACCAGAGGGAAAAGATGCATAGGGCAAGGAGCTGGAAAAGGGTGAGAAGCTTCCATGTTCTCTCTCTAAGCACCCAACTCTCCTCAAATCTCCATGTGTTTACCAACCTGGAAGCTCTCTGTACCCAGTCCTGTAGAGTTTTGATTGATGCTTCAGTACATAGGCATGATTGATCAAATTGCTGGCCACTGACAACTGACTGGGGATTGGAAGTTCTAACGCTCTAATCGCTAATCATATGGTTGGGCCCTCTGGAAACCAGTCCCCATCCTTAGGTGTTATCCACCTAAGGATGATCACTCACTAACATTACAAAAGATATCTTCGTTGCTCTGCTTTCTTCACTTAGGAAGGTTAGGAACTCTATGCCAGAACTGGGGACAAAGACCAAGTATATTTTTCATAAATCACAACATCACAGTTACCAGTATACACAAGTTTGTCTCTGGTGAAACTGGAGGCTCTTTGAAGACAGAAGCTGTACTTCACTGTGTATACTAACCATAATTACTTTGTAGCTAATGATAGATATTTTTCTCAATGGCTGGTTGAACACAATCCTATTAATACAAAAATCTCCCAATTTCCATTTCAGCTTCAAGGTATCACTCACTGCTATATATCTATCCTTCTAAACTAGCACCCTAATTATGTCATGACTTCCACCCAAACAAAACAAAATCTTCATGGCTTTTTAACCTTTTAAGCCTAGATATTATAGGAAAACAGCCTCATTTTTTCCCCCTACACACATGCCACATTTTTCCATCTTTGGGCTTTTGCTTATGTTATTTTATGTTTTGGCCAGTAAGTTGTTTACCCTACCTACATAAGTTCAAATTCTATCCATTTTTCAAGGATTCTTCATGTCATTTTTATTTATTCATTGAATAAGAATACATTTTAAACTCTCATATCAGTCCCTTCCTTAAAGAATTTACCAATTCCACTTATATTAAAACTCTATGTAGTAATTCTTAGCCATAGCAGCAGGTTAGATACAAGTGCCTTAGCAGTAGAGATCATTTTTTTTTTTTGATCCTCCATCCCTAGTATTTTCAGAGAGCAAGTTTTTTTAGGAGACTAGTGGGTTAACTAAATATTAAATGCTAATATTTGTTGGATGGATGATAAGATGAATGGAAGAGAGACTCTGTCGCTCAAGATCAATATCCTTCACATAGTAATGAAATTTGGAGATAAATTTGGAGATAACTTGGCTGGATTTAAATCTAGTTCTACTACCATGTGTAGGCAAGTTATTTAATTCTCTGGGTTTCAGTCTGATAACTGTGGGTAGATACCTGATTCATAAGGTTCTAACAGGATTAAATAAGTTAATAAAATATGACAAGCCTGACAAAGTATGATATATAATTATTAGAACAGTGCCTGACAAAGAGTAAGAATGATATGTTATTGTTTCTTCATTATATTTGATATAGAAAACAAGGAGTTTATCACATCTCTTTAATTCCATCAATGGCATAGTGTTGAAATAGCCACATAATTTAGTAGAGAGTGGGGAAAATACAGTTAAGCACTTTTGTCACACCCCTCAACATCCACTGGACAGTAATCACAGAACACACAGGAAAGCCTTCTTTGCGTGTGTTTTGTTTTAAGACTTTATAATTCTTCTCATTCAGTATAGTAAAAAATATAAGCCAAGTGTTGGAAGTGCTCTCACCTTTCCATAACCAAACTGATAAACTTGTCTGAATGTTCATGTGTCTTATTCTACCCTGGCACAATGAAGAAAGCACCCTTTCTTTCAGCAAAGATCAAATTCTTCCCATGTGCTTTGGCCCCATCTGCCTTTAGCTTTGCTTCTGCAGTCACCTTAATTTTCTCTTTTACTATCTCCTCTCCAATGGATCATTCACAGCCATGTTTAAACCATGGAACCATCTCTACCACCACCAACACAAGCCCCACAGCATTCCCTCGACCCTCACTGCCCTCCAGCCACCATTCCATTTTTCCTGATCGATTTGAGACTGAAAACTACTAAAACAGTTGTCTCCCTGTACAATGCCCTTTTCTTCACCTTCTATTAATTTTCTAATTTATTAATTTTTCATTTATATGTGAATTTCAACTCTACTGTTCCCAACCATTATAGCTCTTCTTTGTAAAACTTCTATAGTGATAAATACAAAGGAAATTTCTTTTCTCTTCTAATCTCTCTTGAACTCTCAATGGCATTTAACAAAGCTGATCATTTCTTTTTCTTGAAGTCTTTTTTTTTTTCATATTTTCTGTTTTCCAGATTCTCCAAAATTCTCCTGATAACCTAAAGATATTTCTTTTTTAATTGATATTGCCTGAAGCTCTCCTGATTTTTCTTCTAGCTTTCTGATTACTTTTCTTAGTTTTGTTTGCAAGCTCTTTCTTTTCATCAAATTTCTGGAGTGTTGAGGACTTATACTAGATACCCTTCCCATCTTTCTCAACTTTCTCCCAAATCATGCTCACAGCTTTAAATATCAATCTTTATGTTGATAACTCTCAGATGTTTCATTTCCACTTTGAAGTCTTATAGGTATTTTTCAAACTTGGCATATTAAAAAGATATTATTTTCCACTAGTAATCAAATCCCTTTAAAATCAGCCCTCCTTATCTCAATGAATAACACATAATAGCTTATTTTTACTATATCAATTTTATTAATAAGTCCTGTAGATTTTATCTCCAAAATGTAGCTCAAATTAACTGATTTTTTTCTCCATTTCCCTGCCATCACTTCAGGTTTCTATCAACTCTTACTTTGACCATTTGCAGTGTCTTCTTAAGCAATCTCTGCATTTCCCAAAACATAACTTCATTTCCACACAGTGATCAAGTCAGAGCAATATCTTAAAACTGTGTCTTTAAAGATCTATGGCTTATGTATTCCTTCTTGATAAAATTCAAGTACCTTGCCATAGCCTACAAAGCCTTGCATGCTTTTACACTTGTTTACTTACCCAATACAATCTACAACTACTTCTAAATGCATTTACTATGCTGCAGCCAAGACATGAATGATTTGAGGGATAATTCCCAGACAAATTTTTGAGCGCCAAAACTATAAATGACAAAAATAAGGTCAGCTCCATTGATAACAGTTTTACAAATGGTAAGTTCAATTTGACTTAGTTAAATAAATATGAAGTTACCTTCTATAAAGCAGTGTCTTCAAAAATTAAAATAGTGCTAGCTCTCAGGAATCCTATAGTCTAAAAAAGAATCTTCTAAGACTAGTAAGGAAGGCAAATGGTAAAGCATATAGTAACTTCAAAATACTGTCACACATGTTAAAACAGAAGTATATATGGGGTGACTTGGGATCATAGAAGAAAAATATTTTACTCCATCTGGGTCATGATATGTTGTTGTCAGCAAAACTGTTCTGGAAAAGGTAACAGCTGAGTTTATTCTTATAAAAAGACATTGTTTTATATTTGTATTATTATAAAGCCCACATTTTAGGTACATGGGAAAATGTAATGAATTTGCAAATTGAGTGGGTAAATTAGAATATGAAACAAAGCATTGCCAAGAAAAAAAGAATTTCATAATCAAAGATGCAGATGTAGAAAAAAATATAATATGTGAAATTTGGTTTTACAAAATATAAAGTCAGCAGTGTTAACAGCAGTTCATTGCTAGAAATGTCCAGTAAACAGGTGGATACATAAACAGAATCTAAATGTTAAAAGAGAGGGCAGATCTGGACATAAACATTTGGGAGCCCATAGCACAGAAAATTTTAGGCATTAATATGAGCAAAGTTAAGAGAAGACAAGAGAGCTAAGGATGGAACCTTGGGGAATCAACATTTATTATGTACATACTAGGTAAGCCAAATGATAAGGAGAAAAAAAATCTGTGGCTATAGACGCCTGGTATGTTATGTCTCTAAGAAATCAGTATATGTAGAGGGACCTGGTATACACGGTATACACACACACACACACACACACCAGTTTGCCATGAAAAGTCTTAGTTTCTGCCTGTTAAAATTCAAATTTATTGAATATTAGTATTTATACAAAAAACTAGAATTTTAAAAAATACATGTAAAATGACTTTTAAATACATTAATTATTTTCAAAAACAGTTTATGTTTTATAAGGAAATAAGGAGTTCTACCACAAGATTTAGGTATAGCAGAGGATGAACATTTGAATTATCTGATATATACTTTCCTTATCCCATCAACTTATTCTTTCCTCTTTCCCTTTTACTGACACATTTTATCTGCTTAATAGCCTTTTTTGCTTCACCTATGTATCACCTGACAGTGGCATCAAGGGTCTTTATTAGATCCAGCTGACAGCATTAAGTGCCAAAACAGGGACTATGATAATTTATGAGGTTGCAAAGTGAATTTTCTATACAAACAAGTATAAAGTCTACATGTATTACAGCTTTGAAATGGTGACATTTTTTTTTCTGCTTCTTTCATATTATTCCAAGAGAAAAGTAATAATCACAAAAGTCACCCATATACAAGTTCAAATCTGTCAGGTAGATTAGTGATCTGATATAGAAGCAGTTTCTGTATGACCTGGAGTGACTTGATTACCAGTAAAAACTTTTCAGTAAAAATAGTCCCCCAAATGGCATTCTTCTTTGTGAATTAGAAAACTGACAATAAGTATAATACAAATGAAAAGGCCTTAAGGTCACCTATCTATATACACAAGGCAACCAATACTGTAAGGGGCATCGCCTTTGAATATGAAGGGCAGTGACATAAAATATTGCAAAGAAACTCAAAATACTCAAATAGAAAAGGAAAATGTGACATTAGGTAGTTTAGGTACTGCATCTCTGATCAATGCTTCTGATAGGAAAATGCCTGAAGATAGAAATAAGCATATTTTCCAAACATTGCTTGACGCTGTTATGGATTAATCCTTTAACTACTGAGTCACATAAGAACATAATTTATCTAATTCTATTTAATACTCTTCTTTTGTATAGCAATTTTTTCAATTTTCAGAAAAAAATAGAATTGCCGGAGTTCCTGTCATGCTGCAGTGGTTAACGAATCCCACTAGCAACCATGAGGTTGTGGGTTCGATCCCTGCCCTTGCTCAGTGGGTTAAAGATGATCCGGCGTTGCAGTGAGCTGTGGTGTGGGTCACAGACACGGCTAGGGCTAGGATCCCACGTTGCTGTGGCTCTGGCATAGGCCGGCGGCTACAGCTCCGATTAGACCCCTAGCCTAGGAACCTCCATATGCCTCGGGAGTGGCCCAAGAAATGACAAAAAGACAAAAAAAAAAAAAAAGAAAGAAAGAAAAAGAATTGCCTACTTGAGTTGTAGACTTAGAAGTAAAAGTTACTTGGTCACTGATTTAAAGAGCAGTCACAAGATTGAAAAAAAAAGGTATTAACATAGTTTCTAGTTGCACATTTAATCTGGAAGACAAGAGCACAGTATCAGAATTGCAACTGAGTACACACAAAGGTGTTCTCAGAAAACTTTAGTTAAATTTTTAAATGACTAGAAGCTCTTTAACACTCATCATGAAATTAATGATTATTTCTGTTCCCTGCCTATTAAAAAAAAGTGTTTAACAAACTGTAACTGTAAATGGGAAGGGATCTGTCCATTAAATAATCCTTGAGTGAAATAATGGAGTCATGTTTGGATGGCATGCCTGCCAATGATTTCCATCCTAAATATGTTGTAAAATGACTTGAAGACCTCCACACGGAGAGAAACTCCATTGAAAGTAAATATTTTATACCTAACACATCACCTCACTAAAAAATAAAAGCAAGAATCTCTCAAGGTACAAATATACTCAGAAGTTTTTTTCTGTTTCTTCGTTTTCTCTTTCTTTTTGCTGTTCCTCAAGCAGAGGGCTAAAAGGAGTGCATACACACATACAATGACGAAATGAAATATTATTTAATGCTGTTTTGGTAGATAACAGAGGGACATAAAATAGGTTTCTGTCTTACTGCCTTAAAATGTCTCATTACTTATTTATTTTTATTTTTTAATTTATTTATTTTTGTCTTTTTTTTGCCATTTCTTGGGCCACTCCCACGGCATATGGAGGTTCCCAGGCTAGGGGTCCAATCAAAGCTGTAGCCCCCGGCCTACGGCACAGCCACAGCAATGCGGGATCCGAGCCACGTCTGCAACCTACACCACAGCTCATGGCAATGCCAGATCCTTACTTATTTTTAAAGTATATAGTTTATCATGTTCCTCTTTAGCATCCTTTTTTTTTTTAACTTGAAGAACTCCCTTTAGCCGTTTTCTTGTAAGCCAGGTCTAGTGATAATAAACTCTTAACAACTTTTCCTCTAATATCGGGAATAAAGCAAGGATGCCATTCCTGCTCAACATAATATTGAAAGTCCTAGCCAGAGTAATTAGACAAGAAAAATAAATAAAATGCATATAATATCAGAAATAAGTAAAACTTTCCCTGTTTATAGATGACATGATCTTATATCTGGAAAGCTGTAAAGACCTTCCACTCACACACAAATGATTAGAACTATTAAATGCAGTAAAGTTGCAGGACACAAAATCAACATACAAAAGTCAGTTTAACTTCTATACACTAATGACAAACTATGTGAAAATGAAATTTACAATAAAACTGTCCCACTTATAATAAATAGCATTAAAAAGTGAAATACTAATAATTAATTTACCAAGCAGGTGAGAGAGCTGTACACCAGAAACCTTAAGACCTTGAGGAAAGAAAATGAAGACACAAATATCTAGAAAGATAGCTCATATTCATGAACCAGGAGAATATTATTGAAATGTCCATACTATGCAAAACAATCTAGAAATTCAATGTAATCCCTATCAAAATCCTAACAGCAATTTTTACAGAAATACAAAAAAGAACAATTCTACAAATGATATTAAACCACAAAAGACCACAAATAGCCAAATCTATCTTGAGAAAGAACATAGCTAGAAGCATCACACTCCCTTATTTCAAAATATATTACAAAGCTACAATAATTAAAACACTAAGGTACTGCCATAAAGACAGACATATTGATCAATGGGGAATAGAATAAAGCCCAGAAATAAATCTATGCATATATGGTCAACTGATCTTTGACAAGATGCCAAAAATATACAATGGAGAAAGGATAGTCTCTCCAACAAATTGTGTTTAGAAAACTGAGTATCTACATGAAAAAGAATGACATTTAAACCTTATTTCATATTATACAGACAAAAAAATCATTTAAAATAGGATTAAAAACTTAAATATAAGACTTGAAACAGCAAAAACTCCTTGAAGAAAATATAGGGGAAAGCTTCATGGTATCAGTCTTGACAGTGATCTGACATGGACATATCAAATGGATATGACATGGATATTTCATGGATATGACACTGAAAACACAGGCAACAAATGCAAAAATAGAAAAGTGAGATTATATCAAACTAAAAAGTTTTTGTACAACAAAGCAAATAATCAACAGAGTAAAAGGTAAACTATAAGATTGGAGAAAATATCTGCAAACCACATATCTGATAAAGATTTAATCTCCAAAATTAATAAGGAACTCCTATAACTCAATGGTTTAACAAAAAAAAAACCCCTAATATTTCAATTTTTAAGATGGACTAAAGACACACATACATTCATCCAAGGAAGATATACGAATGACCAACAGACATATTAAAAAATGTTCACTGTCACTGGTCATCAGGAAAATAGAAGTCAAAAACACAGTGAGACATCACCTCATACCTGTCAGGGTGGCTACTGCCAAAAAACCAAAAGACAAATGTTGGTAAGGATGTGGTAAAATGGCAACCCTTGCACACTGCTGGTAACAATGCAGCCACCTCAGAAAACCGTACAGAAAAAATTCAAGTTAGAACTACCCTGTGTGATCCAACGATCTCACTTCTGAGTATTGGTCAGAAAGAATTGAAATCAGGATCTTGAAGAGATATTAGTACTCCTATGTCCATTGTGGTATCATTCATAACAACCAAAATATGGAAATGATTGTCCATCAAGAAATGAATGGATAAAGAAAATGTGACATATACTCAGAATAAAATATAAAATATACTCAGTCTTTAAAAAAAAAAAAAGGAAATTCTTCAGTGTGGGACAACATAAATGAGCCTTGAGGACATTATGCTAAGTTAAATAGCCAGTCAAGAAAGCCAAATACTGGGAGTTCCCATCGTGGCTCAAGAGAAATGAATCTGACTAGTATCCATGAGGACACAGGTTTGTTCCCTGGCCTCGCTCAGTAGGTTAAGGATACGGTGTCGCCATGAGCTGTGGTGTAGGCCACAGATGTGGCTTGGATCTGGTATTGCTGTGGCTATGGTGTAGGCTAGTGGCTACAGCTCCGATTCGACCCCTAGCCTGGGAAATTCCATATGCTGCGAACCTCCATATACTGCAGGTGCGCCCCTAAAAAAAAAGAAAAAAAAAAGAAAAAAAGCCAAATACTGCATGATTCCATTTATATTAGGAACTCATAGAATCAATGTGAAATGTTGCTTCTAAGCGTTAGGGGAGGAGGAAATGGGGAGTTACTAATCAACTGGCATAAAGTTTCAGTTAATGGAGATGGATAAGCTCTAGAGATCTGCTTTTCAACATTGTATCTATAGTCAGCAACACTGAATTGTACACTTAAAGTTTTTTAAGAGGGTAGATCTCATGTTAAACTTCTTACCACAACAAAATAAAAATGTAACAAAAATACAGAGGCCTAATCCACAAAATGCATCTCCCCACTTTGAATTTAGCTAGTGTCTGTAATGCAAACAATGATAGATATATTTGCTCTGTCCCTGTTTTCTCCCCAATTTATATATTTCTTCTTTAGTTTAAATAGGGAGAGACCAAAAGATATTGCCAAGTTGCAGTTCAGCAATTAAAGTAGCCAGAACAGCTAGACCTCAAGTGTTCTTTAAATAAATCTCTTTAAGTAATTCTTAGAATATCAATCTCTAGGACTCAATTTTATGATAAACTCCAATGATACAAGCTTCAAAATATAAATCAACAAATTGAAATGTCAGAAACCTCATAGAACAGTCAGAAACAATATACAGTCCACTATAAAGATGTTTAGGATTTTTAATTGCTACTTGTGGTCATATTAGAGTTCATTTCTCTCTTTTTCTCATTCCTAAATTATTAATCTCTTTTTCATTTTGATTATTATTCATTCTGATATGTTAATTATTCTTCTATTTTAATTTCTTTTTGGATAATTTACCTAGTAAGCTCAAGACTCTGTGAGCATTTATCTAGTCCCGGATCTCAAATCTCAATTTCAGTGTTTTATTAATGTAATAGACAGCAATTTCTCCCAATGGCAGCTACTTAAAATTACATATGGTTTCAATGAAGAATTTAATAGCTTCTAGCTTCCTAGAATCATTTTGATTTATTCATCTTTAACTCATCTCTCTATCCATTCTTCCATCCATCCATTCATATTTTAGTAGCTTGAAAATTCAATTAAAACTCAGGAATCACAAGTATGAAATTTCTTATTCCAACTCCTTCCAGTTCTAAATTTTCTTGATTTTTCCTCTAAATTTTATTTTCCTCTTTAATTTTTGAGAATTATTTGGTTTCTATGGATATTATCAATCTGTCTTTAATAAAATGGTTTTTGTGCAAAAGATAGCAATCAGATAAGAAATACAATACATATTAAAATTATATACATACATTGAACATTTGTTATGTGTAAGATACTTTTAACAAGAGATATGAAGCACTATGAAAGGCACATTTTCAGGGAACTTCTAGTGGGATACAACAGATAAAATAACAAAGAAGAAAATATCAAAGAATAAGTGTTCTGGTAAAAATAAATCAGGTAAAAAAGACAGCAAGTCTAGCAATTATATTAGATAGACAAGAAAGGTTTTTTTAAAAGAAATTCAATTTCATCTCAAATCTGAAAGATAATAAGGAATATGCGCTGGGAAAATTTTGGAATAAAGGGTTTTCCAGAAGAAATGAGAAGCTATTGTAAGGACACAATGCAGGAACATATCTGGTTTGTTAAGGATCCAGAAAGAAAGGCATATATATTGGTAGAACTCAGTGAGCAAAAGGAGGGTGGTGTGAGATATGGTCACAGAAGTAAGGCAAGAGCCAGATTAAATGGTACAATGGAGGCCATGAGGGGTGGGGGTGGGGATAGTTTGGATGTTATTTTGAGATTTAGAGCCATTTAAGTAGGGAAGTGATATGATCTTTGCTTTTACCATGAAGAAAATGGATTTGACCATGGACCACAATAGGGTAAGGAGGGAAACTGGTTTAAAAGCTACCACAGAGGCCCAGGTAAGATTTGATGACAGGTAGGGCTAGTGAAAGCAATGAAGTTGCATAGAAGAGGAAAGATTTAGGATGTGTTTTAAAGACCAAGCCAATAGGGCTTAGTGATACATTGGATCACAGAGGAGAAGAAAAAAAACAATAAAGGATGAATTCTAGCATTTTGGTTTGAGATACCAGATAAATGGTGATGGCATCTGTTGAGTCAAGAAATACTGGAGGAAAATCAGATTTTGTGAATTAGAGTAAACATTCTTACATGCATTATTCTTTTCAAAATTCACAGCTTTCATGCTCAAACAGGAGCGAACATTTCACTAATA
This sequence comes from Phacochoerus africanus, assembly GCF_016906955.1. Taxonomy (NCBI): domain Eukaryota; kingdom Metazoa; phylum Chordata; class Mammalia; order Artiodactyla; family Suidae; genus Phacochoerus; species Phacochoerus africanus. Next base: position 138,624,878 of record NC_062551.1, on the reverse strand, counting down.
ATGTCATATTTAAATTCTTTATCTTAAAATCATTTTTTCACTAATACAATGCCATTTAAAATATTTTATTCTAAGAATAAGAAAATAATTTCAAACTAATATTATGTTTCCATTTACATGATTACTAATAATATGTAAAAAATGAGGAAAATGGCATACTTCGTATAATTTTTATTTAGTAATACCAGGTAATTTTGAGGTGCAGCCAAAATTTCCATGAACTGAATTATTCAACACAAGGGTGACACAATTATTTTTTGATATAGTTTACCCTATGAAAAATAAACATTTGCAAAAAGATATTCTCTTTATGTTTATACTTCATATGAACTTCTCTATTTAAGAGCAAAATGACTAGACCGCATTATAATCAATTTATTTTCAATTGTCTCAACAGAGAGTTTTACTGTCACATCAGCTTTTAGCACTCACAGGGGACAAGGAAGCCAGAGACATTTGTGGTCAACAGAACTTATCTGGTTCTTCTAAATGTATTATAGATTTATGGGCCAGCTATGAATCAAAAAATGGTCTAAGACTATTATTTAAAACCATTGTAGCTATGGAAGTTCCCTTGTGGTACAGTGGGTTAAGGATCCAGGGTTGCTGCAGCTGTGACACAGGCCTCAACTGTCACATGGGTTTGATCCCAGGAACTTCCACATGTGGCAGGTGCGTATCCCCCCAAAATAAAATAAAATCAATGTAGCTATGATCAGAATGCTCAAAAAATGGGTCTTAAGCAATTGCTTTTCCAACAAAATGTCTTGACATCTTAGCACAAATAGGTGGCATTTTGTGGTAAATAAGCTTTGAGGCAGCTTTGAATTCAGGTAAAGTGAAGAAAAGGAGGGAAAGGAAAAAGAAAGTAAACATAAAGAAAAAAGCAGTGACATCAACTTTTGTCAAGCACTCAGTTTTCCCTGATTTGTTGGGCACATAAATGTTACTGAAATTATGGTGACATGATGGCCATTTTCTTCCTTTGAGATGAACTGTTTTAGCAACATACACAAAAGTGTCCGAGGTCTTCCTCCACCCCAGTCCCATTACATAATGTGGTATAAATGGCTTACAACACAAGCTAAGATTATCATAATAATTCATACAGGTTATAAAAAATAATGTATTTCACCCATAACAGAGTGGAGACTGATTGCAATAAGAGAAAGTTAGATGCATAAAAATGACCTCTCTACTTTACACCATTAATCCATTTCTGAAAAGTAGACATTCTGTGTGGAAATGTTATCCAGGAGCACATTTCTCTACATTCCACATGGAAAAAATTATAATGCATTACATGCTAACCAATAAATCCTATAATTTCCCCAAAATTCCCTTAAATGTGACAGCAGCAAAATATATAAGTACCTTACATAGTGATATCTAAAATATCTGAAATATTGTTATTTAATCATCAACTAATGAGGTTGCTTCCAAATAATTGTTTTAATTACAATGCTGTTTCAATTGCCCCTGTTAGTGACAGCAACATCTCAGATGAACATCACCGTTGCTGACATTCACATGTTTTAAAAATGTTTACATGTGACTTTTTCAAGATCTTTACTGAGACAGATATATTTAACATATCATAAAAATTAGCCATTAAACCATTCTGGTGTACAATACAATGATTCTAATATATTCAGAGATGTGCAGCCATCACCACAATCTGAGGTTTAGAACATTTTTATTACACTAAAAAAAATGCTCAAACTATTCAAGTCACTCTCCATTCCCTAACCTCCACCACCTCCCCAACCGTAGGCAATGGCTTAGCTACCTCACATCTCTACAGATTTATGTATTCTGGAATCATAAATATGTTTTTGTGATGTTTCATTATTCTAAAGAAGTCAAATGCAGCTTTATGATTTCTTTCAAGTTTGGGTTTTCTACAGTTTTATACAGTTCTACTTGTCTGGTAATTTTAGATAGAACAAAATATTCAAACCAACTCCACGCCTAGCCAGAAGTAGTAAAAAACTAAATGAACTTCTGTCTGGGCAAGTGCTGGCTCAGTATTAATGTCACACTTTCTACAGGTTCTTGAATTACTGTAAGTCTTTTGATTATTATATTATTTCCCTTTAGCAGGCTCAGATTTCTATAAGCTTCTAAAGAACATGAGGCCTCTGCCTTTTTTTTTTTTTTTTGGCTCCAATAGCAGGATCTTAATTTGAGGATTTAAACTTCTCCATCTGACAGACCCTCAAATATCTATTCAACCTGGACTACACTGACACACAGATCATACTAGTGTAATCCTATTGAAAAAATGCTTTACCTTACCATTCTGTTGTTTTTGAACCACTGGACAGCAAGGTCTACAGTTGGATAGTAAGTTAGAGTGTAAAACCAGGAACAAAATCAATTTGATTTCTGAAATGCCATCACCTAGCATTTCAGAAAGCAACTTTAATCAAGACATTTAACTTCCAAAGCCACAGTTTCTTCATCTATAAAATGGAAGAACAAAAGTGCCTACTTCATAGATTGGCTATGAGAATTGAGGGAAAAATGTTTGGCACACATGAAGAATTTTTAAAAACAAAGTTTTATTAGCTCAGCTATTAATTCTCACTTCTTTGATGATGCAGACATTTCTAGTTTACCTAAAAGCATTTTTCATATTATCAGATGTTGTCACAGAATCTAAAAACAGAACTCTAGGAAGAGTGCTACAATTAATCAGAGTAGACTATGAGCCACTACATTTACTATTTTTATCTACATTTGATTAACTTTTTATTAAACAATAATACACTTTGATTAAATTTTTATTATAAAATAATTACAACTTCTTTGTTGAGCTTTTCTTTCTGTATAACATACTAAAATGGCATTTTTTTTTAAACTCAAATATCTGTCACACCTGATTGTCTTAAAAAAAAACAAAATTCTGTTTGTGTGAATCTCAAAACTGATATTAATCCAGGTTTACAATTAATTTTTTATTTATATAGTGCAACTTTACCAAATTCAGTGATGAGCTCTAATAGTTTTCTGGTACTGTCTTCAGGATTTTCTAGGAATATTATCATGTCATCTGCAAAGTGAAAGTTTTACTTCTTTTCCCATTTGGATTCCTTTTATTTCTTTTTCTTCTGTGACTGCCATGGCTAGGACTTCCAAAAACAATGTTATGTAACAGTAGTGAGAGTGGAATCCTTGTCTTGTTCCTGATCTTAGTGGACACACTTTCAGTTTTTCACTATTGAGAATGATGTTAGCTGTGGGTTTGTCATAAATGGCTTTTAGTATGTTGAGGTAGGTTCCCTCTATTCCCACCTTCTGAAGAGTTTTTTTTTTTTTAATCAGAAATGGGTGTTGAATATTGTCAAAAGCTTTTTCTGTATCTATTGAGATGCTCATATGGTTTTCATTCTTCAGTTTTTTGATTAGGTGTATCTAGTGCATTTCTACATATTAGCAAGTGAAAGATTAGAAAGAGAAATCAGGGAAATCATCCCAATTACCACTGAATCAAAAGGAATAAAATGGATAGGAATAAACTTACCTAAAGAAACAAAAGACCTGTATTTTGAGAACTATATGATGCTGATGAAAGAAATCAAAAAGGACACAAATAGATGGAAAGATATACCATGCTCTTGGATTGGAAGAATCAATATTGTCAAAATGACTAACTAAGGCAATGTACAGATTCAATGCAAAGCCTATCAAATTACCAAGGGCATTCTTCACAGAACTAGAACAAAATATTTTAAAATTTCTATGGAAACACAAAAGACCCCAAACGCCAAATCAATATTGTAAAAGAAAAACAGAACTGAAAGAATCAGGCTCCCTGACTTCCAACTCTACTACAAAGCTACAGTCATTAAAACAGTATGGCACTGGCACACACACACAAAAAAAACCCCAGAAAGATAGATTAATGGAACAGGATAGAAAGCCTATGAAAAAACCCAAGTACATATGGTCAACTAATTTGTGACAAAGGAGGCAAGAATAAATAGGAAAAATAGTCTCTTCAATAAGTGGTGTTGGGAAAACTGGACATTTACATATCAAAGAATGAAATTAGAACATCCTCCAAAACAAAACACAAAAATAAGTTCAAAATGGATTAAGACCTAAATGTAAGGCCAGACACTACAAAACTCCCAGGGAAAAATATAGGCAGGACACACTTTGACATTAATTGCAGCAATATCTTGCTTGATGCACCTCATAGAATAATGAAAATAAAAACAAAATTAAACCAATGGGACCTAATCAAGCTGACAAGCTTTGCACAGCAAAGCAAACCATTAAAAAAACAAAAGACAATCCACAGAATGGGAGAAAATCTTTTCAAATGATTCAACTGGCAAAGGTTTAATCTCAAAATATCCAAACAACTCATACAACTCAACAACCAAAAAACCAACAACCCAATCGAAAAATGGGCAGAAGACCTAAAGAGACATTTCTCCAAAGAATACATATGGATGGCCAACAGACACATGAAAAAGTGCTCCACATCCCTGATTATTAGAGAAATGTAAATCAAAATTACAATTAGGTACCACCTCACACCAGTCGGAATGGCCATCATTAATATGTCAACAAACAACGTATGCTGGAGAGGGTGTGGAGAAAATGGAAACCTTCTGCACTGTTGGTGGGAATGTAAGCTGGTACAACCACTGTGGAGAATAGTATGGAGGTACTATACATAGAACTACCATATGACCCACCAATCCCACTCTTGGGCATATATCCAGACAAACTCTCCTTAAAAAAGACACATGCACCCACATGTTCATTGCAGCACTATTCACAATAGCCAAGACATGGAAACAACACAAATGTCTACTAACAATTGGATTAGGAAGATGTAGTACACAATGGAATACTACTCAGCCATAAAAAGAACAAAATAATGCCATTTGCAGCAACATGGATGGAATTGGGACTCTCATCCTGAGTGAAGTAAGTCAGCAAGAGAAAGACAACTACTATACGATATCACTTTTATCTGTAATCTAATATATGGCACAAATGAACCTTTCCACAGAAAAGAAAATCATGACTTAGAAAATAGACTTGTGGTTGCCTAGGGGGAAGGGGGAGGGTGTGGGATGGATTGGGAGCTTGGGGTTAATGGATGCAAACTGTTGCTTTTGGAATGGATTAGCAATGAGATCCTGCTGAGAACCATGTGTAGTTACTTATGATGGCACATGATACTGGGAGAAAAAAGAATGTATACATGTATGTATAACTGGGTTATCATGCTGTACAGTAGAAAAAAAAATTTGTATTGGGGAAATAACAATAAAAATGGAATCAACGTCACACACACAAAAAAAAAAACTATAATAATTCAAACAGTATGATACTGTGCCACAAGAACAGGCACATGAATCAATGGAACAGCGAGCCCAGAAACCAATCCACACACTTATGGTCTATCAATCTATGAAAAAGGAGGCAAGAAGACAGAATGGGGCAAAGACAATCTCTTCAATAAGTAGTGCTAGAAAAACTGGACAGCTACATGTAAAAGAATGAACTTAAGTCATTCTCTCATGCTATAAACAAAAATAAACTAAAAATACATTAAAGATCTAAATTTAAGACTGGAAACCGTACAATTCCTAGAGTAAAACATAGGCAGCAATCACATCTGTGACATCTATCACAGAAATAGTTTTTTGGATCTGTCTCCTGAAGCAAAGAAAATAAAAGCAAAAATACACAAATGGGACTTATTTAAACCTAAAAGCTTTTGCAACTGTTCACAAGAAACATCAAGAAAGTGAAAAGACAACCTACTGAATGTGAGAAAATGCTTGCAAATATTATGACTGATAAGGGTTTAATACCCAAATTAAATAAATATCTCATACTACTCAATATCAACCCCCTCCAATAACCCAATCAAAAATTAGGAAGGCCTGAATATATATTTTTCCAAAGAAAGATGCAGGTTGCTAACAATGGGCAATGGACACATGAACATGTTTTTAATATTGCTAATCATCAGGGAAGTGAAAATCAAAACTACCATGAGATATCACTTCACATCTGTCAAAATGGCTATCATCAAAAAGAACACAAATTACAAATGTCAATGAGAATGGGGAGAAAAAGGAACTCTCATACACTGCTGGTGGGAATGTAAATTGGTGCAGCCATGTGTATATAGGTTTGTCAAAAAAAAAACTAAAATTAGAACTGCCATATAAAGCCACAATTCTAAACCCAAAAATGTGAATTTGAAAAGATACATGCACTCCAATGTTCAGAGCAGCATTATTTACAACTGCCAAGATATGGAAGTAACCTAAGTGTCCATCTACAGATGAATGAATAAAGAAGTGGTATATACACAATGGAATACTACTTAGCCATAAAAATTAATGAAATTTTGCCACTTGCAACAACATGGATGTACCTGAAAGCTATTAAGCTAAGTGAAATAAATCAGACAGAGAAAGCCAATACTGTATGATATCACTTGTTTTTCCAAGCTAAAAAAATAATAAATTAGTGAATATAATTTTAAAGAAACAGATTCACAGATATAGAGAATAAATTAGTGGTCACTAGCAAGGAGAGAGAACAGGGGAGGGGTTGGGGATTAAGAGGTAAAAACTATTATGTATAAAATAAGCTACAAGGATATATTGTGAAACACAGGAAATATAGCCAATATTTTATAATAACTGTAAATGGAGTATAATCTATAAAAATTTTGAATCACTATATTGTAAATCTCTAAATTATATATCAACTATACTTCAACAAAAAAAGAAAAAAAAACCCATTCTGACTTTTTAAAAAAATGCTTCTAGCCTCTAGCCATTAACTATGAAGTTATTCACAGATTTTTGTATTCTTTTCCAAGCTGAGGATGTTCCCTGTATTCCTAGTTTACTTAAATTCCTAGTGTGTTGGATTTTGTCAAATGCTTAGACTATATTTACTGAATGTTCATGTGATTTTTCTTTCTTAGCCTGCAATGGAATAGACTGTTATTTGACATTTGTTAGATTTGGATAGTTGGCATAAATCTCACCTTGTTAGTCACTGTTACATTTTTCTTTGATGTGTCATTGGATTAAACTGGCAATATTTTGTTAAGAATTTTTACACCTATGTTCATAGGACTATATTGGTATGTAGTCTTCTTTCCTTGCAATGTCTTTTTTTTTTGTTTGTTTTCTTACAAGGGTAATTTTGGCCTCATAGAATTAGTTAAAAAGTATGGCCTCTGCTTCTATCTTCTGAAAGAAACTATAGCAAACAGGTATAATTTCCTTCTTAAATGTTTGGTAGACTTGACCAATATATCCATCTAGATCTATTGCTTTATGATTTGGAAGGTTATTGATTATTGACTCAACTTCCTTAACAGAGATATGGACATATTTAATTGTGTATTCCTTCTTGTGTGAATTTTAGAAGACTTTAACTTTTAGAAATTGATTCATTTCATCTTGAAAGGCTTCTACAAAGAATGCTGTATTACCTAAGGTAACCCAACATCCTTCCCTATATTCCTTATCAGATTTCTATTTTAAATTCATAGTGTATTTACCACCATTTAAATAGTGTATTTACCTCCATTTATCCATTTGTTCTTTATCTATATTCCTGCTTTAGAACATGAATCCAATGAAGTCAGGGATTTGATTCGATAGTCAAAGCACCTAGATCAACTTCTTGTTCACAGGATCACTTTATACCTTTAAAAATTATTCAGAAACTAAAAGAGCTTTTTGAAGGGGTTACTAAATTAAAAACTAAAATATAATTTTTTAAATTATTTATTTAAAAATAAAAATTCATTACATGTTAAAATCAGTGATGCCATCATCACATATGTAGTCTCTGGAAAAACTCTATACCTATGAGAGAATGAAAGTATAAAAGACAAATAATGTGTTACATTACCATAAAAATAATTGAAACTTTGTTGACCTCCTGAAAGAACTGATGACCTACCATGTCTGATATAGTAGCAACCTAAAGGCAATTTTTTTATAATCAAAGAATTGTGGACTATTACAAAACAGTTTATACTGCAAACCTGCCAATTTTTTGTATAAACCAGTCAATTACTTTTATTGTTTCCTCATATGGTTTCAGAAAATGCTCATCTCGGCTTTTGTTTGCATACCTTTAGTGAAGGATATTGTGAATTCTTTAAGTAGTTAATTTTAATTTTAAGCTTTTCTAATTTTAAGCTTTTTCTAATTTTAAGCTTTTCTAATTTAAGAAAAATTTTATGTTAAGAAAGTCTCCCCTTGCTTAATTCCAAGGCTCTCAGCATCATAACTACACTTTCCTAAATGAGCTTCAGTTAGTTATGATGTTTTAAAAGTTGAATCATAATCTGAATACCAAATACTAAGAGTCCTACCATTAGAAATAACAGTAGGCTTTTATTTCATTCTAAATGCTGTGATTCACAAAACCAAAGATCCACCAGCTACTGAACAGGTACAAGATACACTGTCCATTCATAATAAGAGAGAAGTCAACTGACAATCTAACTCTATTTTCAATTAATTTTCTTTAGTCCATGTATCCTTCAGTCTATGTTTAAACAGTTTTTTAAGTGACAAACTTACACTTATTCTTATAAAAGGATATTTTACTGGGTTGAGCTCATTGTTTCAGTCTCAATATTCATAAATCCTAATCTTCATGTCAGCCTCATGAAATACATAATTATGGTGTTTGTACTTTATTCTAGGTATTTCCTAAAAATAGTGAAATAAAAATGGGGGTACTTAGATATTCAATTAAAAACATAGCTCCAAGTTAATAACGATTCATTTATAATTGTCATTAGGCGACAGAAAAATTGTAACTATATCTAAATATTTCTAATATTTTCTACTTTATCCAAAAGTTCTTATGAGAATCTCTTAAAGATATTCCTGAAATCTAGATAGACTGTATAGACATTACCTACTTATTACTTTAACACATATGAATGGAAATCAGATTTATTTGACATGATTTATACTTAGTAGTCCCCTATGGGTCTCTATCACTTACCACTTTTCTTTGTAAATTATCAAATTATCAAATTATATTATGCAATGGATAAATTTCTTGGTAAAACTACAGAGAAATTTCACAGATAAATTTCAGGCCTTTGGGTATATGAGGTCTAATTACAAGAGAAATAATAAGAGCAGCAGCTAACATTTATAGAACATTTACAGCATACTAGTCATTTTAATGTGCAACTGAGTATATACCATGTGCTAAGGCCTTTTTGCCATGTACTATACTTGTCCATTACTCTATTTTTATAGCACACTTGTGCAATGCTTTTTTAAGTACACTTTTATTATACTCTTTTGACTAAATAAAATGCAATCATTATGGTTAGAATAATTAATAATTGTTGTCATAACAGATAAAACTTAAATTGAATGGTTAACATAACAAAGGTTGATTTTTGCTCATGAAAACCTAAAGCGGATAAGACATCCCTCCTTTACAATATAGCTTCACCATCTAAACACAAGCTCTCCAAGGACTCTTAAGCAAAGAAAGTGAGGGAATTGTGTGCTTAACTACTTCATCTCAGAAGTAACACACTTTGAGTTGCAACCTATTGACAAGAACTAAATTATGTGGCCCCAACAAACTTTGAGGATAGTGAAGAAACAAGCAAAACATTTTGTAAGCACAAAATCATTGCCACAGGTCATCAAAGATCCTTTGACCCCTTTTTTTCCTAAACATAGAACATACTCCTGAAGAAAGACAACTGAAAGCCCCATCAAATTCATAATCTCTAGATGTGCACAACTGTCTATTAATAAGGTCTGGAATAAGGTTTTAGTCTAAAGACTAATGAATTACAAAGACAAGTCATCTGCCTCCTTCCCCATCCATCTACACACATATTGCATATACAAAGTTGGAATAGGGAAAGACTAACTACAAACAGGAAGAACTGGAGGCACACAGTACTAGGCACTGGTTCCTTCTGTGAAGCTCTCCTATATTAGGAGTGGGTGGTTCCTGTATTAGTTACTGATACTGCATTTTGTGAGCAATTTTGACTTCTGGAGGTTCTTCCTTTTTCATTATCCTGCTTGGCCACATCTCAAGTGGGAAGAATTGCCTCCACAGTTTTTTGGAGGCCACAAAAACCTTTCAGTATACTTCCTGCATGCTAAAGATTGGAGATTCAGTTGAAGTCTCGGATGGTCAAAGGTATTTCAGACTAAGATGCTCTGGCAATACTTTTCCATTAAAACTTCACATGTTTATCTGTTTTCTTCTGTCAGTTCCATATGCCACTAATTCCATTTAAAATTCTTTTAAGTCATATGCAGCACTCAGATCTGCTTTTTTACCCCCTTTACTTTCTTCCAATTTCACTATAGCAATTTAATGGAAGTTATGAAGATATCTGCAACAATCAGTGGGAAGTCAACATACTCAATCTAAACTCTGTCCTAAGTCATCATTTTCAACTAAGACATTTATGCATTTGTTTCAAAACTTTATTAAATTTCCTGTTTTGTTTTACTAGTTGGGATTATAGAAACAGACAGTTTTTCCAAAGGTGCAAACGCCCTAAATTTCTGAACTATTTTCTGTTATTTTGCCTTGAAAACTAGCTGTTTTGTTGTGCTCTTTTTTCTCTATAGGGTAATCTGCCAAATATGTGTCCAGTATAACCAACACACAGAATCAACACTCTTGTTTTTCAACTTTTTCCTCTAAAGCTATAAGCAAGTAGACACATAGTTTGCCTTCCAAGTTATCACAGGGAAATTCTTTGCTACTACGTAACTTAGTCTGCCATTTTTCTAGTCTCTATCAGTTTTCTCATCTGATCACTAAGGCAATAACATATTTAAGGTTTTTGCTATGGTACTGATTTCTGTATTTATCAGCATAATTATCTTTAATTTCTTTCTCTAAAAACCCTGAAATTTCAGTAGCTTAGACACAAAGATTTGTCTACTTTACACCTAAGAACAAGTGTGTCAGAAGTATCTTGCATATATGCTAACGAAATTCTCCAAGATATACAAAGCAAGGAGAGAGAATGATTCTCTCAACTGATTTTACTCTAAGTGATTTTCATTTTTGTTCACAGTCAAGTATACAGAAATGATCACATAATTCCTAACTGCATGGGAAGCTGGGCAGTGCAGGGCTGTATATGCAATAGATGGTATTGTTGCTCAGGATCAGAAAATAAATTCAACTATATTTGACTCAAAATTCTATTTTCTTTTCATCAAGCTATACTTACTTTCATTTGAATTTAATCTCTTTCTCTGTTCTTGGTAGTAAGGATATGAAAAATATTTAAAAAGCAATTTGAACTATTAAACTGATATAAAACATATTTTTGTTTGCTTTTAATTTTAAAACTGGCAACAAAGGTTTCTAGTTTTATATGCATAAATATGCTCTAATTGCTCATCTGAGGTAATTTAGCTGATACTATTTTATATCCTAGAATAAAATTCGGTCATTCGAGCAAACAGTTTAGGAGAAAAGAAAAAAAAAAGTACTGTTAAAATTGCCTAAAGCACAAGTGGATTGAAATCAGCAAGATATGATAAATTGGATGAATTTGGAAGAAAAATGTTGGAGGCAGAAAATGTAATGTGTTTCAATGGAAACCATAAAATCTCCTTTAGAGTCTTCATTTCAGACTCATAAGTGGATTTAGAGAAAGACAAAATATATAATGGAGGTAAAATAACAAAAGATTATATAAATGTGAACACAGGCATTTGGATATAATGACCCTCAAATAATTAACCCTTTCACCTTATATCCTGAATTGGAAATAACACTTTTGTTCCCAGAAATGTCTTTTATATAACAACTCACACTTTCTGAAAAATACCTGAATTTACTTCTTCGTAACTGTATCTAAAATATAAATGCTGTTCTGAAATAACTGTAGAGAACTGTCTCATCTTTCAGCTACACTTACAATAGAGGGCTAAAAAAAAATAGGAGTTCTCTTCATGGCTCAGTGGCTAACAAATACGACTAGGAACCATGAGGTTGCGGGTTTGATCCCTGGCCTCGCTCAATGGGTTGAGGAGCTGGCACTGCTGTGAGCTGCAGTGTAGTTTGCAGACTCGGCTCAGATCCTGTGCTGCTGTGGCTATGGTACAGGCCAGCGGCTACAGCTCTGATCCAACTCCTAGCCTGGGAACCTCCATGTGCTGTGGGCGAGGCCCTAAAAAGACACACACACACACACACACACACACACAAAACAACTCAACTTCGATATTTCCTAAAGAAAAAAAAAATGGTTAGGCAATATAAAAGTAAAAGGTATAATGGGTTTAACTTAAGATAAAACACATGTTTATTACAAGATAATAATTAGTAAAATAGGAATTTTGGGAAAAAAAAAGAAATAAGGAGTTCCCATTGTGGCTAAGTGGAAATGAATCTGACTAGCATCCATGAGGACGCAGGTTTGATCCCTGGCCTCGCTCAGCTGGTTATGTTGCTATGTTGCTGTGAGCTGTGGTGTGGGTTGCAGACACAGCTCTGATCTTATGTTCCTATGGTGTAGGCCAGAAGCTACAGCTCCAATTAAACCCCTAGCCTGGGAACCTCCATATGCCATGGATGTGGCCCTAAAAGGACAAAAAAAAGGAATTTTGGATAAAAATTTGGATTTTTTAAAAACAGCATTCAGAAGTTAAGCAGTCATGCATGATATAATTCATTTATTTGACAATATAAAGAAACAATGTACGAAACATATCCTTACAGATAAGTTACAGGTAGGGTTGTTTTACTTCATAATCTTACAGAAGTTCCACAGATACATGTAATATTATCTTTATCATTAATATGCTAGTTCCATGAGGGCAGGGTTTTATATATTTTGTTTATTGTTGGATTTTGAATATCTAGAGCTGTTAAAGATATATATTATATATATATATATATAACTGAGATATATATATATATAACTGAGGTATATACATACACACATATAATATATATGATTACCATATATATGGTAATAACCTAAAATGCAGTTTATTTTTTATCTGTTTTTCTTTATGAAATACTGGTGCAGGCCAACCACAGCAGTGCCAGATTAGATTTGCATCTTCAACCTATACCACTGCTCAGGGCAACACTGGATCCTTAACCCAATGATCGAGGCCAGGGATCAAACCTGTGTCCTCATGGATACTAGTCAGATTTGTTTCCACTGAGCCAAGATGGGAACTCCGAAAGTGTTTTTTAAAAATCTAAATATAATAGTCTCAAAATTTCAAAATTTGTTGGAGATGTGGAAAGGAATTACAGCATCTGAAAATGATCCATTTGTTCTGTTTATAAGGTGCCCATGAGGAAAGAAAAGAAGGCAGGTGATTTAATCTAAACTATATGTCAACTGGAACTCAAAAAAATAGACAAATGATATTTTCTAGGAAGAAGAGAATGTATCTATTTTTTCGTATTTTTTAAAATTTTATTGAAGTATATATTTTCTAGGAAGAAGAGAACTTATCTATTATTTCGTATTTTTAAAAATTTTATTGAAGTATAGTTGATATTTTTTAAAATTTTATTGATGTATTGTGTTAATTTCTGCTGTACAGCAAAGTGATTCAGTTATACATATGCACACATCCATTTTTTTTTCAGATTCTTTTCCCATACAGGTTATCGCTGAATATCGAGTAGTTCCCTGGGCTATAAGCAGGTCCCATTGGCCATCCATTTCACATACAGTAGTGTGTATTATGTAACTCCCAACCCTTTAATCCATCCCTTCCCTCCAACCCCTTTCCCGTTTGGTGACTATAAGTTTGTTTTAGAAGTCTGTACCTTTCTGTTTTTGTAAATGAGTTCATTTTTATACTTTTCTTAGATTCCTCTTTTAAATGATATGCTATTTGTCTTTCTCTGACTTACTTCACTCAGCATGATAATCCCTAGGTACATCCATGTTGCTGCAAATGGCATTATTTTATTATTCTTTATGGTTGAGTAATATATCATGGTATATATGAATTTTCTTTATCCATTCTTCTGTCAATAGATATTTAAGTTACTTCAATGTCTTGGTTATTGTAAATAGTACTGCAGTGAACATCAGAGTGCATGCATCTTTTTTAATTATGGTTTTCTTCAGATATGTACCCAGGAGTGAGATTGCTGGATCATATGGTAATTCTATTTTTAGTTTTTTGAGGAACCACTATAGTGTTCCATAGTGGTTGTAGCAATTTACATTCCATACAAGAGTGTAGAGGGTTCCCTTTTTTCCACACTCTCCTAAGCATTTATTGTTTGCAGCCATTTCAAAGATGGCCATTCTGACTGGTGTGAGGTGATAGCTTACTGCAATTTTGATTTGCATGTCTCTAATAATGAGCAATGTTGAATATATTTTCATGTTGTTTTTGGCCATCTGTATGTCTTCTTTGGAGAAGTATCAATTTAAATCTTTTAGATCTTTTGCCCATCTTTCAATGGTTTTATTATTATTATTATTATTATTATTATTATTATTATTATTATTAAGCTGAATGAATTGTTTGTGTATTTTGTCTCTTCAGTCTCTTCATTAGCAAATGTTTTCTCCCATTCTGTGGGCTGTCTTTTCATTTTGTTTATGGTTTCCTTTGCTGTGTAAAAGATTTTTTTTTTGTCTTTTTGTCATTTCTTGGGCCACTCCTATGGCACATGGAGATTCCCAGGCTAGGGGTCAAATCGGAACTGTAGCCACGGGCCTACACCAGAGCCACAGCAACAGGGGATCCGAGCTGCGTCTGCAACCTACACCACAGCTCATGGCAATGCTGGATCCTTAACTCACTGAGCAAGGCCAGGAATCGAACCTGCAACCTCATGGTTCCTAGTCAGATTTGTTAACCACTGAGCCATGACAGGAACTCCTGCAAAAGCTTTTAAGTTTAATTAGGTCCCATTTGTTTATTTTTTATTTTCATTATTCTAGGAGGTGGATCCAAAAAGTAATATACATCCAAAATGTATATCCAAAAAGATATACATCAAAGAGTGTTCTGCTTATGTTTTCCTCTAAGAGTTTAATAGTATCTGATCCTACATTTAAGTTTTTAATACATTTTGATGTTTCTTTTTGTGTATGGTGTTACAGATTGTTCTAATGTCATTTTTTTTAACATGTAGTTGTCCAGTTTTCCCAGCACTACTTACTGAAGAGTCTATGTTTTCTCCAGTGTATATTCTTGCTTCCTTTGTCATAAGTTAATTGACCAGAGGTGTGTGGATTTATTTCTGAGCTTTCTATCCTGTTCCATTGATCTGTGGGTGTATTTTTGTGCCAGTATCATACTATTTTGATGACTATAGCTTTCTAGTATAGTCTAAAATCAGGGAGCCTGATTCCTTCAGCTTCATTTTTCTTTATCAGAATTGCTCTGTCTATTTGGGGTCATTTGTGTTTCCATACAAATTAAAAACTTTTTTTTTTGTTCTAGTTCTATGAAAAATGCTGTTAGTAATTTGATATGGACTGCATTGACTGTAAATTTCCTGTATGCCATTTCAAACACAACACTGCAGTTATCAAATTCCAAGAGAAGAGAACAAAAGAGAAAGAGATGAAAAAAGATCTATAAAAATAAATCCAAAGCAATGAACAAAATGGCAGTAAGAACATGCATATTGATAATCACCTTAGATGTAAATAAATTAAATGCTCCAGCCAAAAGACACAAACTGGCTGAATGGATGTAAAAATGAGACCCATATATAAATGCTGCCTATAAGAGACCCACTTCAGAACTAGGGACACATACTGACTGAAAGTGAGGGGATGAAAAACAATATTGCATGCTAATAGAAATTAAAGCTGGAGTAGCAATACTAATATCAGCCAAAATAGACTTTAAAATAAAGAATTTTACAAAAGACAAAGAGGGACATTAGATCATGATCAAGGGATCAATCCAAGAAGATATAATCATTGTAAATATATTTGTACCCAACATAGGAACACCTCAATATATAAGGCAAATTCTAATAGCCATTAGAGGAGAAACTGATACTAACACAATAATACTAAGGGGACTTCAACACTCCACTTTATTCAATGAAAAGATCATCCAGACAGAAATCATTAAGGAAATACAGGCCTTAAATTACATATTACACCAGATGGACTTAATTGATATTTATAGACATTCTATCAGAAAGACGCAGATACACATCCTTCTCAAGTGCACAGGGAACATTCTTAAGGTTATAGCATATGCTGGGCCACATTGTGAGCCTTGGTAGATTTAAGAAAATTGAAATCATATCAAGCATCTTTTCTGGCTTCAAAGCTGTGAGATTAGAAGTCAATTAAAATGAAAAAACTATAAAAAACACAAACACATGGAAGTTAAACAATATTCTACAAAAAAAACCAATGAACCAATGAAACACTGAAGAAATCAAAGAGGAAATCAAAAACTACTTAGAGACAAATGACAAGACACAATAATCCAAAACCTAGAAGATGCAGAAAAAGTAGTTCTAAGAGAGGAGTTTTTAGCAATACAATCTTCCCCCAGGAAACAAGAAAAATCTCAAAAAAAACTGCCTAACCTTACATGAAATGAAGTTAGAGAAAGAACAAACTAAAAAATAAAATCAGTAGAAAGAAATCATAAAGATCAGAGAAGAAATAAATGAAATAAAGCAATACAATCTTCCCTCAGGAAACAAGAAAAATCTCAAAAAAACTGCCTAACCTTACATGTAATGCAACTAGAGAAAAAACAAACCTAAAAATAAAATCAGTAGAAAGAAATAAATCATAAAGATCAAAGAAATAAATTAAATAAAGACAAAGGAAATAACATAAAAGATCAATGAAATTAAAAGCTGGTTCTTCAAAAAGATAAACAAAATTGATAAACTTTTAGCTAGACTCATCAAGAACAAAAGGCAGAGAGCTGAAATCAATAAAATTAGAAATGAAAAAGGAGAAGTTTCAACTGACACCACAGATATACTAATGGACATAAGAAACTACTACAAACAGCAATATATCAATAAATTACACAACCCAGAAGAAATCAACAAATTCTTGGAAAGGTAAAATCTTCCAAGACTGAACCAAGAAGAAATGGAAAATATGAATAGATCAACACCAGTAATGAAATTGAAACTGTGATTTAAAAACTTCCAAAAAAACCCACAAAAGTCCAGGACCAGATGGCTTCACAGGCAAATTCTATCCAACATTCAGAGAAGAGTTAACACCTATCCTTCTGAAACTATTCCAAAAAATTTCAACAGAAAGAATGCTGCCAAGCTCATTCTATGAGGCTACCACCACCCTGATACTATAACCAGAAAAAGACACATCAAGAGAAGAAAATTACAGGCCAATATCACTGATGAAAATCATTGCAAAAATCCTTGACAAAATACTAGCAAACCAAATCTAACAATACATTAAAGGATCATACACCATGACCAAATGGGATTTATCCTAGGGATGTGAGGATTCTTCAATATCTGTAAACCAATCAATGTGATACACCGCATTAATGAACTGAAGAATGAAAACCATATGATTATCCCAATAGATGCAGAAAAAGCTTTTGACAAAATTCAACATTTATGATAAAAACTCACCATAAAGTGGGCATAGAGTGAACATACCTCAACATAATAAAGACTACATATGATACATCCATAGTTAACATAATTTTCAATGGTGAAAAGCTGAAAGCATTTCTTTTAAGATCAGGCATAAGACAAAGATGTCTAATCTCACCACTTTTATTATACATAGTTTTGGAAGTCCTAACCACAGCACTCAGAGAAGAAAAATAAATAAAAGGAATCCAAGTTGGAAAAGAAGTAAAATTCTCATTGTTTGCAGATGACAATGCACTACACATAGAAAATCCTAAAGATCCTACCAGAAAACTACTAGAGCTCACTAATGAATTTGGTAGACCTGCAGGATACAAAATTAATACAATGAACCATCGGAAGGAGAAATTAAGGAAACAATCCCATTTACCATTGCATTGGAAATAATAAAATACCTAGGGATAAACCTACCTATGGAGGCAAAAGACCTATATTCTGAAAACTATAAGATCCTGACAAAAGAAATTGAAAATGACACAAGCAGATAGAAAGATATACCTTGCTCTTGGGTTGGAAACTTTATCTATTGAATGCCCTTAGCAGGATGGTGCCCAGCTAAAGGACTGCATACACTAAATAAACCCAGAATGTACGACGTTATATACTCTATGGAGCATGTCAAAGAAACTATACAACTTTCTGAAATACAAAACAGAAATATTTCATAATGTAAACACTTGCCTCTGTGTGAGGTAAACCTGTAAACCTCACTAAATATTTCATCTATTTTGCTAAGTCATAAATATTTATTCTTCAAGAGAAGAACTTTGAAAGCTACCCTTGATGTCCCAGATCTCTTCCTGCTTCATTTAAGCTTCTTGCTTTTTTGTATCCTTGAAATTATTAGTAAAGTTTGAAATTAATCTATGGATGACAGAAAGTAAGGATGGCACATAACTTGTTTAATCATATATAATTCAAATTGGGACACGTTCAGGACTGAAAGGCACTGTTATTAACAATTATACCATGACACCAAGCACTAGTTGAGGCTTTCCAGAGCAAAAGTGAGACACATAGTCATGGTACAAATAGCAATGAGTTCTTCATTCATTAGTGTACTTATGTATCTGATAAATATTTAAAAGTTTTGGCAACTTGAAAACTTTTGGCCCCATATAGGAGTTGCAATAATCAGTATATATAAACTAATAATTATTTGGCTGGCCTTACAATAACAATACAAAGAGCAGAAAAACCATAGTATGACATAATTTTATATTATTTCTGATTAAAGATTAAAAAAAATCAGGGAGTTCCTGTCATGGCTCAGCAGTAACAAACCCAACTGGGATCCATGAGGATGTGGGTTTGATCCCCGGCCTTGCTCACCGGGTTAAGGATTGGCATTACCGTGAGCTGTGGTGTAGTTCACAAACACAGCTCAGATAATGCATTGCTGTGGCTGTGACTTTGGCCTGCAGCTGTAACTCTGATTCAACCCCTAGCCTGAAAACTTCCCTATGCCATGGGTGTGGCCTTAAAGAGAAAAAAAAATCATATATTACCCTGTGGATAGTTTACTTATCCACATTATATTTATCAGATTGCTTACTTGTCATGCAATTTACTTCTCTCAGATAAAGCTAGACTTTATTGATACATTGATTCAAGATCACTTAAGAATACAATATGTGGGTACAATACAATGACAGCTATTAGGGAAGACAGAGAGAAAGAAAACCCAGGCATTGTTTTAAAGACAATCATATTTAGCAAGGGGAAATTTGCAAAAAACAATCATAAATAAAGGTACATACAGAGTGTTACAGGATCTATAAAATAAGGCATTAACTATAATTATTGGGAAGAAAAAACAGTTTAATGGAGAAAACATATGTAATTAAGGTATTGCAGAGCAAATGGTTTTTATCAGGCAAAAACAGATGGCCTGCAGGTGGAAGAAAAAAACATAAGCACTGGCACAGCATTATATTCCTGTAATTATAAGTAGCACTGTATATATAAATAGAACATAACCTTTGTAAAGAAAGATAAGAACTGACCCATCAGAGAAACTCTGGGAAAATATCCTCACAGGCTAAAATAAAAATACAACAAGAAAAAGTTAACAAGCTGGACAAGAGATGCTATAAGAAGCATACTTGGCCGAAATAAGAATTTTAAATAATTATATTGAATTCACCAAAATGAAATGGGAATAAAAAACAATATGAAATAAGAATGAGAAAAAAAAGTAATAAAGTATATAGATGAAAATCTTGGGTAGGCAGACAATATAAATAGTAAAATGGATGTTACTGAATAATAATTCATGAGTTTAAAGATTAGATTGTGGAATTCTCCAAAAAGAAGTCTGGGAAGGATGAAAAGATATAAAATAAAAAAGAAACTGAAAGATACAGAGGATAGAAGTAAAAGTACTTAGGTAACTCATGCCCAGGGATAAAAATGAAGAGGAGAGAATATGTGAGGAAATAAATGTAAGATAATGCTAATTAGAAGATGCTAAGGAAAAAACAAAACACCTACCTATATATATTATAATGCGATTTAAGGTTGAAAGACAGATGGGCAACTTAAAAAACTTCCAAAAGGAGAGAAATCAAATTATATCAGATTTTTCAACAGCAGTACTAAATGCAAGAAGACAATGAGTTATTTATTTTTTTTTTTTAGCCATGCACAAGGCATATGAAAGTTTTGGGTTGGGGATCGAACCTGAGTCACAGCAGTAACCCAAGCCACGGCAGTGACAACACCAAGTCCTTAACCACTAGGATCTTTATAAGTGATATTTTTTGTTTTTTGCAGTTTTTTTTTCTTGTTGTTGATTTCTAGTCGTATAGCATTGTGGTCAGAAGATGCTTGATATGATTTCAATTTTCTTAAAGTTATCGAGGTTGGACTTGTAGCCCAGGATGCGATCAATCTTGGAGAATGTTCCATGTGCACTTGAGAAGAATGTGTATTCTGTTGCTTTTGGATGTAATGTCCTATAAATATCTATTAAGTCCATCTGGTTTAATGCATCATTCAGAGCCTGTGTTTCCTTATTGATTTTCTGTCTGGATGATCTGTCCATTGCTGTAAGTGGGGTGTTAAAATCCCTGACTATGATTGTATTATTGTCAATTTCTCCTTTTAAGGTTGTTAGCAGTTGCCTTATTTTTGTGGTGAACCTATGTTGGGTGCATAGATATTTAAAATTGTTATATCTTCTTCTTGGATTGATCCTTTGATCATTATGTAATGTCCTTCTTTGTCCCTTAAAATATTCTTCATTTTAAAGTCTATTTTGTCTGATATGAGTATTGCTACTCCAGCTTTCTTTTGATCCCCATTTGCATGAAATATTTTCTTCCATCCTCTCACTTTCAATTGGTATGTGTCCCTAGAAGTGAAGTGGGTCTCTTGAAGACAGCATATATATGGGTCTTGTTTTTTGTATCCATTCAGCCAGTCTATGTCTTTTGGTTGGGGCGTTTTGTCCATGAACACTTAAGGTAATTATTGATATGTATGTTCTTACTGCCATTTTATGAATTGCTTTGGATTTGCTTTTGCTGCTCTTTTTTCTTTCCTTCTTCTCTTGTTCTTTTCTGCCTAGAGAAGTTCCTTTAGTATTTGCTGTAAGGCTGGTTTAGTGTTGCTGAATTCTCTCAGCTTTTGCTTATCTGCGAAGGTTTTGATTTCTCCTTCAAATCTGAATGAGAGCCTTGCTGGGCAAAGTAATCTTGGTTGGAGGTTTTTTCCTTTCATCACGTTAAGATATCATGCAACTCCCTTCTGGCCTGCAGAGTTTCTGCTGAAAAATATGCTGATAACCTTATTGGGGTTCCCTTGTATGTTATTTGTTTCTTCTCCCTAGCTGCTTTCAAGATTTTCTCTTTGTCTTTAATTTTGGTCAGTTTGATTAGTATGTTTCTCGGTGTATTCCTCCTTGGGTTTATTTTATATGGTACTCATTGTGCTTCCTGGATTTGAATGAGTGATTCCTTTCCAATGTTAGAGAAATTTTCTGCTATTATCTCTTGGAATATTTTTCCTGTCCCCTTCTCTCTCTCTTCTCCTTCTGGTACCCCATAATACGGATGTTGGTACATTAAATGTTGTCCCAGAATTCTCTGAGACTCTCTTCTTTTCAATCTTTTTTCTCTTTTCCTTTCTGCATCCGCAATTTCCACTAATCTGTCCTCCTATTCGGTTAGTCATTCTTCTGCCTCCTGTATTCTGCTGTTAGCTGCTTCTAGTGAATTTTTTTCAGTTACTGTATTTTGCATCTCTTCTTGTTTAAGATTTATATTTTGTATCTCTTTGCTCAGTGTTTCCTGTAAGTTATCCATCTTTGTCTCCAGTTTATTTCCAATGTCTTGCATCATCTTCAGCATCAACAGTCTAAAGTCTTTTTCCTGGAGGCTGAGAACCTCCTCATCGCTTAGCTGATTTTCTGGGGTTTTTCCTTTCTCCCTCATCTGAGTTATAGTTCTCTGTCTTTTCATTTTTATAGGTTTTTGATGTGGTGACCTTTTTACAGAGAATAGAGTTGTAGCCTCTTTTAATTCTGGTGTCTGCCCCCCTGTGCTGAAGTCAGTATGGGGGGCGTGCTGTAGGCTTCCTGATGGGAGGGACTGATGCCTGCCCACTGGTAGGTGGAGCTGATTCTAATCCCTCTGGTGGGTGGTGCTCAGTCTCTGGATGGGATTAGAAGCAGCTGTGTGCCCAAGGGGTCTTTAGGTAGCCTGTTTACTGAGGGGTGGGGCTGTGATCCCACCTGGATTGTTGTTTGCCCTGCTCCTTCTCCGTGCTGATGAGTGGGGCCAGATTTTCCCAAAATGGCCATCTCCAGAGAATGACATGGCTGCTGAATAATCCCGAGAGCCTTGCTTTCAATGTCCTTCCCTCACAACAAGCCACGTTCACCCATTTTCCCAGGATTTCCTCCAAGAACTGCAGTCAGATTTGACCCAGATTCCTATGGAGATTTTGCTTTGCCCTGGGACCCAGTACACGTGAATGTCTGTGTGCACCTTTTAAGAATGGGGTCTCCATTTCCCCTAGTCCTGCACAGTTCCTGAACACAAGCCCCACTGGCCTTCAATGCCAGATGCTCCAGGGGCTCTTTCCCCCAGTGCCAGATCCCCACACGTGAGAGTCTGATGTGGGGCTCAGAACTCTCACTCCTATAGGTGAGTCTCTGTGAACCAGTTAGTTTCCAGTCTGTGGGGCTTCCCACCCAGGAGGTATGGGGTTGTTTATATCATGAAATTGCCCCTCCTACCTCTTGAAGTGTCCTCCTCTTTTTCTTCTGGAGTAGAATATATTTTTTATGGTTTTTGGCCCATTTGGGTGGAGACTGCTCAGCCTTTAGTTGTGAATTTTGTTTTTAGGAGAGAAGTTGAGCTCCAGTCCTTCTATTCTGCCATCTTAGTCCCCCGTTCTGAATCCAAATTTTAAAGGGGATGAAAAACATCCCTGAATCTAGGTCTCCTAGTTCTTGAGGTGCATCTTCTTAGGGACACGGTCCAGCCAGAGGTGGTGTATAAGTGATATTTTTGAATTATAGGCATACCTCAGAGATACCGCACTTTTGGTTCCAGAACACATGATAAAGCAACTATTACAATAAAGTGAAACACAATTTTTTTTGGTTTCTCAATGCATATGAAAGTTATACTATAGTACAGTCTATTAAGTTTGCAATAATATTATGTCTAAAATGTATATACCTTGGAGTTCTCCTGGCTCAGCAGCTAACGAACCTACTAGTATCCATGAGGACTCAGGTTCAACCCCTGGCCTCAATTAGTGGGTTAGGGATCCAGCATGGTCATGAGCTGTGGTGTAGGTTGTAGATACAGATTGGATCCTGAGTTGCTGTGGCTGTGGCTGGTAGCAACAGTTCTGATTTGACCCCTAGCCTGGGAACTTCCATAATTTTTGGGTGCAACCTTAAAAAAATAAAAATAGAATGTATAAAAATTAATTAAAAATACTTTTTACCAAAAATCTCTAACCATCATCTGAGATTTCAGCAAGTCATGAAGGATCTTGCCTTGATAGTAATGGTTGATAGCTGAAGGATGGTGGTTGCTGAAGGTCAGGGTGGCCGTGGGAATTTCTTTCTTTTTCATTTTTTCTTTTTTTTTTTGTCTTTCTGTCTTTTTCTAGGGCCGTACTCATGGCATGTGGAGGTTTCCAGGCTAGGGGTCCAACTGGAGCTGTAGCCAACAGCCTATACCAGAGCCACAGCAACACCAGATCTGAGCCATGTCTGTGACCTACACCACAGCTCATGGCACCAGATCCTCACCCCGCTGAGGAAGGCCAGGGGTCAAACCTGCAACCTCATGATTCCTAGTCATATTCGTTAACCACTGAGCCATGAGGGAACTCCAGGAATTTCTTAATATAAGACAATAATGAAATTTACCTCATCAATTTACTATCATTTCACAAATAACTGCTCTGCAGCAGGCAGTGATGTTTGACAGCAACTTACTGACAACTTTTGAAGTTGAATTCAATCCTTTGGAACTCTGCTATTGCTTTATTAACTGAATCTATGTAGTATTCTAACATAGATTTGCTGTCACCAACAATATTACTGGAATCTTCACCAGAAATAGAATCCATCTCAAGAAATCACTTTCTTTGCTTATCCATAAGAATCAACTACTCATCTGTTCAAGTTTTATCATGAGACTGAAGCAATTCAGTCAAATCTTCAGCCTCCACTTCTAATTCAAGTTCTCTTCCTATTTCTACCATAACTGCAGTTACTTCCTATATTGAAGTCTTGATCCCCTCGAAGTCATCCATGAGGATTGGAATCAATTTCTTTTAAATGCCTATTAATGTTGTCATTTTGATCTCCTTCCATAAATCATGAATGTTCTTAACAGCATCTAGAATGGAGAATCCTTTCCAGAAGGTTTTCAATTTACTTTGTGCAGATCCATCAGAAGAATCACTATCTATGGTAGCTATAGCCTTAAAGAAGTATTTCTTAAGTAATAAGACTTGAAAGTTAAAATTAGTTCTTGATCAATGGACTACAGAATGGATTTAAGTTAGCAGGCATGAGAGCAACATTAATCTCACTGTACATCTCCATCAGAGCTCTTGGACAACTAGGTGCATTGTCAATGAGCAGTCATATTTTAAAAGGAATTTTTTTTTCTAAGTAGTATGTCTCAACAGTGGGTTTAATATTCAGAAAACCATGTTTTAAACAGATGTGCTGTCATCTCGGCTTTATTGTTCCATTAACAGAACACAGGCAGAAAAGATTTAGCATAATTCTAAGGACCCTAGGATTTTCAGGATGGTAAATGAACACTGGCTTCAACTTAAAGCATCCAGCTGCATTAGATCCTAACAAGAGAGTCAGTCTGTCCTTTGAAGGCTTGAAACCAAACACTGACTTTTCTTTTCTATCAAAGTCCTAGATGGCATCCTCTTCCAATAAAAGGCTATTCCACCTATATTAAAAATCTGTTGTTTAGTGTAGCCACTATCATTAATTATCTTAGCTAGATCTTCTTGAATAACTTGCTGCCATCTTCTACATCAGCACTTGGCACTTCGCTTTGTACTTTTATGTTATAGAAATGGCTTCATCCCTTCAACCTCATGAACTAAACTGTGCTAGCTCCAAACTTTTCTTCTGCAGCTTAGTCATCTCTCTCATCTTTCATAGGACTAAAGAGAGTTAGGGCCTTGCTCTGATTAAATTTTGGCTTATGGGAATGCTGTGGCTGGCCTGATCTATCCAGACAACTAAAACTTTCTCAGTATCTGCAGTAAGGCTGTCCCCCTTTCTTATAATTCATTTATTCACTGGAGCAGTGCTTTTAATTTCCTTCAACAACTTTTTCTTTGCATTCACAACTTGGCTAACTGGTGCAAGACAATTAGTTTTTGACTTGCCTTACTCAATAAGATTAATTATTTCTAGTTTTTGATTTAATGTAAAAGATGTGCAACTCTTCCTTTCAATGGAATGCTTAGAGGCCACTGTATGGTTATTAATTGGCCTAACTTAGTTTTTGTTGTTTCTCAGGGAATAAGAGATCCCAGAGAGAGAGAGAGATGGGAGTATGGCTGGATGGCAGAGCTGGCAGAACACACACAACACTTAATAAGTTAATCATCTTATATGGGCACAGTTTATGGTGCCTCAAAATAATTATAATAGCAACTTGAAATATCATTGGTTACAGATCATCATAACAAATATAATAATGTAAACACTTGAAATACTCTAATAATTACCAAAATGTGAAACAGAGACACAAAGTGGCAAATGTTTGGAAAAACAGTGCCAAAAAACTGGTTTAACGCAGGATTGCCACAAACCTTCAAATTGTTAAGAAAAAAAACATATTTGCAAAGCTCAATAAAATACAATGAGGTATGTCTATACTGAAAGGAAAATAATTTTCAAAATGTTGAAACAAAATTTGATAGAATTAAGGAGAAGCAAATTCATAACTATAGTACATTTCAGTATATCTCTTGCAATTCTTGGTGAAGTAGACAAAAGAAAATCAGCAAAGAAATAGAATATTTGATTAACAATGAAAAGCTTGAGCCAATGGACTTACACATTTGTCATAACTAGGTTTATACAAACACCAAAGAGTAGGCAGAAACTGGGATTAAAAAGGATTCTTCTTATGAAAATCATGAAAGTTAAAAGAGGCTGCTTCCTGTGGGACTACAATAGCACTCTTTCCACTCAGTACTTCCAGAATTGCTCATCTTTAAATTTAGAGTAAATGCATAAGTAGTCCAGATAGGTTTTCATCTCAAATATAAAGGTATTACTTAACATTAACTAAATAGTAGAAGAAGGAGACTGCCAAACTCCCTAATCTTCTGAACTAAGGTTTCTGAATCCATGAGCATGGTCAGAGAAATAAATTATATCAATCATTCTGAAAAGAAATGCTTTTATTGAAGGCAGGAAAGACACTGCTAAGAAGAAAAGGTATTTCTCATCCTATATGACTTTGGATATATATTTGAATATGCTATTATGCAAAAATTGGTAAAATGGATGAAAATAATCCTAAATAGAAAAATTTGATAATTATAATGTAACAGAAAATACTACTTGGTTAAAGGAAATTAAAATGATTCTTTAATACTGAATTGATCAAAACTCATGCCAAAAATAATAATAATCTATTTAAGCAACGTAAGTGCAATTCCTAGCTGCTTTAAAATTAACCACTTTGTTAAAGCAAGAATAATGTAACTATTATTTAAAGAAAGGAAATATGGGGGGAATGTTATTTTAACTCTAAGTCTTCTCATTATAATGATTTTAGATAAATAAGATATTCTTCAGCTCTCATGGCTTTTTTAAACATCAGAAATATTAAATATAATGGGAAATAATTAGTAGAATTTTATGTAAAATGGGTGGTTCTACAATATTTGGAATGACAGATTTTATTAGATTTCATAGATTCAGATATCTTAATCTAAAACAACCATATTCCCATGCATATGATTTAATTATTACACAGTGATACATTTACAGTCCTCAGGAGGCATCATGGTAAAATAGAAAGGGCACTAGACTTTGAATCAGGAAACAGAGCATGAGAATAGCACAGCTCTGGCACTTGTGGATTATGTGACCTTGGATAAATTATCTTAGCTCTTTAAACTCACTTTCCTCATCTGTAAAAGAGAAATAATAAATTAAACTAAATGTTACAATGTGACATTATCTAGTACTGGGATGGCTAACACATTTTAATTTTCATGATCCATTGATTGTGGCTGCACAAAGCATTGAGAGGGAAGTCAGTCAGGAGTCATCATGATTAATAAGTAATATTTTCAAAGCATTAAGATACCCCATGTCTGGAACAGGATATGTATTCCAAAACTCCCCTATTCACTCCTTTTCACATTCCAGTCTTTCCCTCCTTTCACTTATCTAACATAAAATGTGGATACAAATTGGCTTAATTTAAAACATCAATACAGATTTCTTATTAAAAAGAATTAATTAAATTGTTTAAACATGTGGTTTTTTTCTACCTCCTTCTTGAATCCCTATACCATGATCAAAAAGAAAAAAATATGTAAAGACAATAAAGAAAGTCAGAAAATAACAAAAAGCATTAGGAAGCTGGAAAACAGATGAATGAAAGGTAACTGAGAGGAGACATTAAAAAGTTGAAATTTAATGCAGGGAAGCAAAGAGGAGGAAAGCTGATTCACAATACAGAACACTAAAAAGTCAGAGAACTGGAAATATGGCTTAAAGAATTATCTGAAAGGCAGAATTAGGTCAACAGATACTTTGATAACCACATATAACCAACTGACCATTCCGGAGAGAGAGAGGCCCTTTGTCCTGACAAGACACTAAAGACTCAACATCCAGAAAAGTTTTACCAGAGAGTTCTATGTTCAGGGATATTAGGTACAGCTAAGGATTCAGGAGTACATGACTGAAAACTGGGAAATGAAAGCCTTCATACCAAGTTTCACTGAGAACAGTGGCAGTTACTCAGATATCACAAGCAAAATACTGGACGAGTTTTCTTCTGAAGAAACCTCATAGATCCTGGAATAAGTCCTTGAATAGAGTTTTCATTCCTCACTTGATTATCCTACATTAAATCTCACAAGTCAATAAAACTCAACCACATGTATGAATAGAGTTTCTAAGTAGCATTTTGGAAACTTATTATTAAATATTAGTGAACAAAGAAAAATCAGCAGATGTTTTTAGAAAAGCTCTAAGAATAAAGTAACTTGGGAGAACAGAAGAACACAGTATGCAGAAGCACTACTCACAAAAACAAAAATCCATATTGTAGTAATATCCTCAGAGATATAGAGAGAATATTGCATCTATGAATCAAGAGCAGTAATGTGTGTATTCTAGAAATTGATTATATAATTTAAAAATTGAATTAGAAGAAAAAAGTAGTAAATCTTCCATAAAAGTGAAAAAATGTACAGATGAGGAAATAAGTGATAAAAAGTAGGAAAGGTAGAGGATTAGTCCAGGAGGTCCATCTGAATAATAGGAGTTTTAAAAAGAGAAATTGAAATGGAGAAAACAATAAAATAAATACAAGAATCATGGGTCAACAAGATGGCAGACTAGGAAGCCCCATGTCCTCATTCTCCCACAGAAAAATCAAATAAATAACTACAGAATGACTAACACAACTTTATCAGAGCTTTGGAAATGAGTTAAAGATTTACAGCAACTAAGTAAACACCCAATCAAGAAAAAGCCACATTCAAAACAGTACAGTATCTCAAAACAGATACTATCTTTTAGCATTTTTACTTGCAATTCCCCACCCTCTCCCCAGTATGGGGTAGCAAAGTCAAGAAGAAGGAGCTCCTTTTTAGTTTCTCTCCCTTATGATGGAGCAAACAGAGTAGAATTTATTTGAAATGTTCTAGCCTGTCTCCAGTCTACTTGAAGGACTAGTTTGTGTCTCAGTTGACTGTAGCTTGAAAGGAAATGGAAATATGGTTTAGATACTAGGGTATAAACCAAAGAAATAGTTATGGGCACCATGGTGCCTAAAAACTGCAGAGGAACTGTCGATCCAGAGACCTCTGGAAGAAAACAATGTGGACTGAGAAATACTATAGAAAAATCTAATGCACCAGTGAAACTCCTTGTGAAATTAAAAGCATCTGGGGAAGACTGAAAGAAAAGAAAAAGCAGACCAGGCACATCCAGAAAATACCCAAGAAGATCTTAAACATTCACCCTGGGCTGATCTCAGAGCTTCCATAAATAGTAAGAGTTTTCCATGCAAGTTTGCAAAGACTGGAAAAGGTGGCTAATTTACAAATGTCCAATTTTCAACAATCAATCACAAGGCATACAAAGAAACAGGGAAACATGGCCCATTTAAAGGAAAAAAAAATACCAAGAAACTGACCCTGAAAAAACACACATATAAGACTTACTAGACAAAAATTTTAAAACAACTCTTTAAAATATGGTCAAAGAGACAAAATATGGACAAAGAACTAAATGAAGTAAGGGAAATAATATTTGAATATATATGAATAAAATATTAATAAATATATAGAAATTATAAAAAGAGTCAAAGAGAATTCTAGGGGCAGAAAAATAAAATAACCAAAGTGAAAAATTCATGGGATGGGTTCAAAAGCAGACCTTAAAAAAAAGAAAGTATCAGCAACATTTAAAGACAGGTATTTGAAATAATTGAGTCTGAGCAACAAAAAGAAAAGAAAATGTAGAAAAGTGAACAGAGATTAGGAAATTTATGGGACACCACCAAGTTTACTGATATATGCATTATAGAAGTTACTGAAAGAGAGAAAAGAGCAGATAGGTTATTTAAGAAATAATGGCTGAACCATTTACAATAGCCAAAACATGGAAACAACCTAAATGTCCATCAACAGAGGAGTGGATCAAGAAGATGTGGTACATATACACAATGGAATACTACTCAGCCATTAAAAAGAATGAAATACCAGCATTTTTTGCAACATGGATGGACCTAGAAATGATCATGCTAAGTGAAGTGAGCCATACAATGAGACACCAACATCAAATGCTTTCACTGACATGTGGAATCTGAAAAAAGGACAGACTGAATTTCTTTGCAGAACAGATGCTGACTTCCAGACATTGAAAAACTTAGGGTCTCTGGAGGAGACAGTTTGGGGGGTGGGGGGATGTGCTTGGGCTGTGGGATGGAAATCCTGTGAAATCAGATTGTTATGATCATTATACAACTACAGATGTGATAAATTCATTTGAGTAATAAAAAAAAGAAATACACACAAAGAAATAATGGCTGAACTTCCCAAATCTGAGGAAATACATGGATTTAAGAAACAAAGAGGCTCTAGAAACTGCAAGCAAGATAAAATGAGACCCACACTGACAGACATTACAAACAAACTGTCAAAAACCAAAGACAAAGTCAGATCCTTGAAAGTCAAAAGAGAAAGTGACTCATCACACACAGTGGATTTTCAATAAAACAATCAGCAGATATATCATCAGAAACTTTGCAATACAGAAAGCAATGGGAGGATATATTCAAAAGGGTGAATAATTTAAACTGTTAAGTGAGAATTTTATATTTAGTAAAAAATATCTTTGACAGTCAATTTTATGCATAAACTTAGTTGACCATTGCACCCAGATATTTGGTTACACATTATTCTAGATTTTCTGTGAAGGCATATTTTAGATGAAATTAATAACTAGTAGAACCTGAGTAAGGATATTATGTAATAAAATAATTAAAGACATTATATAATAAGACATGATATAACAAAATAAGGACATTATGCAATAAAAGAGTCAATTCATAAATACATATGAACCAAACATCAGGTGCCCAAAATATATGATGTAAACATTTACAGAATTGAAAGCAGAAATAAATATCTCTACAATAAATAGTAGAAGACTTCAGTGCCTCATTTTTAATATAGCATATAACAGAGATCAATAAGTAAACAGAGGACTTGAATAAAACTATAGACCAACTGTACCTAATAGACATATGTAAAATACTCTACCACAACAGAATATACATTTTTCTCAAGTGCACATAAGACATGACCCAGGATACACAATATGCTAGACAATAAAATAAATTTTAATACATTTTAAAGTGCTGAATTCACCTCAAGTATATTTTCCAATCAGAAGCAAGTGAAAGAAATCAACAGGATAAGGAAAAGTAGAAAATTCACAAATATGTGAAAGTTAAATTACATGCTCTTAAACAGTCAATGAGTCAAAGAAGAAATCACAATGGAAATTATAAAATAACTTGGGAAAAATGAACATATATACACAATACATTAAAATTTATGGTATGCAGCAAAATCAGTGCTAAGACTAAGTATATGGCTATAAATGATTACATTGTAAAAGAAGGCAGTTCTCAAATAAACAACTTTATACTTTATGGAACTAGAAGAAAAAGAACAAATTATATTAAAACCTAGCAGAAGAAATAATGAATTTTAGAGTAGAAATAATCAAAATAGAGTTATTAAAAACAATAGAGAAAACCACTGAAAACAAGATTTGGTTCTTTGAAAAGATTGACAAATCCTTACCTAGAAAGACTAAGGCAAAAATAAGAGATAAGGGTCTAATAACTAAAATCAGAAATCAAAGGGGATATCACCACAATTTTAGGAAAATTAAAAAAAACAAATGAGAATTATAGATAATTGTATGCAAATAACTGAATAACTTAGATGAAATAGTTAAATTCCTAAAACTATGTACATATCAATATTGAATAATTGAACAAACAGAAAATCTAAATAGATCTATAGCGCTTAAGGATGTTGAATCAGTAATCAAAAACTTCCCAAGTTTTTCCCAAAGAATGTCAAGGACCACATAGCTTCACTAGTGGAGAAGAAAGAGCAACACTTAAATTCTTCCAAAAAAATGAAAAGAAAGAAATATCCCCTAGTTCCTACGAGGCTACATTACCCTGATACCAAAACCAGACAAAGAAATTGCAAGAAATTAAAATGAATATCTTTATGAATATTGATGCAAAATACTCAACACTATAATAGCAAACTCAATTAAAAGCATACTAAATATATTATACACCAAGATCAAATGGGGTTTATTCCTGGAATTCAAGGATGATACATTTGAAAATCAATGTAATACCCATTAATAGGATGAAGGGAA
Organism: Phacochoerus africanus; assembly: GCF_016906955.1. NCBI lineage: Eukaryota > Metazoa > Chordata > Mammalia > Artiodactyla > Suidae > Phacochoerus > Phacochoerus africanus. Next base: position 138,592,549 of record NC_062551.1, on the reverse strand, counting down.
AAAAAAACACACAATCATCTCAATCAGTGCAGGAAAAAAATGACAAAATTTGATGATAAAAACCCTTTGATGAAAAAAACATTAAACAAAAAATAGAAGGAAAATACCTCAAACATAATAAAGGCCATGTAAGAAAAAAACAGAGCTAACATAATATTCAATTTTGCATTTTTTACAATGTTTTTCAAATTGAAAAATTTTCCTCTAATATCAGTAATAAGACAAGGATGCCTGCTTTTGCAATTTGTATTTAATATAGTACTGGAAGTCCTAGCCAAAGCAAGTAGACAAGGAAAAGAATTAAAATACATGTAAATAGGAAATAAATAAATATAATTATTTCTATTCATAGAGGACATAACCTTATATGCAGAAAATTCTAAAGATTTTACATACACACCATGCAAAAAATTCGGTTAGAATCAATAGACTAATTCAACAAAATTATAGGATACAAATCAAACACACAAACATCATTTGTGTTTATGCACACTAACCATGAATCCAAAAAGGAAATTATGAAATTGATTACATTTACAATAGCATCAGGAAGAGTAGAAATACATAGAATGAACTTAACAAAGGAGGTGAACAACTTGCACACTTAAACCTTAATATGTTGTTGAAAGAAATTAAAGATAATACAAATAAATGGAAAGATATCTTGTGTTTATGAATTTAAAGACTTAATATTGTTAAGTTATTACACAAAGTGACCTATAAATTCAGTGCAGTCCCTGTCAAAAGACAATTGTTCTCACACACACACACACACACACACACACACACACACACACACAATTTCAAAACTTACTAGCAAAATTGGTAATCAAAACACTGTGATTCTGAGGGCCCCAAACAAATTGAACCCAAATAGACCCGCACCAAGACACATCATAATAAAAATGGCAGAAGTTAGTGATAAAGAGAGGATCCTAAATGCAGCAAGAGAAAAGTAGAATGTTACCTACAAAGGAACCCCCATAAGATTATCAGCTGATTTCTCTACAGAAACACTACAGGCCAGGAGGGAATGGCAAGAGATATTTAAAGTGCTAAAAGGAAAAAATATGCAACCTAGAATATTCTATCCAGCAAGAATATCATTTAAAATAGAAGGGGAAATAAAAATTTTTTCCAACAAACAAAAGCTAGAAGAATATAGCAATACAAAACCCAGGCTAAAAGAAATATTGAAAGGGCTTCTCTAAACCAAAAACAAAGGAAGGAAAGAAAGGGAGGAAAAAGAAAAAAAAAAAAAAGAGGAAGAACTAAGACTGAGGAAACCACAATCAGAGAGCAGTCACTCAAATAAGCTGGCATACAGATATAATCATGAACATGTTTCGAACAAAAGAAATTAAAAAGAAAAAAAAAGAGTCATCAAAATCATAAAATGTGGGCAAGGGAAGTAAGGAAATAAATAGACCCTTTTTTTTGGTTTGTTTGTTTCTCTTCTTAATTTTAGTATAGTAATGAAGTGTTCGAACCTATAGGACCATCAGGCTAAAACACACAATTATAGGAAGGGGTTAACATACTTAAAAAACGGGGCAACCACAAGCCAAAACCAAATATTGCATTCGCAAAAAATGAAGAAAAAAAAAAAACACTCAAGCAGATAATAACAGGAGACCATCCAACCAAAAAAAAAAAAAAAAAAGAAAGGAAGAATGGAGACCCATAGAATCAACTGTAACACGAAGTTCAAAATGACAATAAATAATCATCTATCAATTATCACCTTAAAGGTTTTGAATGCCCCAATCAAAAGACACAGAGTGGCTGTGTGGATAAAAAGGCAAAAACCTTCAATATGCTGCCTACAAGAAACTCACCTTAGGACAAAGGATACACATAGATTGAAAGTGAAAGAGTGGGGAAAAATATTTCATGCCAATAGACATGACAGAAAAGCAGGAGTGCAATACTCGTATCAGACAAAATAGACTTTAAAACAAAAGACATAAAGAAAGACAAAGAAGGATACTACTTAATGATTAAGGGTTCCATCCAAGGAGAGGATGTTACTATCATCAACATATATGCCCCAAATATAGGAGCACACAGATACATACAACAAATATTAACAGACATAAAGGGAGAAATTGATGGGAATACAATCATAGTAGGAGACCTTAATACCCCCCTCACATCAATGGACAGATCCTCTAGACAGAAAACCAATAAAGCAACAGAGATCCTAAAGGAAACAACAGAAAAGATAGACTTCATTGATATCTTCAGGACACTACATCCAAAAAAAAGCAGAATACACATGCTTCTCAAATGCTCATGGAACATTCTCAAGAATCGACCACATATTGGGACACAAAGCTAACCTCAATAAATTTAGGAGCAGAGAAATTATTTCAAGTATCTTCTCTGACCACAATGCCATGAAATTAGAAATCAACCATGGGAAAAGGAAAGAGAAAAAACCTACTACATGGAGACTAAACAACATGCTACTGAAAAAAAAACAATGGGTCAATGAGGAAATCAAGAAGGAAATTAAAACTACCTTGAAACAAATGGTAATGAAGACACAACCGCTCAAAATCTATGGGATGCTGCAAAAGCAGTGCTCAGAGGGAAATTTATAGCAATACAGGCCTTTCTGAAAAAAGAAGAAAGATCCCAAATGGACAACTTAACCCTCCACCTAAATGAATTAGAAAAAGAAGAACAAAAAAGACCTAAAGTCAGCAGAAGGAAGGAAATTATAAAGATCAAAGAAGAAATCAATAAAATAGAGATTCAAAAAACAATAGAGAAAATTAATAAAACCAAGAGCTGGTTCTTTGAAAAGGTAAACAAAATTGACAAACCCCTGGCCAGACTCACTAAAAAGAGGAGAGAAAGAACCCAAATAACCAAAATAATAAATGAAAAAGGAGAAATCACAATGGATACAGCAGAAATAAAAAAAAAAACCATAAGAGAATACTATGAACAACTATATGCCAACAAATTTGAAAATCTGGAAGAAATGGACAATTTTCTAGACTCTTACAGCCTGCCAAAACTGAATCAAGAAGAAACAGACCAACTGAACAGACCGATCACTAGAAATGAAATTGAAAATGTCATAAAAATAATCCCTACAAATAAAAGTCCAGGACCAGATGGCTTCACAGGTGAATTCTATCAAACATATAAAGAGGAATTGGTGCCCATCCTCCTTAAACTTTTTCAAAAGGTTGAAGAAGGAATACTCCCAAAGACATTCTAGGATGCCACCATCACCCTCATTCCAAAACCAGACAGAGATACCACCCAAACAGAAAACTATCGCCCAATATCATTGATGAATATAGATGCAAAAATTCTCAACAAAATCTTAGCCAACCGAATCCAACAACATATCAAAAAAATTATACACCATGACCAGGTAGGGTTCATCCCAGGGTCACAAGGATGGTTCAACGTATGCAAATCAATCAACATCATACACCACATTAACCAAAGAAAAGTCAAAAATCATGTGATCATCTCAATAGATGCAAAAAAAGCATTTGACAAAGTCCAACATCCACTCATGATTAAGACCCTCTCCAAAGTGGGTACAGAGGGAACATTCCTCAACATAATCAAAGCCATTTATGATAAACCCACAGCAAATATAATACTCAATGGGGAAAAACTGAAAGCCTTCTCACTCAAATCTGGAACAAGACAGGGATGCCCACTCTCACCACTGCTCTTCAACATAGGTTTGGAAGTCCTAGCCACAGCAATGAGACAAACAAAAGAAATAAAAGGCATCCATATAGGAAGAGAAGAGATCAAACTGTCACTGTATGCAGACGACATGATACTATACATAGAAAACCCTAAGGACTCAACCCCAAAACTACTTGAACTGATTCATAAATTCAGCAAAGTAGCAGGATATAAGATTAACATTCAGAAGTCAGTGGCATTTCTGTATACCAGCAATGAAATATTAGAAAAGGAATACAAAAATACGATACCTTTTCAAATTGCACCTCACAAAATCCAATACCTCGGAATACACCTGACCAAGGAGGTAAAGGACCTATATGCTGAGAACTATAAAACTTTAATCAAAGAAATCAAAGAAGGTGTAAAGAAATGGAAAGATAGTCCATGTTCCTGGATTGGAAAAATCAACATTGTAAAAATGTCCATATTACCCAAAGCAATCTACAGATTCAATGCAATCCCTATCAAATTACCCAGGACATTTTTCACAGAATGAGAACAAACAATCCAAACATTTATATGGAACAACAGAAGCCCCAGAATTGCCAAAGCAATCCTGAGAAACAAAAACCAAGCAGGAGGCATAACTCTCCCAGACTTCAAGAAATACTACAAAGCCACAGTCATCCAAACAGTGTGGTACTGGTATCAAAACAGACAGACCGACCAATGGAACAGAATAGAGAACCTGGAAATAAACCCTGACACCTATGGTCAATTAATCTTTGACAAGGGAGGCAAGAATATAAAATGGGAAAAAGAAAGTCTATTCAGCAAGCATTGCTGGGAAACCTGGACAGCTGCATGCAAAGCAATGAAACGAGAACACACCCTCACACCATGCACAAAAACAACTCAAAATGGCTCAAAGACTTAAATATATGACAGGACACCATCAAACGCCTAGAAGAAAACATAGGCAAAGCATTCTCTGACATCAACATCGTGAATATTTTCTCAGGTCAGTCTCCCAAAGCAATAGAAATTAGAGCAAAAATAGACCCATGGGACCTAATCAAACTGGCAAGTTTTGCACAGCAAAGCAAACCAAAAAGAAAACAAAAAGACAACTTACAGAATGGGAGAAAATAGTTTCAAATGATGCAACCGACAAGGGCTTAATCTCTAGAATATATAAACAACTTATACAACCCAACAGTAAAAAAGCCAATCAACCAATGGAAAAATGGGCAAAAGACCTGAATAGACCATTCTCCAAGGAAGAAATACAGATGGCCAGCAAACACATGAAAAAATGTTCCACATTGTTGATTATAAGAGAAATGCAAATAAAACTACCATGAGATACCACCTCACACCAATCGGAATGGCCATCATTAATAAATCCACAAGTGACAAGTGCTGGAGGGGCTGTGGAGAAAAGGGAACCCTCTTGCACTGTTGGTGGGAATGTAAACTGGTACAGCCACTATGGAGAACACTTTGGAGATACCTTAGAAACCTATACATAGAACTTCCATATGACCCCGCACTCCCACTCTTGGGCATATATCTGGATAAAACTCTACTTAAAAGAGACACATGCACCCGCATGTTCACTGGAGCACTATTCACAATAGCCAGGACATGGAACAAACCCAAATGTCCACTGACAGATGAGTGGATTCGGAAGAGGTGGTATATATACACAATGGAATACTACTCAGCCATAAAAATGAATGACATAATGCCATTTGCAGCAACATGGATGGAACTAGAGACTCTCATACTGAGTGAAATGAGTCAGAAAGACAAAGACAAATATCATATGATATCACTTGTAACTGGAATCTAATATCCAGCACAAATGAACATCTCCTCAGAAAAGAAAATCATGGACTTGGAGAAGAGACTTGTGGCTGCCTGATGGGAGGGGGAGGGAGTGGGAGGGATCAGGAGCTTGGACTTATCAGACACAACTTAGAATAGATATACAAGGAGATCCTGCTGAATAGCATTGATAACTTTGTCTAGATACTCGTTGCAACAGAACAAAGGGTGGGGGAAAAATGTAATTGTAATGTATACATGTAAGAGCAACTTGATCCCCTTGCTGTACAGTGGGAAAATAAAAAAAAAGGAAAAGAAAGAAAGATGTGGTGTATATACATAATGGAATACTACTCAGCCATAAAAAAGAACAACATATTGCCATTTGCAGCAACATGGATGGAAGTAGAAACTCTCATACTGAATGAAATGTCAGAAAAATAAAGACAAATAACATATGATATCACTTATAACTGGAATCTAATATACAGCACAAATGAATGTTTCCACAGAAAAGAAAATCATAGACTTGGAGAACAGACTTGCAGCTGCCCAGGGGAAAGAGGGAGGGAGTGGGTGGGATTGGGAGCTTGGGGTTAACAAATGCAAACTATTGATCTTGGAATGGATTTACAATGAGATCCTGCTGTGTAGCTTTGAGAACTATGTCTAGATACTTACATCGCAACACAACAATGGAAGGAAAATGTATGTATACATGTATGTGTAACTTGGTACCCTTGCTGTGCAGTGGAAACAAATAAATAAATAAGAAAAAGAAAAAAAAAAACACTGTGATTCTAATATAAAGACAGACATACAGATCAATGGAATAGAATAAGACCCACATATAAACTCCTGCATATATGGTCAAATGCATTTCAACATGTATGTCAAGATCATTCAATGAGGAAAGAACGATCTTTTCAACAAATGATGTTCAACCAAAGGATTCCATATTCAAAAAAGTGAAGTTAGACCCTTTTTTTGCACCACATACAAAAATTAACCCTAAATAGATTAACAATCTACATATAATAACAAAAACAATAAAACTCTTAGAAGAAAACACAGTGCAAAGCTTCATGACATGAGATTTAACAATGATATTTTGGTTATAACACCAAAAGCACATACAACACACTACAAAAAACAAATAACCTGGACTTCGTCAAAATTTAAAACTTATATATCAAAGGAAAATGTAAAAAGGCAACCCACAGAATAAGAGAAAATACTTTCAAGTCATATATCTAATAAGGGATTGATATCCAGAATATATAAGAAATCATACAACTCAACAACAAATATCAAATGATCCAATTAGGAAATGGGAAAAGAATGTGAATACATATTTCTCCAAAGATGATATATAAATAGTAAATAAACACAATAAAATATACTCAATATCACTAATGATTAGGGAAATGTAAATTAAAACCACAGTAAGATATGACCTCACAACCACTAGGATGGCTACCATAAACAATAATAATAACCACAACAACAGCCAAAGAAAATAACAAGTGTTAGCCAGGATGTGGAGAAATTGGAATCCTTGTGCACTATTATGGGGAATGTAGAGTGGTATAGACACTATGGAAAAAATTATAGCAGTTCCTCAAAAAAATAAAAATAAAATTATCAGATGATCCAGCAATTATACCACTGGGTACACCCCCCAAAAATTGAAATCAGGGTCTCAAAGACACATCTGTACACACATGTTCATAGCAGCATTATTTTCAATAGCTAAGATGTAGAAGCAAACCAGTGTCAATCAAGAAACAAATGGATAAAAATGTGGTATCTACATATAATGAAATATTATTCAACCTTAAAAGGAAAAAAATTCTTAGATATTACAAAATGGGTGAACTTTAAAGACATATGCTAACTAAAGCCAGTCACAAAAGGGCATGATTGTGTGATCCCCTTAAGCAGATACTCGTAGTAATCAAATATAGATATGGAAATAGAATAGTGATTTCTAGGAGGTGGGGAGGGGAAAATTGGGAGTTTGTGTTTAATGCATAGAGTTTCAGTCGAAAGAGATGAAAAGATTTGGCAGATGGACGGTCATGATGGTCACACAACATATTAAAAACACAATGATAATATGCTTGTGCAGTTAAAATGGTGAAGACAGTAAGTTTTAATTATATGTATATTATATTTATATAGATAGATATAAAAGCTGGTTTAGAAAGCAAGCAGTATATATATATATATATACACATACATATATATATGATAGCAGTATATATATATAATTTTATATATAATTTTACCATAAAATTAATCTGAGAAATATCGATAACTGAGGGACATAAATTTTCAAATGGAAAAGCCACAATAAATTGAATCAAAAGAAAGTCTATGCAAGCAAACACATGTCTGGGACAAGTCACTGCGATATTGCATAAAACCTAGTATAAATATAAAATGCTAAAATTTTCTAGTTAGAAGAAGAAAACAACAAACAGGTTCATATGCATCAGATTGAGTACTAAATGGCAATGGGCTTTTCAAACGTAACAGTGGAAGCTAAAGACAATAAAGCAATTCGGAGGAAATTCTGAAAGTTCTACACAGTCCAATCATCAGTCAAACATGAGTGCAGCATAAAGATATGTTTAGGCTTCCACTGTTTTAAAAAATTTACCTCCTATATATAATTTCTCAGTGAACTAATGGAGAAAGCACTGGATTAAAATAAGAGAATAAACAAAGAAAGAACACGATATAGAATCCTGGAAACAAGGGTCACAATACAGCAAAGAGATAAATGAATTCTCGAGACCACTGTTGAAGAGATGTATGAGGATGACAGTTGCTTAAAGGCAGGTTTAGAAAGCAAGCAGTCCTGATTAAATCAGCAACCTAAGGGCTCAAGCAGAAGTATCTTGAATATATATATATATGCTTGGTGATAGTGGAGGTTTGAATGTTATGAGCATTCCAGAAGTTTTAAAAAGTAGCATAATTAAGAAAACATACTTTAATTTATTGTGGGATTCAGCTGTGAGTAGAATTTACACAGCCATAATAATTAAAATATTAAATATTAATTAATGCTCAAATAGTCATACTATGATTCTATTGGGAGAACTAAGGAGGAGATAATGTTAAGTGTGTATATCAGTGAGGATTTGTAAGGTAATTAAGCCTCTACCTTTCATAGTAGAAATTGTATATAACATCTAAAATTGAAAAAGAATTTTAGCAGAATAAGCATACTACTTGGAAATATATAAGTAAATAACAGCAGAGCCATTAAAATTATTAAATGATTATTGCCTTAGGGTAGCAAGAACAGCAAGTGGGGAGGTATGGAGCATCCTTACCTACTTCAATTTATTTTGGTTTATAAACCTAGGAGTTAAATAATTCAATAAAAATAAAATTACTTTCAAATAAAAGATGGAGAGCATTAGGAAATATGTGAAATAGACAAACCTAACAGAGAAGTGATGAATAACAAAACCTCTGACAAATGAGGATCAGATAGAGTTCAACCAGTTAACATTCAAATAAGAAAAAAAACAAAAAGGATATAGACAACACCACGAGTTTTTTAAAGGCAAAATATATTTGAATATTTAAGAATTAAAATAATATAAGGAGGGAACAATGGGGAATTGCTGTTTAAAAATGATAAAGTTTCAGTCATACAAGATGTAAAAATCCTAGATCTCTGCTGTATAACACTGTGCCTAAAGCTAACAATACTGTAGCATGCATTTAAAAATCTGTTAAGAGGGTAGGCATCCTGTTAAGTGTTCTTATCAAATAATTTTTAAAAGGCTTAAAAGAAACCTTAAGAAAAGTTGTATGACCACCAAATTATTTTATGAAAGTTGTTTTATGACTCTTGTGTGAAAGTCAGAGGTAAAGAAAAGAATATCATCAATTATAACATATTTTATCAGAATAAATTCTGTAAAAACAAAACCAAAATTTTATAATAATAATAATAACCAAATTTTATTAACAGTGAGATAAAATGTATTTTTTACAACCAAAAATAATGATGTTCAAAGCTGGAATATTTCATATTTAATTGAAATAATTTATATTAATTAATCTAATAGTTGATAGACTTCCCAAAGAAGGTACCATGCTGATATAGCCATAAAGTAACTAAATTATCAATTCAATATGGTTCTTGCTAATAACTATTTCTCCTAATTCCCAACTTCTACCCAAAATCAGGACCTTGATATCCATGAAACAAGTTTTGAATATACATATTTATAAAATATTGAATGATATATGAATATTTTATCTAGAAGTATCAACATATATTTCATGGAGTTAAAAATGAACATCCCCAATGTCTAATTAATTTAATTGCTCTTCATCAAAATATGTTCATTAAATGTAAATGTAATTTTAAAATTCATATAACTAACCTTTTTGAATGAGATGTCTTGGTTTTCTTGTTTTTAATTCATATAAAATAGAAGAAACATGTTTTTTCCTTTCACTAGAATATTTTAAATCAAAAGGAGAATGTATATTCTGTGGAAACAAAATAAAATTAATGATAACAATGATAATATCTCATATATGTTTTATTAGAGTTCCCAGAGAACCCTCACATTATAATACATTACCTTGATTGATTTTTATTTAACAAAACAACAGCAAAAACATGTGAGATAGAGTTAAGATGAAAAGAGTTCCATTATGCATGATTCTGATAAACTGTCTTTCTATTAAGAGTTAATGGTATACCTTGGACCATGCTCTGAGAGGTTGAGGAACAGGAGGGCCTGTTAGGAGGGTGCCATGACAAAGGAATCAGAGGGGAGGAGAAATAAGAAATAAACAGAGAGAAGAAAGACACTGTTGCCCAGAAAGCCTGAAGGAAAATTCAGAGTAAGAAAGGAGGGAAAAATTTATTTGACAGAACACTAAAAGGCTAAAATAGGAAGAAAGAAATGGGGCCAGAATTACCAAAGTCTTAAAAGTACGAATTGATCAGATATGTGTGAAAGGAATAATAAGTAGAATACTGAAAAGGAGCTCTGGAGAGCAAGGGCACTATCAGATGTAGACTATACAATGTCTGTAAACTGGATGGGGACGTTTTAATAATTAATACTGTTGTCTTTCTCTTCACACTCCATCCAGGACTGGTACAGAGGAGCCACCAAGCCATCAGGAACCTTAGGCTCTTTCAAAACTTATCATCTCTATCTTACTGTATCATCTACATGGCTTCTAGCCTCAAGATTTACTCGTAAGTCAAGAGAACTAGCTGCTAGAGCCCCAAACGCCGTGTCTATATTTCAGTCAGCAAGATGGTGGAAATAATAAAATGACAGAAGGGCACAGGCCATGTATCTTGAAGAACTTTCCCAGAGATCCTTCCAATAATGTCTGTTTATATCTCATTGGCCTCCCACAGCTACAGTGAAGAGGGTAAGACAAGCAGCCTTTTTCTAGGTAGGTACTTTACTTCCTGGAGTAAAACAGCAGGTCTGTTACCAAGAAAGAAGAAAAGGAGAGATACTTTTAGGCAAATACCTAAAACAGACTGCCACAGGAAAACAACTAGAATCTTAGGAAGGGATATATGTTTGCATTTTGAAAAACCTTTCCAGGAATTATGATTTCCTTGATCAGAACCCCTGGTCTAAATTCTGTAGGTTCACAAATGTGTATCTTCAGATAGATCTCTTTTCCGAGATATTTGGTTTTGCATTATTTGTTTATGGAACGCTTGTATAATGCTTATCATTTACCACTATTTTAAGTTCTTTACAGATATTAATTTATGCAACATTCCTAACAACCATCAGCTGTGCTCTGTTGCCCTGGAAAATCTCACAGACACAATATACTCAAAAGAACTGAAGTCCTATCTTTCCTCTAAACCTATTAGCACTTATTTCTAGTTCTGATGAATAGCATCCTGGTCCCCTGTACTTACAGTTTTATGCCCAAATTCCTCCACCATACAATATGAATATATTTAATTAAATATCCTTGAGTTTTTTATCTTTTAAATTTTTTATGCAGTGTCCTCTATTTTTGAAAACAGTGGTCTCCATGTAATGACTCATTGTGCAAGGATTTTTATTTTTGGTCATGCCTGCAACATGTGGAAGTTCCTGGGCTAGGTATCGAAACTGTGCCACAGCAGTGACAATGCCAGATCCGTAACCTACTGAGCCACAAGAGAATTTCACAAGGATTTTTTAACGGTCATAACAGGTACTAGGTATTATCTGGTCCTCAAAAGAATCTCAGTTTTTATTCTTCACTAAAAAAATTTTCACTAATAACTCTTAACACTACTTTCAGTTTTTACATGACAAAAATACTACTTTTTGCTAGAAAGACAAATAGCTACTTTTGAGTTCATATATTCTTTCTATATTTAGAAATTTTTCTTAAAGTTTTCAAGGATAATTAGAATAATATATAATATCAACACATTGTCAAATTATGACAGTATTTTAAGCAATGTTTCTATATTCACTTGGGTTCAATTCTTTTTATTGAACAAAGTATGACAAAAAGTGTAGACCACTGTTTTGCAATCAAATCTGTAACAATTAATTCTAAATGCTTTTCAAACAAATGCTTTTATCAAACTTCAGGCTGTATCATGGTTCTTATATTTTCTTATTTTATGAATTTTGCTCTATTTTGGCTAACTTCTCTCTGTCTCTCCCTTGTAACAATGCAATCCATTATGTTAAAAATCACCTCAAATTTTACTTCGGTCATAGAAATGGACCCTTTCTTTCTTCTAGACCTTGTACTTATATTTTCCTCATGAGAAAATAGTGAAAGTGTAATGAAAGGATATGTTCAACAATCTGGTTTCTACTAACACTTATTCCTTTACTCTCCCAGAAAGAATAAAGAAAAATTTTAAAAGGTATGTACTATCTATCAAATCTCAGTATTCAAATACTATCATAAATAAAGTTAATTTCTGAATTATAAAATTTAAAAATTCCCAATCAAGTCAATAGCTAGTTAGTTCCTTTTAGAAATATATTTTCTCTAGTTCTCCCACTTATCCTTTTTCATATATTATCCACATATCATTGTTTGTCATCATTTAAAATAATTTTCTCTTCCTTAGCTTTTAAAAGAAGAACCCATGACAAGGGGTGCATATGTGACAGTGAAACAAGCTATTAAAAAATGAGTAGAGAGTATAAAGGCCTAAATGCACTGAGGTTTATACAATCCGCCAAAGTAAAGAAAATGGGCTTCTTGTTACATGCACTGCAATTAAAAAAATAAAGGTTGTGCCCACTTATTGATCTTCAAAATCACAAGGAAAAAAGTTATGAGAACACTGAGGATAATCTAATAAATATCTTTTTTTTTCAATGACAGAAAGGATATTCCTTAAACCTAACAGTGGTCTTCAGTAATTTAGGTAAAACATTTTAGGAAATTTTGGTAGCATTTAGAAAAGAAATAATCACCAATGAGCAGCATATACTGACAACAAACTAATTATATCAGATATAATTTTTAACAAGGTCAGAATTGATTCAGTTTAAAATATCATTGATATGAAAAACTTGCATTTTTAGCAACATAATTGCTAAACACTATCATTGCTTGTGGAAAGACAATGACTAGGTGGAGATCAGAGATGCTGAACCATCACATGGGAAAGAGTAAGAATTAATAAAATGATGCCAAGCTGAAGGGAGATCTCTAATGTCATGATATGTGGACCTGTTCATAGCCCTGTCCTGATTAATACTGATTTGAATGATATGAATAAAAACATAAAGAAAATGCTTATCAAGTTTCCAAATGAGACAGTAAAAGAAGAAAATCAGTTAGCACCAGACAGAAATTGAAAAGATTATCAATAGGCTGGAGCAATAGGTTAAATTAAATAGATGAATTTTAATAGGAATAAACACTTCAATTGGGTAAAATACTTTTTATTGCTGTGATAATGTGATTTTAAAACATGGGTAATAAAAATATTTTTAAGAATAAATGAATTAAAAGTTGATTTTGTGATGACTTTATGTTGTATTAAGCATTCCATTTAGAAATAAGTTACCTGACACTTCCTATGACAGTCTTACCATATTCATTTCTGATCAGAAACATAGCTGAAGCTATGTCTGATCAGGGCAACATATTTTTCAGATAATTACAGATAACCTGGAACATGAAAAAAAAAAGGAGCCTACTACTGAATTATTTTTAAAGTAAGCTGTACATAAATAAGCCATGTACAATTCTAGTGTAGAGAAGAGATAACAAAGAGATCCAGGCTTCTCACATCCTCTAATTGCCATCTTCCTCATCTTGTAAAATGATGCCATTCTCTTATTCAAACCTTAAAAGCTTAGAATTTGAACTCTATTTTATCCTTATTCTGATTCTTTATCTAAGTCATCAGCAAATCTTGGCAAATCTACCTCTTAAATGTATTTCAAAATTGTTCACTTCTCCCCGTTTTCACTCTACTTCTCTACTGTAAGCTATAATCATCCCTTCCAAACGCAAATAGCTGCCTGTTGGTCTCTACCTTCACCTTGGCTCTGACAATATATATTTACATTTTTCATAAGGTAAATTTGATCATGTTTCTCTTTAGCTTTAAAATCTACTGATGGCTGTCCAAGGTACTCAGTCCTTACTATGAGCTATAAAAACACAGCAAAATCTGGCCCATGACTACACAATCAAAATCATCTCATGCTACTTTGTTCATTATACTCTTGCCACACTGAATTTCATTCAGTCCCTTGAACCTAACTCAAATAAAACAAGCTATTGTGGGCCTCAGATCATTGTGTAAACTCTTCCCTCTGCCTAGAACACTCTTTCCTATACTTTGCATGGCAAGATTCCTATCCTTTAGGTCTTAATTTTAAATATTATCTCCTCAGAAAAGACATTTTGTGACAATCCTATGAGAAGCTGGTGTCCTATTATTCTCTTTCAGTTCTTGATTTATTTAATTCATAACATTTATCTCAGTTTTATTTGCTTATTATGGTTATATATTATTGTTGTTTTTCTTGGAATCTAGTCCAAAGGGCAAGAACTTTGTTTATATTGTTTCAGATGATTACTCAAAGCCAAGAATGGCCCCTGGCACTCAGAAGACACTCAATAATTTTTTGTTAACAATGTTGAATGAATAGTACCAAAAGGCAGTGGTAGAAGGAATAAGTAGAGGTTTAGAAATCTTGACTTAAACAATATAAAACAAACTCCATTTTTTTGGAGAGAGTCTAACCATCAGATATAATTTTAAAATAAATTCTCAGCTTGTATTTTTTTCATATTGTCTTTTTAAAGGTACCCCAAAGTAACACTTTTCAACATTCCCTTCTTACTTTCCTGAAATACTTCATACTCTGATTACTCCAAAGCATTTCACTGAGCAACCATTTATAACTCTCCCAATGCCCTTCTTCTAAGCTCTTTCTAATGTTCATCAATTAGGTTCTCTAAATTTTCTCTTTTACTTCACTATTTCTTAATATATGCACACAAATACATAAACATAAACATCTCGTAGGAATAATTATGTATTTACTCAGGCTCATCTCTCTAATCTACCTATTCTGTTGATTCTACATCATAATAAGCCAGAAAACCAATATGGCATTGAAAGAGCTCTTCTTTGACAGTATGTAGAGAAGCTAACAAAAAATCATATATAAGAGGTATAAATGTAGGGAGAGACACCCAATCATACTGAGAAAAAAATTCTCAGAGAATTACCGAAAATTAGAATAGATTAACTGAGGAGTAGTGGAGCTCCCTGTAATTGACTAACTACATAAGTACCTGGTTGTAAAATATCAGATGGGTGACTGTACTAGATATTTATTTCCCCCAAGAGATGGTAATTTATCATTAAAATATTGGTAAGTGGTGAGAGTGGTAACATTTTCCTCTATCTTCTTTCCAGACCAAAGGTAAATATTTTATTCTAAACTTTGCCTCTGAAAATCAAGATTCATTTTCAACCCTTAGTGGTTTGTTTTCAACTTAGCCTAGTTAATGTTCTGACGACTGATGGTTTTATTTTCATATTACATATTATGCAAATAAGAGTCCTTTGATTTTAAAGGAAATCATAAGCCTTTGATTAAAGCAGGTCTGTTTATCCCTTTACTATCTATACCATCCCATATATGAACAAGCATTTGATTTGTCTTTATTATATACTGCTCATAAGTAGTCTCCACTTCAAAGATGATTCCAAAAACCTCTTTAAAATCACAGCCAAAACACCTGTCCCTTGGTATCCTAGCCCACTTGCTGTTGTTGTTCCTCTTCCTCTTCCCAGCCAAGATATCATCTTTAAAAGTGCTAATCCACGGAGTTCCCGTCATGGCGCAGTGGTTAACGAATCTGACCAGGAACCACGAGGTTGCGGGTTCAATCCCTGGCCTGGTTAAGTGGATTAAGAATCCGGTGTTGCCCTCAGCTGTGATGTAGGTCAGGCCGCAGAAGCGGCTCAGATCCAGCGTTGCGGTGGCCCTGGAGAACGCCAGCACCCACAGCTCTGATTAAACCCCTAGACTGGGAACCTACATATGCCGCGGGAGCGGCCCTAGAAAAGGCAAAAAGACAAAAATAAATGAAAGTGCTAATCCAGATCTTAGGTTTTCCTTATAATACTCAAATAGATAACTCTAGGAATTCTCTGAAACCCAAGCTAAAAAAAAAAAAAAAAGTTCTTTTTGTCTGAATGAAAACTGTTAGCGCTAGTGTTTGGCTACATAGCCTCTCATTAACTTAACAAGCAACACCTTCAACACAGGGGAAGCTAATGGATAGTGATGCATGTATGGCAAATCCCACTCGATCTCTACTTTCAATAATGAGTGCTGGTTAACAGGAAAAAACATAGAAGAAGTGGCATGATTTAAGTTAAAATTTTATGAGAAAAGTTACTTTTAAAGATATCCCCCCTTTTAAAAGCAACTAGAAGGTTTAACTGATATTTGAAAAATTGCTACCACCTTGTATTTGATCACAATCTTTATCTTAACAAAGATGGCTAGAAGTAAAGTGATAATATTCTTTATATATGGGGAAGAGAATTCACAAAAAATGACCTGGATAAACAAATGCAGGAGAAACCTAGTAGATCTAGAAATGTGACAATTCTCTTCTATACAAAAAGTAGCCAGGAGAAATAAGGATGGATGAAATTATATTTTGCTGCAATTATCCAGTAAAAGAATACAGGAGCAAAAAGCATCATAGAAGGATATGCTCCCTCAGTTTAAGAATGATTAAGGTCTAAGGTCCATTCTCACCAAGATTAGAGGTGCCAATGATTAAATTACTGAGGTTCACTCTTTGTCTGTTATACGACACTGGTAATGTAGCAACTGCTTGGTAGTAGCAGTTGTCAAACCTAGTAAAAAGAGATGCTGGAAATGTTGAGATTTTAGAGTAAGTTTTAATTTCAAGTTAAGCAAACAAAATGGTAGTTTGTGAATAATAATAATTGATGCTAGGTAGAGTAAGTTAAGGGCACGAGGAAATTTCAGAGTATACAGGTTTATGCTTCTTTCAAAATCTCTCCAGAAATGTATTTGACAGTTATTTACATGACAATGCAATTCTATTCATAATCCTACCTTTGCTAATATATTTTACATTGTCTAACAGCCAATATATCATATAGTAATAATTGAGAATAATTCTGTATCTAGTTTACCAAAAGATCATACTTTAAAAAGAGTATAACTCTACACAATCAATAACATTTTGATTCTAACTTTCAAGCACTTTTTGCATTCTACCTTATATCATAGTTAGTACAGTTTTCACCCCTAGAAGAAATTATTCTGAGAACTGGGTCCATGGTTTACTTATCTCAATATCCCTGCACCACTTTGACTGGATTCTTCAATCTCTGTTGCAGTATCAAGTCACAAATAACAACAAAAATTGTGACATTTGATTAGTTTTTTTTGGCAAATATGCATTGAGTGCCAACTATATCCATGGCATTTTATTAAACCTCATGTATTAGCTTATTTGGTTAAAATAATACTTAATCATTTAGTAAATAAATAATTTGTAAATTAATTATTTTGAAATGAAAGAGACATGGTATGTATTAGTAATATAAATTAACTCAAAGTAATCCCCAAATGAGAGCATTCACATGTTGGTGTAAAATTTAATGATGGGCAATGAAACAGAATTTTCTAGGAAGAAAATTATTTTTCCTTAGCAGTAAAATATATAGCACAAGGGTCTGTATTTCTAGGTATATTTGAACAATGTCTATAATTCTGAAAAGAGGAGAAAAGAGCAAAGATAGAGAGACTGCCAACTTTTATGATATTTAAGTTGTTCTCTACCCTATACATCTTAAGCAAATCTAGCATTTTAGAGAGTTTATAAGTTTTAAATAGGCTAAGAACCCAAGGAGGAGAGTTCCATTGTGGCTCAGTAGTAGGAAACTGACTAGTAACCATGAGGATGTGGATTTGATCCCTGGCCCTGCTCAGTGGGTTAAGGATCTGGCAGTGCCGTGAGCTACAGTATAGGTCACAGATGTGGCTAACATCTGGCGTTGCTGTGGCTGTGGCATAGGCTGGCAGCTATAGCTCTGACTAGACCTCTAGCCTTGGAATTCCATATGCCACAGGTGCAGCCCTAAAAAGACAAAAAAAAAAAAAGAATCCAAGGAGGTGTTTATATTTATCATAAAGAAAGCATCTCAATAAATTAACATAATAGCCATATATATAATCATGTTTCTAATGTATATTATAGTCAATTTAATTAAGCTTTATAAATCCTAACTAGATAAAATATTAAATTACTTGGATAATTTCTAAAATTGTTAGCCTTTTGCAATTGGGAGTAATATACTCATTTTGGGAGTTCAGAATATTTGTCAATGTTGCTTCATACAAACTCTTATTACAATACTAAGAACCAAAACAACTACTCCAAATGAAGTAAAACTATGTTTCTTCTCTCTGAATGATACATATACCCCAGGAAATACAGGGACTCTTTTGAGCAAAAAGTGGATTATATAATAGGTAGATTATATAATATATATGCATATGTGTGTTTAATAGTATATACACACACACACCCAGGAGACAGATAAACAGAGAGGCTCAGGAAAGTGCTTTCAATGACCCTGTGTTGCCAGCCTGCAGGTTCTATAGTCTCAGTACAAATCTCAGTCTATCAGACATCACAATGTATTCAGCATGGCTCAGCCCTACTGTTTTTATTGGGAATATTTGAGCCATGGTCCAAATGCTTAGTGTTTTCATGAAGTCCAGCATTCCTGCGGCTAGATAAAATGACTCAAATCTATAGTTACCAAAATGTTAAAATACAAACAGGCTTGTTTTCAGTGTTTTTTTTTTTTTTTGGCTTTTTTGAGGGTCACACCTGCAGCACATGGAGGTTCCTAGGCTAAGGGTCCAATCAGAACTGTAGCTGCCAGCCTAAGCCATAGCCACAGCAACATGAGATCCAAGCCATGTCTGCAACCTACACCACAGCTCACGGCAATGCTGGATCCTTAACCCACTGAGCAAGGCCAGGGATAGAACCTGCATCCTCATGGATACTCGTCAGATTTGTTTCTGCTGAGCCACAACAGGAACTCTCTTATTTTCAGTTTTTAAGCCAATACAGTATATATTGTCAGAATTCCTGTATTTATTAAACCAAGACTTTAATATAAACACATGCCTGTAATTTACAATGGGTCTCTGTAGGCTTTCTAGGTGGATATCAACAGCAAAAAAACCATGCTTAGATTGGAATATCTCTAAAAATATCTTAAATAAACCAGAAAGCAGCAATATGATTCAATAATAAATACTTTCCAAGTCAGGGTGCCTAAATATGTTTTGAGAAAGTTCAGTCCTGTCAATTTCTAGATGAGCATAATACACAAATCATTGTCATTCAAGGCTCAGACCAATATTAAAATACACTGAAATAGCCACTCTCTCTAACCTTGAACAAATAAAAACTCTCAGTAAGTGGTAAATAATGGTAATTTTATTAATTTTGTTATCTTTTTATTATAAAAAAAGATGGACAGTTGAAAAGTTTTTCATTAGAAGTCTTTGCAAAGCAATTTTTTTATGCTGGTACACTTCACTGGAAATGAAATGGAAATATTAGTTTTCTTGCATGAGAAATAATTTCATGAACGTTTTTATGCAAGTTTCAAATTTTTAAAATATGCTGGCATGGAGGAATTATTAAGTGTATTTCTTTTTTCAATATTACACTTATCTTGTGTATACAGCTGATATCCCTAGTGTCCAATCAGAGAAAGGTTTTCATCCTGTTGTCCAGGGAATGATGTGCACAATTCCTTTTGACACTGATGAGAAGTGAATATATAAATCCAGCCCACTTCAGTGAAAATTGACCCATAATTTTTTTTTACCCTGAAGAAAAATACAGTAACAAAGTTTAAAGATGGATAAAAATATTGTTAAACTCTTGAGGTGTACCATTAGTTAATGATAGTCAGCAAACATTATATTTTGCCTTGAGGACAGTGAGCTCCAGATTTGCTTTTGGGTATTTATGAATTCTACTCATGAATTCTCTATGTGATAGCAATAAATTCAAAAACATGAATGATAGATTTTTTGTATTTCCTGAACTCAAAAGTTAAAACTAAGAAGGAAAGGCATAATTTTAAAATATTTTCTTCCACTTCTACTCTCCACTAAGATGTTTCTTATGAAGTGAGTGTATGCATTTCCTATAAATATTTAGTAGTTGAAAATACACACTATTTCTCACATAAAGACCATAAAACTGTGGATATTATATAAAACTCTAATGGTGTCTCTGAACTAGTATTTTCGAGATTATATCAGAATTTCTGACACTAGATCCTTAATGTGTTATTAAAGTAAGTGAAAAGTTAAGTCTATCCTGAAAAATATTTTCACTTACTTTAATAAACATTAAGGATCTAGTATTTCTTAATTTATCTATGTAACTTAGTTGTTTATATCATCAGCATTTCTAGAATAATGAGTTTTATTATAATTACCACAGTATGGTAGTTCCTTTTCCTTCTCTATCTTTGAAAGGTGTTTCAAATTCTAGTGTAACAGGGCTGGCAAAAAAATCTGTGTTTTTTAAAATCATTTGTAACTTTGTAAGATCCTTTTGTACTATATATTTCATTTTTGACTTGCATCTTATTTTAATCTACCTTTTTTCAATGATAACCTTTGTTCTTCCTGCCCACATATAAAGATTTCAATGATAAGCAGAATTCTATTAGCCACTCTTTTCATATTAGCATGGTGGATTAATATTTTCAGAAAATATACTAAAATGACTCCATGAGTTATAAACTGGAGTTCCCATCGTAACACAGCGGAAACAAATCCAACTCGGAACCATGAGATTGTGGGTTAGATCCCTAGACTCGCTCAGTGGGTTAAGGATCTAGTATTGCCGTAAGCTATGGTGTAGGTCACAGACGTGGCTCAGATCTGGCATTGCTGTGGCTGTGGTGTATGTAAGCCGGAAGCTACAACTCCAATTAGACCTCTAGCCTGGGAACCTCCAAATGTCGCAGGTGCAGCCCTAAAAAGACAAAAAGACAAAAATAAATAAATAGATAGATAAATAAAAATAAATTGTAACTCAAATATAGTTTGGATTATGCTTTTAAAAATGCAACAAATAGTATGTTAAGTCAGTAAATATTTGTTGAGTACCTCCTATGTACATATCACTGTGCTAGGTAAAGCGTGGCAAAAACAAATAAATTACAACCCGCCATAATTTAAAGTGGCTTATGTTTCCAGACTAAAGACATTCACATAAATTAGTCACCTTTGAAGGAAGTATGGTGTAAATAAATTTAAATAAAAGCATACATGAGAAAAATAATAGTAACAATATACCAATTAAATCAGAGAACAAATTTCCCCTAATATTAAAAGAGAAGAACTCTCTGTCCTGGGTTACATCAGGGACTTTATCCTTTTATTTAATGCTACAAACTGAAGTGCAGAGGAAAAGAGATATAGATACAATTCTGGTAATAATCTCATTCTTAAACAAAAGAAGTAAAGATGAAATTCTAGGAAGGAGGTTTTGGTCCTGACACCAAGAACTTAATTTAAGGTGAATGAACAAAGGTATATTAGTACCTACTTTGAGATGGTAAAACTATAGAAAAACCAATGTACTGAAATGGAGGTGAACTGGAGGAGAAAGATACCACAATGCTTTTATATATTAGCCCTAGATATGAAAAGGGAGAGGCTTTGATCTCGATAACTGGCTGACAGATTCACTGTAGACAAGATCAAATATAATCAATTCTACCAGGCTTAATTATAATAGTGGTATCTCTCACAATATGCAACAGTGGTTCTCTGAAGGAAAAGCTACTGGCAAGATATAACGCTCTTTTTCTGTAATCATCCTTCCCCTCCTTTGGAGCTACTAAATCTCCAACATACAGACTTCATTGTCCTTCCAATTCTAGACCTAAAATAGGAGGCAATAAGCCTCACCACACTAATATGTAAAGAGTTCTCTATTAATTTACCTATGCTTATAGCCTAACAGATAATTATGTAATTAATACTTTATGGAATTCTTAAGCCTTCGTCACTCCATTCTGCCTTTGCAATGTTTCCCAGTTCTAACTTAACATCTGCCTTGGGCCATTTCTCAAACCTCCATTCTAGTGATCCAGTCTTAATAGCAGTTTTCTTAAGACAGTCCTTTAGCAGTGTCTAGGCTTTGATACTCAATGATAGACTTCATTAATACCAACCACATGATCATCTCAATAGTTGCAGAAAAAGTATTTGACAAAATACAACATCCATTCATTATAAAAACTCTTACCAAAGTGGTATAGAGGGAACATACTTTAACATAGTAAAAGCTATTTATGACAAACCCACAGCCAATATAACACTCAACAGAGAAAAGGTGAAAGCCTTCCCACTAAAATCTCGAACACGACAAGGTTGCCCACTCTCAACACTTCAACATAGTACTGGAAGTCCTAGATACATCAATCAGACAAACAACAAGAAATAAAAGTATCCAAATTGGAAGAAAAGAGGTGAAATTGTCACTCTATGCAAATGACATGATACTATATATAGATAACCCTAAGGACTCCACAGAAAAACTACTTGAACTGATCAACGAATTCAGCAAAGTAGCAGGATACAAGATTTAACATTCAGAAATCAGTTGCATTTCTGTATATTAACAATGAAATGTTAGAAAAGAAATATAAAAATATACTACTTTTTAAACTTGCATCCCCAAAATTAAATACCTAGGAATAAATGTGACCAAGGAGGTGAAAGACTTATATGCTGAAAACTATAAAGCATTAATCAAGGAAAATAAAGAGGATTAAAAGAAATGGAAAGATATTCCATGCTCCTGGATTGCAATAATTAGCATTGTTAAAATGGCCATACTACAAAGAAATCTACAGATTTAATTCAATCCCTATCAAATTACCCAGGACATTTTTCACAGAATCAAAACAAACAATCCAAAAACTTATATGGAAACACAAAAGACCTGGAATTACCAACGCAATCCTGAGGAACAACAACAACAAACAAAAACAAGCAGGAGGCATAACTCTCCCAGATTTCAGACAATATTACAAAGATATAGTAATCAAGATGGTGTGGTACTGGTATCAAAACAGACATTCAGAACAATGGAACTGAATAGAGAAACCAGAAATAAACCCAGGCACCTATGGTCAATTAAACTTTGACAAAGGAAGCAAGAATATAAAATGGCAAAAAGACAGTCTCTTCAGCAAGCGATGCTGGGAAAACTGGGCAGCTGCATGTAAATCATTGAAACTATAATACACCCTCACACCATGCACAAAAAATAACTCAAAATGGCTTAAAGACTTAAACATTAAGAGAAGAAACAATAAAACTCCTGGAAGAGAACATAGGCAAAACATTCTCTGACATCAACCATACAAATGTTTTCTTAAGTCAGTCTCCCAAGGCAACAGAAATAAAAGCAAAAATAAACCAATGCGACCTAATCAAACTTACAAGCTTCTTCACAGCAAAGGAAACCATAAAAAAACAAAAAGACAACCCATGGAATGGGAGAAAACAGTTGCAAACAACGCAATCAATAAGGGCTTAATCTCCAAAATATAAAAACAACTCATACAACTCAACAGCAAAAAATAATAATAATAATAATAATAAAATTAAAAAAACAAACAAAAAAAACAATTAAAAAATGGGCAGAAGATATAAACAGACATTTCTCCAAAGAAGACATATGGAGAG
Organism: Phacochoerus africanus; assembly: GCF_016906955.1. Taxonomy (NCBI): domain Eukaryota; kingdom Metazoa; phylum Chordata; class Mammalia; order Artiodactyla; family Suidae; genus Phacochoerus; species Phacochoerus africanus. The sequence continues at coordinate 138,568,730 of NC_062551.1, read as the reverse complement.
CCAACAGGCACACTAAAAAAAATGCTCAACATCACAAATTATTAGAGAAATGAAAATCAAAACTCTAATGAGGTACCACCACACACCTATTAGAATGGCTATCATTAATAACTCTACAAATAACAAATGATGAAGAGGGTGTGGGAATGTAAATTGTTACAACCACCATGGAAAACAGTATGGAGGTACCTCGGAAAACTAAATATAAAACTGCCATACGATCCATCAATCCCAATCCTGGGCACATATCTGGACAAAGTTTTCTTTGAAAAATATACATGCACCACTGTGTTCATTACTGCACTATTCACAACAGCCAAGACATGGAAACATCCAAATGTCCATAACAGATAAATGGATTAAAATCTAGTACATATATACAGTGGAATACTACTCAGCCATAAAAAAAAACAAAATAATGTCATTTGCAGCAACATGGATGGAACTAGAGACTCTCATACTAAGCGAAATAAATCAGAAAGAGACAGAAAAATACCACAGGATATCACTTATATCTGGAATCTAATATATAGCACAAATGAACCTATCTACAGAAAAGAAACAAACTCATGGACGTGGAGAACAGACTTCTGATTGCCAAGGGGGAGAGGGAAGGAATGGGATGGACTGGGTGTTTGGGGTTAGTAGATGCAAAATATCCCATTTGGGGTGGATAAGCAATGAGACACTGCTGTATAGCACAGGGAACTCTATCCAATCACTTGTGATATAACATGATGGAGGATAATGTGAGAAAAAGAATGTGTATATATATATATATATATATATATATTTATATATTCAGAAAAAATCAACAGAACATTGTAAATCAACTGCAGCAAAAATTTTAAAAAATAAACAATAGGACAAAAAAATACCCGCTTTCTTTCTCAACTTGACTAATTTCAATGTTGCTAAACTTTCTGTATCAGTTGGTCACTTGTTACTAGCCATGTGGACAATGAATAGAACTTATATGACTGGATATGAACTACTTACCAGATCTCTCTTACTTTGATAATTCCCAGCACTACAACCATTCTGTTGTCTCCTGTACTCCTCCAAGGGCTAAGTTCAAATTCTTTCTTAGCCTAACCAATTTTGCTTTTATTAATATATCATTTCCCATGAATCCCAAGATAAAATGCATGTAGAAGTTTTAATTTATAATTTACATCATATTTTCAAAATTTAAATGTTATCAGAAAGTTGAGCTCATTGGAAACCATTCTGAAGAAACTGGGAACATGAACTAGGCAGATGTGAAAAAATAGATCATGCTTAATTTACATAAGGAAAACATGAAGTGAACAGGTAAAAATTAATGAGACTGAAGATAAAGGTGAAAATACAGAACAAGATGAAGTATACTGTGCATAATAGAATAATGAGCAAAAAAAATCAAAAAGGTAAAATGATACAAAATTACAAAATGCCCATAAATACTGAAATCTATAGCTTCTATCCTGCTCTTTCATCTATCCTCTGGAAACCTTCCCACATTCTCTTGTCATCTGTCTGAGACATCTCAGTACGTATAAAACTTTAGGCTGATGGCTATAAAATTTCACTCTTTACTCTTTCCTTTGCCTTTTAAATTAATAATTAATATCCTAACATTTGATCACCAATTATAACACAAAAGTTGACTAACAAATGTAACTCTAAGTAGTCTGATAGGTATATAACTGACATATGGTAGTAAAATGTATAGAGATTTTTCTTGCCAAATAATCATTTTAAGCACTCGATTGAAAATTTAAATGTCCATTAACAGCCCTATCCAAATTCAGTTTTCACAATTCAGTTTCCTTCCCATTCACACATTTGTGAAGCTAATTTTCATATCCACAACTTTGTTCATATATGTTTTTTTCCAACCTTACTCTTGATCTTTTATTTACTGACATTCAATTTTTTAATATGTTGCACTACATATTTGCCAATCTTCTTTATATAGATGTACTGGTTATTACTCTATTACTTAATCTAAACAACAAATTCATGGAGAACAAAAAAATTCACTCCTTGATTTTCCCATAGTATGCTGAGGTGCAAAAAGCATGGAAATTAGAGCAAAGAACTTGAAATTTAAAACCAAGTTTTAACACTCATATAAGAAATATCTACCTAGATACATATTTACATGTATAAAATTATGCCAACATATATTTATTACCTTTAAAGTATGCAGGCAAATTTGATTTTGTGGTTATAAAGGCCATGAAATTTGCAATATACCATGTAGTCTATCAGTGGGATAAATGAGTGTTCTCCAGATAGAAAAATCATCAATTGTCTCTAAGGGCTTTGAATATTTTTTTCTACTTGTCACCTCTCAGAAATTTTCTCTTCACACCAAATTTTCTATCCACCCATGAATTTTAAAATTGTAAGCTTTTCAAAATTTAGAAGTAAATAATACATCATTTGCACACATGAGAGGAGATTGTTTACATGTTGGTTAATCTTTGAATTTGAATGTAATGATATCAAATATAAATTTGAGGATGATGGATTTAAATCTTAAGCATAAGACAACAGTTAAACTGTACTATTAGAAATTCTTAAGATATGGGACCCTTTTTCAGTTGCATATTATTTAAATTAAAAAATTCTGGAATGTTGAAACACAATAGACATACAGATCAATGGAATAAAATCTTAATAAAGTCCATCAATAAATCTTCACATATGGTCAACCAAGTTCTGACAAGGATACCAAGATAGTTCAATAATGAAAAGATAAGGTTTTTTCTTTCTTTTTTCTTTTTCTTTCTTTCTTTTTTTTTTTTTTTTTTTGTTGCTGCACCTGTGGTCTGTGGAAGTTCCCAGGCTAGGGCTCGAACCTATGCTGTAGTTGTGACCTGCACCACAGCTGTGTGATGCCAGGTCCTTAAACTGCTGCACCATAAGGGAGCTTCTATTTATTTATTTTTCTTCCAAAAATAGTGCTATATAACTGGATGTCTAATGTAAAATAATGATTTTGAACCTCTGTCTTACACTTTTGAATAGCTGAAAATGAATCATATGCTAAATTTAGTAACTAAATTTATAAACTCTTTAAAAAATGTAAAGAATATACATCTACAAAAAATCTTTGAGATGTTGATTTAGAAAATGCTTTCTGAGATATCACAAGAAAAATAGGTATCAAAAAAGCCATGTAAATTGTATTTCATCAAAATAAAAAATTTTATGCTTCAAAGGATATCAATAAGAAAGTGAAAAGACAATCCACATAGTGGGAAAATATTTTCAAATCATATGCATGATAAGAGACTTGTATTAAAATATATATAAAGGATTTTTATAATTTAACAATAAAAAGACAACTTAATATAAAATGAGCAAAGGATCTTAATAGTCCTCTGAAGAAGATATATAATGGCTGATAAATATAAATGAAGATTCTCAGTATCACTACTCAATAGAAAAAAGCAAATCAAAACCACAATGAAGTACCACTTCATACTTATTACGATGGCTATAATTCAAAATACAGAAAATAATAAATATTGGTTAAGATTTGGAGAAGTTAGAACTCTCATATGTTGATGATGCAAATGTAAAATTATGCAGCTACTGTGGAAAAATTTTTGGCAGTTCCTCAAAAAGTTAAACATAGGGACTTCCCTGGTGGCTCAGTGGTTAAGAATCCAGCTGCTGCCGCTGTTGTTGGTCAGGTCAATGCTGTGGCACTGGTTCAATCTCTGACTGAGGAACTAACACATGCCATGGGCACAGCCAAAAGAAATTAAACACAGAATTACCATATAATCCTGTAGCTGCACTACTAGATATATACACAAGAAAACTAAAATATACATCTACAAAAAATATTTGGATATGGATATTCATAGCCAAATTATTAATTACAGTCATAAATTAGAAGCAACCCAACTAATGAATGGATTTTAAAATGTGGTATATTCATATAACAAAATATTATTCAGTTGTAAAAATGAAAAAAGGGTAATTTCCTAGTAGCTTAATGGTTCAGGATCCAGTGTTGTAGCTATTATGGCATGGTTTGATCCTTGGCCCAGTAACTTCTGCATGCTGTGAATACATCCAAGAAAAAAAGAAAAAATTATATGTTTTACAACACAGATGACTCCTAAAAATACTATGCTAAGTGAAAGAAGCCATACACAAAAGACAACATATTTCATATTCTATTTATATTAAATGCCCAGAAGAGGCACACTCACAGAGACAGAAGACATATCAATGGTTGCCAAAGCCTCCTGGGAGTGCTGCTAATAGGTACAGGATTTCTTTTTAGGATTATAAAAAAGTTCTGGAGTTAGAGAGCAGTAATGAGTTACAAGTTTGTGAATAGACTAAAAACCAAGGAATTGCATACTTAATAATTTTGTGTTATACAAATTTTGTGTTATACAAATCATACCTCAGAAGATATTTTACAAAGATATTGTGAAATTGACAATAGTTTCAGTAGTGCTTATCAGAATTCTAATGAAATGTCAAAAACATGAAGCACCAAAAATAATTAATAAAATAGAAAGAGTTCTGAGAAAGTAACTAAAATTTCTAGTTCATTAAGGATTCAACTTTTCAAAATCTGGGCCAATTCTAAAGTTTAAAAATGCCAGATGAAAGAATTTTTAAATTTTTGAAAAACGGGAGAGATTTATCAAGAAAGTGGGAGTTACCAGGTCAAAATTTAAGTGAGGACAAGATCTCAGAGAAGTAAGCCCAGCACTCAAAACGGCTTTTGTTCTGAGAGTATTTGGAGATTAGGAAGAAACAACTTTTAAAGTACAGATTTGGTGGCTCAGGAGGTCAGGAATCAAATATCAAAACCCATGCCCACCCAATAAGAGAATGCTGTCCACATTCAACTAAAAACCCAAAGGGTACATGGTGAAATATAAGTGAACAGACAGAAATTACAATGAAACCTGGATAATCCATAAAGTTTCAAGTTTTGACCTTTACAGTGGCCCAGTATTGGTGGTACTTGGTAACAGCAAATAATAATACCATCTGTAGGAAAGTATCTTCATTTTATAGTCCAAAATTCCAACAAATAACATTTCAAATACAGTGAGCAGAACAAAAGACCAAAGCTATTGAAATTAATTGATAATAGACTATGGAGTTACTATGTTTACTACGTTAATAAAAGGAAAAGTTGAGTTTGATATATCTATACAGAGAAAAAAATTAAAAGGACAAAGGAAAATTTGGAAAAGAACCAAAAAAAACCTTATAAATCTGAAGAATAAATCCATATCAATTAGGAACAGAAGTGGAAGGTCCAATGGCAGATTAGACACAGTTAAAAAATTCGTGAATTTGAAGTATAGCTGAATAAAAATTTCAGAAAGAATCACGGAAAACCAAAAAATGAAATATATAGAAGAAAAAAGTATCATAGAGAATGCAAATTCATTAATAATAAATAGCAAACCTCCTGTCACAAAGTTTTTGACATCAGTGCAACTTAACTTCTATTTAACTGTATCAGGTGAATATATTAATTCAGATGGAAAACTGTATGTCATCTGATATTTAAATATTAATTTTATTATATGATATTGTACCATAATATTTTATCTCTATAAATACTTCTTTTCCTCATTTTTCATTTATTTTCTGTCTTCTTTCCCATTTGTATTCTATACATGTACTGTAACAAAGATTGCTATTTCTTCCCCCATACTGTTTCTCCTTCACTTTCACTAAATACAATTCTTGATTTTTGTCTGGGCACATTTCAGCACAACATAAAAGCTACATATTTTAGTCTTCCTCTTTTTTTATTTCCCCAATACATTATTTTTTTTTCTACTGTACAGCATGGTGACCCAGTTACACATACATGTATACATTCTTCTTCTCACATTATCATGCTCCACCATAAGTGACTAGACATAGTTCCCAGTGCTGCACAGCAGGATCTCATTGCAAATCCATTCCTAAGCCAATAGTCTGCATCTATTAACTTCAAGCTCCCAATCCATCCCACTCCCACCAATGGGAATGTAAGCTGGTACAACCACTATGGAGAACAGTATGGATGTACCTTAGAAAACCATACACAGAACTACCATATGACCCAGCAACCCCACTCTTGGGCATATATCCAGATAAAACTTTCCTTAAAAAAGACACATGCACCCTCATGTTCATGGCAGCACTATTCACAATAACCAAGACATGGAAACAACCTAAATGTCCACCGACAGATGATTGGATTAGGAAGATGAGGTATATTTTAGTCTTTCTGGAAGCTGAATTTAATAGTGTGACCAAGTTCTGGCCAAAGATAGATAGTAATGCATCATTTAGGAATCTTACTTAAAAGATTTCTACAAGTCTCCTTACTCTCTCTTCCTATATAGCTGAAAAGTACATATTCTAGATAAGGGCAGCCATTTTGGAGGCATGCACAGAGAAGCATAAGATAAAAAGAGTCTGAGTCACTAAATATTTCATGGAATTGTGCCATCATATCTTAGATTGTTTACTTCTGAAATTTTAGATGAGAGAACTACTACCATGTTTAAGTCAGTATCATTTTGAATCTCTGGTACTCAGAGATGAATCTAATTAAAACTGACGCCAAATGTGGTAGCTAGAGGGGGATGCTACTAATAAAAGAAGGTATACTACATAGTGCTACCTTACTATAGGATATTGGATGACAGGTGGTAAGGATTCAAGACATTACAGGCTAACAAGCTGGTGACCTCTGTTATAATGGCTTAAGACACACTAACTTTGAAAAAAGGCAGGCTGTATGCTGATTAAGGCTATGATGTTAGAGGAAATTATATAACAAAATCTGAATTTAAGAGTTAGATGCTAGGGAGTTCCCGTCGTGGCGCAGTGGTTAACGAATCCGACTGGGAACCATGAGGTTGCAGGTTCGGTCCCTGCCTTGCTTAGTGGGTTAAGGATCCAGTGTTGCCGTGAGTTGTGGTGTAGGTTGCAGACACCGCTCAGATCCCGCATTGCTATGGCTCTAGCGTAGGCCGGGGGCTACAGCTCCGATTCGACCCCTAGCTTGGGAACCTCCTTATGCCGCGAGAGTGGCCCCCCCCAAAAAAAAGAGTTAGATGTTAGTTGTAGCTTTAAGTATTATGAGAAAAATAAATCTGGCTATAGTTAGTCAGCATGAAATTAGAGATGGAAATAGAATACAACTTTGAAAAGTCAGGTACTCTCACCTAGAATCTGCAATTTGAGTTTAATGAGATTCTAATATTGAAGCCTTGGATGGATTAAAAAAAATGTCAACAGCTGTTTCTCAAATTGAAGTGTCAATAGGGGACTTCAAAGTGGAAACATTTACATCCTAAGGTGTAAATGTGAATGGGCAAAGACAAGATTAAGAATTTTGCCTTCCCTCCAAAACCCACTGTTTCAGAGAATCCATCCACAGTAGATCATATTAATTTGAAAAAGAGAATAATGAGTAGATGACAAAAGCCAGTAAGCGAAAGAACAGAGTCTTAAGGATTGTAAACTATGTTTAGACAAGATCATTATAGTTATTTTACCATAAAACTTACTGAAATAAGATGATCCAAAAGGCTACTAAGTTTTTGAAGGAAATGTATTGCCAAAGAAGAAGTTGGAGTGATGTGAGGTAAAGCTCACAAGCTGTGTGGTGGAGGTGTTTGCAAAAATTAGAAAAGGCAAAGAAAAGGATTATCTTCTACAGCCTCCAGAAAGAACCAGCCCTGCCAAGACTTTGATTTTAGTTAAAGTAATTTCAAACATCTGATCTCTAAAATGGCAAGAGAGTAAATCTGTGTTGTTTTATGCCACAAAGTTTGTGATAATTTGTTACAGCAGCAATAAAATCTAATATACATGGCAACACACAGCTGCAAGGGAAGCTAGGAAATGTAGATTATTTTAAGCAGCTAAAATACAGGGGAACTGTTGCTGAGAAAGAAAGAGAGAAAAGATATTAGGGAGCAATGATCACTTACTGCCACACTCAGAGATGCTGGAATTTTTGCTAAATATAGCAATGATGTGAGCCTTTAGGTGTTTCTCCTTTGACAAGGGTTTGTGTTCTGTGTTTGGGAAGGATATATGTAAATGTTTGAAAAAACTATCCTTCAATATTCATTATAAACTTCTTCTACAATAAAAGAATCCTAGTTTTAGCTGGGTATACGTCTGGTCAGAAGGAGACTATTTTTAGCCGCCTATAGCCATATGCCCAATTTGTAGTCAACTAGATGTTAGCAGAATATTGTCAGCTTCTAAGAACTTGCCATAAAGTGAACACAACTCTTTTGCCCCCTCCTCCTTTATTCTATTTTCCTTCAGTCTAGTTACAATGAAGATATAATGGATGGACCTGTCAAAGCCATCCCGGATCATAAAAAGACATTGGGGTAAAACCATGCGTGGTGGGGCAACAAAGTAGTAAACTCTTTAGGGACTCTGAGAATGTTATGATGCGGAGCTGCTATACCAGCCATGGACACTATAGCTTCAGAATTTCATATGAGAGAAAGACAAATTTCTGTTTTATGTCACCATCATTAGGGGTCAATTACTCACAATTCTAACTAATGTATTCCCTCCCTTCTCTTTTAATTTTCTCTTAGAACTTTTCACTTTAATTTTCACTGGTTTCTGTACATACACATCCATGACATGTATGACAAAAGTCTACCTTTAAAATATAACACTGATACAGTCATTTAAAGATACATGTCCCATGATGTATTATAACTAGGAGATTTAGAAGAAACCTCATTAAATATATGATGTCTAGATAATTCTTATGAGCAACTGATATTAGACTCAAAATTTCTAGGCAATTAATAATAATTCTTCCTTATGTAGACAGCAAATATACTCTAGCATCATAGCTATGTGTCACTGCACTATAGCTACATGAGACATAGCATATAAAAATGTAGAAATTCATTTAAGTCATTACTATTAACAGCATTACACAAAACACTCCTAATTTAAGTGTTCCTTTATCATTATGTACTTTTATTTAAAAACAAATGATAAAATTTCATCCAACAGAGCTGATGTTTAGCACAGGCTCTGAAATTTTTGGTCACAGGATTCTATTACACTGTAAAAAAAATTATAAGACCTTCAAAGAACTTTTGTTTATGTATTTATAGCTTTCAATATTTACCATATATGAAATTAAAAGCATGAATGTTTAAACTACCAATTAATTTAAAAATAACAATAATATTCCATAGTCATAGAAATTACATCATTTTATAAAAGAGTACTATAAAAAAATAGCAGAAAAGTAAAGAGAATAGGATCATTTCATATTTTTGCAACTGGCTTAGTATAAGGCAAATTTTCACATTTGATTATACTATAAATCTCTCACAAGTCATGACATCTCTAGAAAAGCTCCATGATCTGAGAGAATGAGACTGAAAAAAATTAATAATATTTAGTGTTATTACTAAAATTAGTTTGGCATTAGGGATATCCTTAAAGAATTTCAAACATCACAATAGTTCCTAGATTACACTTCAGGAATTACTATTACACAGACTAGCTATTAAAATCAATCTCATGGAGTTCCCATTGTGGCTCAGCGGTAACAAACCCGACTAGTATCCATGAGGATGTGGGTTTGATCCCTGGCGTTGTTCAGTGGGTTAAGGATCCAGCGTTGCTGTGAGCTGTGGTGTAGATTGCAGATGAGGCTCAGATCTGGTGTTACTGTGGCATAGACCAGCAGCAGTAGCTCCGATTTGACCCCTAGCCTGGGAAATTTCATATGCTACAGTTGTGGCCCTAAGAAGCACATGCGCGCGCACACACACACACACACACACACACACTCACACGCACACACACCCCTCACAAAATAGGATTTACAAGAAGGCTGGTCAAAATGTATGAAAATACTCAAAACTCTAAGATGATAGATATAATTTGGAAATTACATCAAGGTGAAAGAGTAGATTCTAAGAATAAAAGTCCACCACAATTTTTTTTGGGTCAAGAGAAAGGGAAAAAAAGGACAATATTACTTAGAAAATAATTAAAATGAGAGTACCTAAAGCATAAGGCAAACATTAACAAGCAAAAAGGGAGAAACTTATGGTAAACCAGTAACATGAGGGGATTTTGACACATTATTTACATCAGTGAACAGATTATCCAGACAGAAAATCAGTAAGATAAGAATGGACTTAAACAATACATTAGATGAATGAACTTCATGGATATATAAAGAACATTTCATCCAAAAGCATCAGAATGCACATTTTTTTCAAGTGTACATGGAATATTTCCCAGGATAAATCGCATGCTCAGATACAAAACAAGTCTCAATAAATTTAACACTGAAATCATATCAAGCATCTTTTCCAATCATAATGATATGAGATTAGAAATCAAATATAAGAAAAAAAGATCCAAGTGAAATAATATGCCGTTAAACAACCAATGAGTCACTGAAGAAATCAAAGATGAAATAAAGAGAGGGAAAGACAGAACAGAAGGATCACAAATCTGTGGGATGCAGTAAAAGCAGCTCTAACAAGCAAGTTTTCAGCAATATAAGGTTACCTCAGGAAACAATAAAAAATCTAAGCAACCTAAACCTACACCCAAAGGAACCAAAAAAGGAAGAATAAAGCCCAAAGTTAGCAGAAAGAAAGATAAAAATAAAGATCAGAAGAGATATAAATGAAAGACTAAAAAAAAGTAGAAATTATAAATGGAACTAAGAGCTAATTATTTGAAAAGATAACCTTTAGCCAGACTCAGCAAGAAAGCACAAAAAAATTTAAAATGGAAAAAAGAATATGACCAACACCACAGACCACAGAAATACAAAAGATCAAAAGTTACTACTATGCACATTTATACATTAATAAAATTGACAACCTATAAGAAATGTACCAATCCCTATAGGTGTACAATATCTTAATAGTGAATCTATAAGATACAGAAAATATGAATAAACAAATTAATCAGTAATAAAATTGAATCAACACAAAAACTTTCAATAAACAAATGCTAAGGATAAAGAAGTTTCTCAGGTGAAGTCTAACAAACATTTAAGAAGAGTTAACACCTGTCCTTCTCAAACTATTCCAAAATATTTCACAGTAAAGAATGCTTCTGAACTCATTCAATGAGGCTATCAACATCCTAATATGAAAACCAGACAAAGATGGCACAAAAAAGTAAAGTACAGGCTGATAGCATTGATGAACAAAGATGTAAAAATCCTCAACAAAATATTACCAAGCCAAATTCAACAATATTAAAAAGATCACACACCATGATCAAGTGGAATATATCCCAGAGATGTAAGGGTGGATCACTATCCACAAATCAATCAATGAGATACACCATATTAACAACTTGAAGAATAGACACCATATGATGATCTCAATAGATACAGAAAAAGCCTTAGATAAAATTTAACATCCATTTATGATAAAAACTTTGAACAAAGTGGGTAAAGAGGGAACATACCTCAATATAATATGAGCCATATATGAGGAGTATATAGCTAACAGCATACTAGACAAAGAAAAACTGAAAGTATTTCCTACAAAATTTAGAAACAAGACAAGGATGCCCACTCTCACCACTTTTACTCAACATAGTATTGGAAATCCTATCAACAGCAGTCGGGCAAGAAAAAAAATAAGAGAAATCCAAGTTGGAAAGGAATAAATAAAACTATCACTGTGTGCAGATGACATGATACTATATACTGAAAACCCTAAAGATTTCACCAAAAAGGATTAGAACTCATCAATGAACTTAGTCAAATTGAAGGATACATAATATACAGAAATCTGTTAACATTTCTATACACTAACAATGATCTATCAGAAATAAAAATTAAGAAAAGAATCCCATTTATCCCATTTACAATTACACCAATAAAAATTAAGAATCCCATTTACCCCATTTACAATTATACCCAGAAGTAAATCTAAATATACTATAAAAATTGTAAGACTTTGATGAAAGAAACTGAAGATAATACAAACAAATGAAAAGATATATAGTGTTCATGGACTGGAAGAATTAATACTGCTAAAATGATCATATTACCTGGGGGAAATCTACAGATTAAATGCAATTCTTATCAAAATACTAATAACATTTTTCACAGAACTGAAAAAAAATTCTAAAATTCATATGGAAACACAAAAGACCCCGAAGAGCCAAAACAATCTTGAGAAAGAAGAACAAAGCTGGAGGTGTCATACACCCCAATTTCAATCCATACTACAAAGTTATAGTAATCAAAACAATAGAGTCCTGGCACAAAAAAAGTCATATGGGTCAATGGAACAGAATAGATGAGTCTGAAATGAACCCACACTTGTATGGTCATTTAATCTAAGACAAAAGAGGCAAGAAAATACAACAGGGAAAAGATAGCCTCTTCAAAGAATGGTGTTTAGAAAACTGAAATCTACATGCAAATTAATCAAACCACACTACTTTCTCAAACTGTATACAAAGATAAAATAAAAATTGAGGTTAAGACTTGTAGGAATAAAAATCCTACAAGAAATCATAGTATACTCTTTAACATTGGGCTTAGCAATAGATATATTTTTTTGGATATGCCCCTTAAAACAAAAGCAAAAATTAACAGACGGGACTAAAACAAACTTAAAAGCTTTTGCACAGCAAAGGAAACTATTAACAAAATGAAAAGGCTGCCTACTGAATGGGAAAAATATTTGCAAGTGATATATCCAATAAGGGATTAGTATCCAAAATATACAAAGAACTCAAATGACTCAATATCAAAAACCAAATAACCCATTTAAAAATGGGCAGAAGAACTGAAAAGACATTTTTCCAAAAAAGACATACCAATGGCCAAAAGATACACTATTCATCAGGGAAATGCAAATTGAAACGACAGTGAAATATCACTTCACAGCTGTTGAAATGGCTATTATCAAAAAGACAACAGATAACAAGTATTAGTGAGAATGTGAAGAAAACAGAACTTTCAGCCACTGTTGGTGGAAATATAAACAGGTGCAGCCACTAAGGAAAAAAAGTAAGGCAATTTCTCAAAAAGTTAAAAATAGAACCTCTGTACAATTCCTCAATTCCTCTCCTGGGTTTTTAACCAAAGAAAACAAAAACACTAATTAGAAAAGATATATTCACTACTATGACTATCTTCACTGAAGTGTTTATTTACAAGTATCAAGATGTGGAACAAACATAAGTTTCCATCAAGAGTTGAATGGTTAAAGAAGATGTGATATCTATACACACACACACACACACACACACACACACACACACACACACACACACAAATGGATTATTACCTGGCTATAAAAAAATGAGAGAAATTTTTACCATTTGTGACATGAATGGACCTAAAAGGTGATTATGTGCTAAGTGAATTAAACTGACAGAGAAAGATACCTACAGTATGATTTCACTTACTGCTTTTTAAAAATAATTCTGAAATTACTTGGTTTTAAAAGTTTCTTACCATATCTATGGAGTCAAGCATAATATATGATGTTAACAGTTTTTTCCAGAAAGGACATATCCAAACAGTTAAGTGTTCAAAAGGTTTACTGGGAAGTTACACTTTCAAAAGGAAAACAGAGGAAGCAGATTAACCAAGGAGAGTCAAAATTTCAGCCAACCAGCTGGGAGCTCTGAAGCCAAGTCTGTCTCTACCTGAAGGTCCAACAATGAGTAGAAATAGCCAGGTCCTTGTAATACTAACTGGTTAGAGTAACTGACTGAAGGCTGCCTAGGGAATAGCATGACCTTGACTTGAAAGCAGAGGTGGACCCTGAACAATCTAACAGCTGGAGCTTGCAGCTCGCCACACTCTTTGCCTCAGCAGCCACAAATGGTGTTTAATATCATCATTGTATGCTTCTGTCCTAATCTTATTTAGCTCAAACTCTTCTCCTTTTGGTCTCAGTAAAATCTTTGATTAAAGGGACATGCTTTATTTATTTTTACTGCCAGTAACAAGCAAAGGATCTGATATCTTGAAAGCACCTAGTAAATATCTCCAAAAATTAGTTAAATGGATAAAGTTAGCCCCTTATGTGTTGATGAAGTCATTAAGCTATAGTTTCACTTCTAAGTCATCATTTTTGCTTCTTTGGATTCCCAAAGAATGGGTGAATTAAACCTAAATTAAATTATCCTTAGACCCTGGTAGCCCTAATATCTGTCCTTAAAGACTGTTCTATTAAATATCTCATACGTCTACCTGACTTTAAAAGCCACTGTTTCACATGTCTTAACACTCAGGACAACTCCACCTCCCATGATCAGACCCTTAGATGTAGGCAGCTGACTACACAGGATTTGAGTTTGTATATTCCCTTCACTTCCACACTTTATATAACCAGTTCCTTCCCAGTAAGTTTCTTCTATCCTGCCTCCCCTGCCACAAGTTTCAGCATAGAAATTCCTTGATGGAAATTTTTAAGGCCTTAGAATTTGTCATAGGGCTAAAAACATTGTAAGTATTCAAAACATACCCATTTGAAATATTACTGATGGGGCCCCAAAATGACTGTTACCCAATACAAAAAAAGAATTTTTAGAGCAGATGTAAGAATGTCATTACAAAGTTTCTTTCTTAGAATTACATAAGCTAGTATAACATCTCAGAAGCTCACTGATAATAAGTAACAGTTCCAGTTAGAAGGAAAGCCTCTTCATAAAACAGTGATATTTAAAAAATGAAATATCTGTTCATAAGTTTTTTTTAATACTTCACAAAATACAGTAAGGTGACCTACTCTACATCTCCTGAATCTGATATAAGAGCAACCTTTTCAATATTTTCTCAGTATCACTTACTGGTAGACTAGACAAAAAAGAGGGAAAAAATAGTTTAAATGCTTTTTGGCTTAGAATATTTTGAGCTGATTATTCTCTCTCCTTGCCTTAATATTTACCTGAATTTAAAGTAGGCACCAAAAAAATCCAAAAATATTCAAATATGATTAGTTATTTGGATTTATAAAATTCGTGTAACTTCACCCTGCCATGCAAGTTGTGCTTTACTTAACTCCAGAGAATGTCATCCACATATACTGTGATATAAATGCACTCATGCAGTGTGCAAAGCAGCAGACCTGAGTAAGGTGAAGAATTCTCTTTACTACTCACATAGGCTATGTGGTGATAAATAATCCTATTTTTAATAGCAAAAAGAGAACTATACCCCACTAAAAAAGGTATACAAGTGGCAAATAAACACATGAAAAGATGAAAATGAGGAGCAACAAGAACTTTTATTCACTGATGGTGGTATAGCCACTTTGGTAGACAATTTGACAGTTTTTTTTCTTTCATAAAACTAAACATCCTCCTACCATATGATTCAGCAATCATGCTCCCTCGTATTTATCCAAACAGATTGAAAATTTATGTCCACACAAAAACGTGTACATGTATGTTTATAGCCACTTTGTTCATAATTGCCAAAGCTTGGAAGTAACCAAGATGGAGGTGAATGGATAAATAAACTGTAGTACATCTAGACAATGGAATATTATTTAGTGCTAAAAAGAAATGAGTTACTAAGCCATGAAAAGACATGGAGGAAACTTAAATGCACATTATTAAGTGAAAGAAGCCAATATAAAAAGGCTACATGTTATTCCAATTATATGACTTTCCTGAAAAGGAAAAATTATGGAGACAGTAAAAATATTGGTTACCAAGGGTTAGAGGAAAATAAGGATGAATAGCCAGAACATCGAGGATTTTTAGGGCAATGAAACTATTCTGTATAGTATTCTAATGGTGGATACATGTAGTTATATATTTGTCAAAACCTATAGAATACATAGCACCAAGAATGAACCCTAATGTAAATTATGGACTTTAAGTGATGACAATGTGTCAATGTAAGTTCATCAATTGTAACAAATGTTCTTGTCTAGAACACTCTGGTATGGAATGTGGATAGCAAATACTGTACATATGTGGGGACAAGGCATACGTGGAGACTCCATATTTTCTGCTAGATTTGCTGTGAACCTAAAAGTACTCTAAAAATAATGTTTTTTAACTAAGAAAATAGTATTTTTAATGTGGAACATAACACAAAACAGAGGTTCTTGAAGGCAATATTTCTATATTTATGTTATAAAATGGATATAAAATGTTCTTATCCACAATGCAAAATCTTTTTTTTTTTAGTTATATAAATTTAACATGATTTCTGTTTAGGAAAAAAATATATAAAATTGTCAGAAAGAAAGGAATAGTTCTTTTCACTGCACCTCAAATTAAACTCTGGTTCCATATTTTATGGTGCATGTCTACATGTGAGCTAGCCTCTGTCACCCCTGAGCTCAGCTCTTACCTCCCCATGTTGTTTTTTACACTGTAGCCACATGACCTATTTTCTTGTGAGGAACACATCAAACTTATTCCTGCCTTTGAATCCTTAATATTATTTTCTGAAACAAAAAGCTAATTTTCCATGAGTTTCTTACATGACTTATTTTTATATCTTTTTAGATTTCCTTTTAAATGTAAACTTCTTAGAAAGCCTTTCTTTGAACACCCAATCTAAATAGCTCCATATGTCACTATCTCACTACCACACCTGCTACCTTTATTGAACTTGTCACTTCCTGAAGTTATCTTCCATTTATTCATTTCTTTTATATTGGCTATATTTTCACCTTTAAAGTGTAAGTTTTGTGAAAGTAAGGATCTTGCATATCATATTCATTACTATAGCATTATTAATACTGATACCTACTGCTCAATACTTCCAAAATTAAGAAAAAAATGGTCATTTAGAAATTGACTGTTTTATTCTATCATTACTGAAAAAAAAAAAGCAGCCTTACTCACTCCTCCACTTTCCTATGACATAATTCTTAATGAGCATAATGACTTAAGTAGACTTCCATTTGGAATAGCAAATCTTAAACAAGAATATCAAGGTAAGCAAAAACAGTGTGAGTTGGTATGATAATCAACATGAATTAAAATTATTGGCTCTTTTCTTGCACCGATTAATTCTTTAAATGTTGAATAACTCACAGGAATGTTTTCCTCTGATGTTAAATAGCATGTTTGATCTTCTCTTTAAAAACAGGTTTATTTGTTTTTTATCACTGTCTAACAAATTGCTGTAAACCTAGTGGCTTGAACAATGCCCACCTATTTGCTCAAAACTCTGCAGGTCAGAAATGTGGGCATGGCATGACTGTGTTCTCTCCTTAGGACCGCAAAAGGGCAAAATCAAGGTGTTGGCTGGGCGGCCTTCTCATCCAAAGCTTAGTATCCTCTTCAAAGTTTACACAGTTGTAGAAGAATGAAGTTTCTTAGTTATAGAATTGAGGTCCTTATTTATTTGCTGGCTACCAATTAAGAGATATTCTTAGGCCACATAAGCCATTCACATTCCTCCCCATATGCTTCCCTCTATCTTCAAAGCCAGCTCTAGAGCATCTTCCTCATTAATCCTCAAATCAAATCCCTCTCACACCTCTAATCTCTTTAAGGGTTCACTGGATTAAGCCAGGCTCAACAATGTCACCAATGGCTCTTTCTCTCTCTCTCAGAATCAACTGTGCCATCCAACCTAAACTATTCACAGGAGTTATCATCCATTATGTCCATAGTACAGGCCCACATTCCAGGGTGGCGGGGAGATTATACGGTACCATCATCAGCAGTCACAAATATAGAGACCACAAAATTCTGTCTACCATAAAGTGATATTTTCCTGGGATGTAATCAATGTATAAATTTTATAAATAGTTATTTATATATTTAGTTATTTTAAAAGATGTATAAAAGTTTTAGGCAAGTAAGGGAATGATATGACATATTTTGGAAAGATAATTTATCAGATTTCTTATGAATCCAGGAGTCACTTTATAGCATTTTCATTTATTGTTTTAAATTTTGTGAGATTAAAAAAAAAAAGATTTTCCTATTCTTTTATCTTTTGTTTTTTTTCTGGACACCCCCATTATATTTATATTAGCTTTGCTCTGATTGCTGTCCCTCAAATATAAGGTTTGATAAAGTATAAACAGAAATTCAGGCTCCATTTGCAAAAGAAGAAAATTTCACAAATGGACTAAATTATTTGTCTTTTGGTTAAATGTCTTAAATGTCTGTGTTACACCAGTTATGAGAAAATATCACTGAAAGCTAATTAGATAATTAGAATTTAGTAAAATTTTTGTTACACTATACATAGTGCTTGGGAAATTTTTGATCTAATTAATAGAAATGATAAAGAAGGAATGTGTAAAACAGTTAAAATATTACATTCAATATAATTTGTGGCTTAAAAATATTATCTGTGTATTATTCCCCCCCAGTAAAATATGTTTATTAGCTAAAAAAATTATAGTGGTAACTGTATTGTTTATAGCCAGAAAATGCAACACTACTACAACAATGAAAAAATGTGAATGAAGTAATGTGGTAGGAGAGGCAATTATTGAGCGGGAGACAGGGTCAAAAATGTAGCCTTATATAAAGTTAAACGCTATACTAATTACTCCAAGCTATCACAGTACTTGTTTCAGAGAACTATCAACTTAAATGCTGCAAAATAATACATTCTTTATTTTGGGTTAAATCGCTTATTTTATTTTTAGTGTATTTTGTTATTTTGGGTTCTTTTAATAGAATGCTAATCTGAGAGAGCTTAAAGTAAATATTAATACTTTAAAAATTTAAATAGAAAATTTAATAACTATCGTTATGTAGGCCTTCAGTTACACTAAACAGATCTTTTATACAATATATATGTAGTTAAAAGCCTATAGACACTAACAAGATTTTTGTCTCCCTACATACTAAATATGTTAACTTGGGTAAGCGATACAGCCTTATTATGCCTCAGTTTTTACCTTTATGAAACAGAGTTATAAGAGTATCTACTTCCTAGATTTAGAAGAATCCATCAGATGTAAAGATGAATGGATAGATGGCTATTGATGATGATGAAAGACAGACAGATTATACACACATTCAGTCCTTAATGTGGCATCTGCTAAAGGTATAAGTTTACTTAAAGTTTGTGATTATTAATAGTAACATGTGGCTGTATAGTTTGAGCTTCACTAATTATAATTACAGAAGTCATTTGTATGACTACTGAAGTAAAAGCAAATAAAAAAAAACTTTACTTTCTCTTAATTAACAAGGTCAAAATTTATGAAAATACACCACTTCTAATAGTTAAAAAAGAATAATCACCTAGCATTCTGCCACATAAATAACCACTATTAACATCCTGATAATTGTGCTTTTCATATATATTTTAATTTGTATGTGTTACAATTAAAAAGTTAGTTTATTCTTTGAACACATTAAAGTTATAATATGTTAAAAAAACAGTTCCTCAGGTGTGTTTGTTTATACATATATACATATATATAAGTATATATGTGTATATATATAATATATATGTACATATACAAAATATACTAGATATATATATATCTTTAGGAAAACATATTTAATAGTAATTAATGGAAGTGGTTTACAGGAGGATTATATTTGAGAATATTTTGCTTTATTTTGTAGAACAACAATGGTATTCAACATGGAATATACAAGTATCCCTGAAGCTTGATCCAATCGACAACCATAATTTTGTATTGTGTCAGTTTAGTCTGTATGAGGAGAAACCACCCTCTGACCAGTATTTGTAAGCCATGGGATAAGTAATATCTCTAGCAATTATTTCAGATCTCCCATTTCTTCTATTCTAACCCAGTTTTTATCCGATTCCTTCGTCATGGCTCCTGACTTTTGGTTCTGTTATCTTAGAACCAGTTTATTCTTTTTATTTTTTAAAAAAATTTTATGGCTGTACCCATGGCATATGGAAGTTCCTGGGCCAGGGACTGAATCGGAGCCACAACTGCAACCTATTCCACAGCTGTGGCAATGCCAGATCCTTTAACCCATTGCACCAGGCTGGGGATCAAACTTCTCAGCAGCAACCCTAGCCATTACAGTCAAATTCTTAACCCAATGAGCAATGCCAGGAACTGTAGAACCAGTCTCTGACTACCATGAACTCTGACTTGTTTAATAATAACAATAACAACTCAACAACAACAAAACACCCCACAGAACTAATGTAAGACAATATTTTCATTTGGTGATCATGTAATAAAAAATACAAAGCAATTAATTTCCTCAAAAATCTCAGAAGCACCAAACATGACGTTTTAAAAAAGTCTCCTTTTTGAAAAACAGAAACACATGGGGGAATTCCACCTGGCTTTGCAGCATAGCATTTCCTAAATGAATGTGATTTGACTTATTTCTCTGGCTCTTTCCACTTTAGGTTACCATAAATATGGGGAATTTATTTATTTATTTTGGTCTTTTTAGGGCCACACCCATGGCATATGGAGGTTCCGAGGCCATGGGTCGAATCTGAGCTGCTGACCTGCACCACAACCACAGCAACTCGGGATCTGAGCCATGTCTTGCGACCTACACCACAGCTCACAGGCAACGCCAGATGCTTAACCAACTGAGCAAGCCAGGGACGAACCCACATTTCATGGATACTAGTTCGGTTCATTAACCATTGAGCCATGACGGGAACTCCCTAACATGGGAAATTTAAAGCCCTTTGGACCAAGCACATTCTTATCTCAAAACAGGAGCAGATTCAGGCAATGATTAGTTTATCTAATTACTGAAACTTGAATTCCATTCTTGACTAACCTCCCCATCACTTTACTTACAATATCTTTTTTAAAAAATGAAAGTCGAGTTTTAAATGATGATATTTTCTCAACCCTTCCCCTTTCCTACTCCCTAACTCTTTTAATGTTTTCTGAGTCCTAGGTTCTCTTAGGCACTCGATGGTATCAATTGTTCTTACTATAGTATCTAATAAGATCCAAGTCATGAAAGACAAGACAGGTAAGCAGTAAAAATAATAAGATAATAATATATCAACTGAAGGTGCTGAAGACTAAAAATGGAGCAAAGCAGAAGATGGAATATGACAATATTATATAGGAAAAACAGATTCAAAGTTGAATCTTACAATGAAAAATCACTTCAATTACTTAAAGAAATTGAGCCGAAAATAATTTCTATAATGTTCTATGAATGGTAGCTATAAACAATAAAAGAGCACAGGACAATGTACATATTTATAGACTATGAAAAAATATTTCTTAATAAATTGCATTAATAGTGCTCTGGTTAGTAGAATTATAAATAAAAAAGAGCTTTAAAAATTCCTTCTAATTAATATATTTTAGCAAAAGATTCATAACATTCAAAATACTTCCAAAGACCTGAAATTGTATATTCTATGTAACTTCATAAATATTAAATAACATACCCTCTATAATATGAATGTTTTATTCTCATTTATGAGAATTGGCCATAACATAACATGTATATAGATATGCATATATGCATACATACATAAGGGTTGGTTATCAGCATATCCAAATCTGTTACCAGTATATAACATATCCATAACCCACCTGGTTATCAGTATACAACACCAGTGAAAGCCTCCTCTATATAAAGCATATAAAGAGCAAGTAACATGCTTGAAATCAGTAAGTTCATATTCTACAAAGAGGACCAAAGACATTTTACATAAATTTTATAGAGAATGCTATCATCTGGAGCAAATTAACACAGCTGACACTGAGTGCTAATGAGGAAAAATTTTGAGTAGGATACATTTGCCTTTTAAACCTATGCTTTTATTCAATACATAACTTTTTTGGAATTTAAGGGCTTGAGGACATTACTGTGCTATATCTGGAATACATGTCCTCGATTTCATTGAAATAAGACCAATGCAATCCAGACAGTGTGTAGTCCTTTCTAATCATGTTAATGTAATAGAAATATTTGTAGCTCAAGCCACCCAGGTACAGGGCCATAAATGAAGGAGTTTATATCACAAACCCAGTGCTTCACAAATTATAAAAAGGTCACTCCAGTTAATTAATTATACTATAATGTCAAGTTTTCATTTTTTACCATTACCTAATGTTCCAAAATAAAACTCTAAAAGTAAAAAATCCACAAATTCTGGAGTCAGAAGACCTGGAGTTAAGTCCTAGCAATGTCACTTAACTGCCTGGCTTTTGGTAAGTTAACCAGCTTCCCTATTCATAAAAAAGAGGTAAAAATACCTATCTTACAATACTGTGAAGAATAAATTACATACCACATGCAAAATAACTAGCACAGTGCCTACTACATAGGAGGCACTCAGTAAATATAAATTTCTATTTTCATTGTGTTATTAAAGTAATACATGATTTAGCATAAAACACTGAATGAATATTATGATCTATGTACAATAAGCCTTTAATAAATTCACATTTCTTTATATTTGCAACTACTAAGAAGATATTTTATCTTACTATGGATAACCACTTACAATAATTAATAAGAAAAATACAAACATAAAGCATAAATTATAAAGTGGTTCACATAAGAAAAATACACCACAAAAATTATATTTATACTATATTATACAACTTTTCTCACATCAAGAAAATCTCAAGCAGAATATTAACAAGGTAATAGAAGATATTTAAAAGAAATTGAAGAAATTCTCTGATTCAAAATAAATTTTAACTATAGTATCATGAATAAAAATATTTCAAAGTAAGAAAATAATTATACTTACATATTTCCAATGTGAAAGCTTTTCTGTCTTATTAGTTCCAGGCTGAAGAAAGAGATCCTTATACAGCTTATCTTCAAATCCTTTTTGTATGTAAATCCATTTTGTTTCACATTTATTAGTAATTTTTTCCCGATGTTTTTTATGTAAGAACAAGTGGCTGAATGTAAGGCAGGGGGAGGAATTGTCATTTAGTTTTTTGCCAAAAAAAAGAGAGAGAAAACTAATCATGAGTTCACTTATAACGTAGAAAACATAGTGGTAAATTTAGTGTGATATTTGCTTTCATATTATTACTATAAAACTATTTAGGCATTAAGGCTTGCATAACAACATTCACCAAGGAGTGAATGAGTACTAAGAAATCTCTGGGGATATGAAACAAACAACTCTGTACTTACATCTGGCTATGCATTTTGTGTATAATGTCAGGGAGAAAATGACTAAATTATCTATAGAAATATAAGGTAACCAATATGAACTTTTCCTATTTGTCTTCTCCAGTGAGGAAATAATTTCTAATTTTTACCTAGGAAAATTACTCTACTATCTACGAAAATATAATGTATGCCAAAAAATAATTTAAAACTTTCTATTAGCCACACACAAAAAATGTAAAAAGAAATAGGTGAGATTAATTTCAATACAGTGAACACTTGAACAACACAAGTTTAAACTGCACAAGTCCACCAATAGATGAATTTTTTTCAATAAAATAGTAATATACTATCAGTGGTTAGTTGAATCCCCCACAATGCAGCATCCACAGGTACACAGGGCCAAGTATAAAGGATTAGAGTATCTAAGGATTTTGGTATCTGCCACAGGTCCTTGAAACAATTCCTTGTGGATACCAAGGAACAGCTGTATTATGTTTTATTTAACCTAATACATTTCAAATATTGCTTGGTAAGTGGCATCAACAAATTAATATAAGAATAAAGTATTGAACATTTTCCCCTAAGATCAAAAAAAAGGGAAGGATACCATCTCTCTTCCAATCTATTCAACACTGTATTGGAAGTCCTAATCAGTCCAATAAGGCAATAAAAAGAAGCTCAGAGACCAATCTAATCTTTGAGTAGAGATGCAAAAATTCTAAATCCTAATGAAAAGAATCCGGCAATGTAAGCAAATAATAAGAATATGATGATTAAGGTGTTTTCTGGTGGCTCAGTGGGTTAAGGATTCATCATGTCATTGCTGGGGCTCAGGTCACTGCTGAGGCACAGGTTTGGTCCCTGTTCCAGGAAATACTATATGCTTCAGGTGTTGCAAATAATAAAATAAAATAAAAGCAAGGAGATGGAAAAAAGAACACTATGATCAAGTATTACAAAGCTCATTACATAAACAAATTAGTGGAGAAAAAAATGTATGAGTACATAATGAATGCAGAAAGACATCAGACAAAATTCGTCACTATTTATTTTAAATTTTTGTAAGAGAGGATATCAAAGTAAACTACTTCAACATCATGGAAACAGATTACCAATAATCAATAACATTCATTCTGTGTGATGAAAGAGCACAATCATTTGAATTAAATAACAGGTATGAAACAGAGAGTTCAAATTTGAATTTGAAATCAAAAACACAATTCCAGGGAATTCCTATCATGGCTCATTGGTAATGAACCCAACTAGTATCCGTGACAACATGGGTTCAATCCCTGGCCTTGCTCAGTGGGTTAAAGATCCAGTATTGCTATGAGCTGTGGTGCAAAAATTCTCAACAAAATACTAGCAAACTGAATTCAGCCAGAACAGTAAAAGGATGGTTCATCATAATCAGGTGGGATTAATATATGCAATGCAAGGAAGGTTCAACATACACAAATCAATCAATGTGATACATCACAAAAATAGAATGAAAGAAAAAAAATCATATGATCTTCTCAAAAGATGCAGAAAAAATCATTTGACCAAATTCAACTTTTCTTCATGGTATGAATTCTCAACAAATTAAGTACACAAGGAGAATATCCCAACATAATAAAGGCCATATATAATAAGCACACAGCTAACATCATACTCAATTACAACAAGCTGAAATGTTTTCCTCTAGAATCAGGAATAAGGTTGCCCAATCTCATCACTCCTATTCAACATAATACTGGAAGTTCTTGCCAGAGCAACCAGACAAGAAAAATATATAAAATAAACAATGGAAAACATTGGAAAAGGAGAAGTAAAATTCTCTCTATTTGTAGATTAGATTATTTTATAATAGAAAATCTTAAAAATGCCACTAAAATAGTTACATCTAATCAATAAATTCAGTAAAAATGAAAAATACAAGATTAACACCCCAAAATCATTAATGTTTCTATACACTACCAACTATATAGAAAATAAATAGAGAAAACAATCCCATTTAAAATAGCATCAAAAACAATAGAATATTTAGGAATAAATTTAACCAAGGAGGTGAAAGATCTCTACTCTGAAACCTACTAAATATTAATAAAATAAATTTAATAAGACACAAATAATAGAAAGGTATCCCATGTTCATGGAGTGAAAAAAAATGAATATTTTTAAAATGTCAGTATTTCCAAAAGCTATCTATAAATTCAATAAAATCTTCATCTAGATTCCAATGGCATTTTTCACAGAAGTGGGAAAAATAATCCTAATATTTATATGGAGCCACAACAGACCCAAATTAGCTAAAGCAATCTTCAGAAAGAAGAAAACGCTGAAGGCATTAGATTTTCTGATTTCAAACTAAGTCACAAAGTTATAGTAATTAAAACAGCATCATATTGATATAAAAACAGCACATAAGTCAATAAAACAGAATAAGGATCCCAGAAATAATACCACAAATATAAGGGCAAATAATTTATGACAAAGTAGCCAAGAATAAACAATAGAAATGACAGTCTCTCCAATAAATGGTGTTGGGAAAACCGAACAGCAAAATGCAAACAAATGAAACTGCTCCACTATCTTACACCATACACAAAAATTAACTCAAGATGGATTAAAAACTTGAATGAAAGACCTGAAACCATGAAACTCCTGGAAGAAAACATACAAAAAAGTTCCTTGGTGTGGATCTTGGCGATGATTTTTTTTTGATGTGACACCTAAAGTAGAAGCAACAACAAATAAATAAAGAAGTGGGAGTACATTAACTAAAAAGTTTCTGCACAACAAGAGAAATAATCAACAAGGTGAAAAACAAGTTACAAAATGGGAAAAATTTACAAGCTATATATCTGGTAGGGGGTTAATGTCTACAATGTATATAAAGAACACATAAAACTTAAAAGCAAAAAAAAAAAAAACCAAAAAATGGGTAAAAGACCTGAGTAGATATTTTTCTAAGGAAGACTTCCACATGACCGTCAGACGTAAGTGCTCAACATCACTAATCATCAGGTAAATACAAATCAAAACCATAACGACATATCACTTCACACCTGTCAGAATGATCATCATCAAAAAGACAAGAGATAATAAATACTGCAAGGATGCAGATGGGAAGGAAGACTTGTTCACTGCTGGTGGGATGGTACACTCATACAACCATTATGAAGATCAGTATTAAGAATCCTCAAAAAACTAAAAGCAGAACTACCATATGATCCAGCAATTTCAGTTCTGTACATATATTAAAAAAAAAAAACCCACAAAAGCACTAACTCCAAAAAATATATAAACCCTGGATTCATAGTATAATTATCTACAAAAAGTAAAATGTGTAATAACTTGAAGCATCCATCAATGAATAAACAGATACAAAAGTAGTGTACATTCACACACACTGGAATATAATTCAATCATAAAATGAGGAAATTCTGCCATTTGTAACAACATAGGTAGACCCAGAGCGCATTATGCTAAGTGAATAAGTCAGAGAAGTGCAATATATGATCTACAACAACAACAACAAAAAATGATAGAAAAAGAGATCAGATTTGAGATCACATTTATGGACACTGGAGGCAGGAGATCTAGAAGAAAGCTGTAAAAAAAAACTGCATCAACTTCCAGTTACACTTGTGCCAGTGCACAAGTGGTACCTGAAATACCTTAGACATGTGGAGAATATAAAGAACAAAGAAATCAGGCTGGATTACCATGAAGGTTTGAGAAGACTTCAGACTGTTGTGCTGATAGGTGGGGGTATTCTTTAAAGGACCAGTCCAATGAAGACTGGAAGACATGCTGCTTTGTCAAATGAGAAGACAGCAACATGGAGAGACAAGGGAAATGAAGAATCATGCAAAGATGTTTCAAGCAAGGGAAAAAGATAAATCTCCACAAATTGACCCTAATAAAAAGAATTATATGAGCTACCTGATGCAGAATTCAAAACAAATGTCATAAAAAGGCTGGCTGAGTATAAGAACAATGCATGAGTAGAGTGAAATTTTCAACAAAGAAATAGAAAATATTAAAAAAAAACATGAAATAGAAATCATGGAGCTGAAGTACATGAAATTAAACTTAAAACATGCACTAGCAACAGTGTAGGAGTGTTCCCTTTTTCAACACACTCCAGCATTTGTTATTTGTAGACTCATTAATAATAACTGTTCTGATTGGTGGGAGGGAGTACCTAATTTTAGTTTTGATTTGCATTTCTCTAATAATTAGGGATGTTGAGCATTTGTTCATGTGCCTACTGGCCATCCATATGTCTTCTTTGGAGAAATGTCTATTTAGGTATTCTGGCCATTTTTTGATTAGGTTTCTTATTTTTTTGATTTGTATGAGTTATTTGTATATTTTGGAGATCAAGCCCTTGTCAGTTGTATTATTTGCAACTATTTTCTCCCATTCCATAGGCTGTCTTTACATTTTTTTATGGTTTCCTTTGCTATGCAAAAGCTTGTAAGTTTGATTAGGTACCACTGTGCTAGTTTTGTTTTTATTTGTTCCCTTGGGAGTCTAACCTAAGAAAACATTACTGTGGCTGATGTCACAGATTGTTTTGCCCATGTTCTTTTCTAGGAGATTTATGGAGACTTGTCTCATATTTAAGTCTTTAAGCCATTTTGAGTTTATTTTTGTGCATGGTGTGAAGGTGTGTTCTAGTTTCACCAATTTACATGCAGCTGTCCAGTTTTGCCAGCACCACTTGCTAAAGAGACTTTTCCCCATTTTATATCCTTGCTTCCTTTGTTGAAGATTAACTGATCTTAAGTGTTTGGGTTTATTTCTGTTACACTGAACTGCAGGTCGTTTCTGGTACCAGTACCACACTGTCTTGATTACTGTACCTTTGTAATATTGTCTGAAGTCTGGAAGAGTTATGCCTCCTGCTTTGTTTCCCCCAACCCAGGACTGCTATGGTAATTCTGGGTCTTTTATTATTTCCATATAAATTCTTCGATTATTTGTTGGTTGGAACATAAATTGGTACAACTACTATGGAAAATAGTATGGTATGGAGGTTCCTCAGAAAACTAAATATAGAACTACCATATGATCCAGCAATGACACTGTGGGGGATATATCCAGACAAAAACACACTTCAAAGAGATACTTGTACCCATATGTTCACAGCAGCACTATTCACAATAGCCAAGACATGGAAACAACCTAAATGTCCATCAACAGATGAGTGGATTAAGAAGATGTGGTACATACAACTAGTGGAATATTACTTAGCCATAAAAAACACGAAATAATGCCATTTACAGCAACTTGGATGCAACTAGAGATTCTCATACCAAGTGAAGTAAGTTAGAAAGAGGACAAACACCATATGGATATCACTCATATATTCAATTTAAAATATGGCACAAATGGACCTATCTACAAAACAGAAACAGACTCATGGGTGTAGAGAACAGACTTTGGTTGCCAGGAGGAAGGGGTAGGGAGTGGGATGGACTGGGAGTCTTGGGTTAGTAGATTATATTTAGAATGAATAAGAAATGAGGTCCTACTGTATAGCGCATGGAACTATATCCAATCTCTTGTGATAGAACATGATGGAAGATAATATGAGAAAAATAATGTGTATATATGTATGACCGGATCACTGTGCTAAACAGCAGAAATAGACATAACACTGTAAATCAACTATACTTTAATAATAATAAAAAAACTCAGATCTTCAAAAAAAATGCACCAGAGTGGTTCAATATCGGACTAGATAAAGCAGAAGAAAGGATCTGTGAGACAAAATAAATCACTGGAAATAATTCAATAAGGGGAACAATAAGAAAAAGAACAAAAAGTGAAGACAGCTTAATATAAACATGGAATACAACTAAGTAGAATAATATATGCATTATAAAAGCTCCAGAAGGAGATGAGTGAGAAAAAGAATCAGCAGGAGTGTTCAAAGAAATAATGGCTGTAAGCTTACTAAGTATGGGGAGGAAAATGGACATCCAGATCCAAGAATACTAACTGGAAAGGAAGAAGTAAAATTAACCTTTTTTGCAAGTGATATGATCCTATATATAAAAAATCCTAAAGGATCCATTTAAAAAAACTGATAGAACAAATAAATCCATTAAAATTGCAGGATACAAAAATCAACATACAAAAGTTTGTTAAATCCAGAAAAAGATATGAATGAACTTATCTACAAAATAATAATAAACTCACAGACTTCTAAAGCAAACTTATGATTACCAAAGGGGAAATCTGAGGAGAATTAGGAGTTTGGGGTTAACATATATACACACTACAATATATAAAATATATAATCAACAAAAACCTACTGTATAGAACAAGGAACTCTACTCAGTATTCTGTAATAACTTATATTAAAAGAATCTGAAAAAGACTGAATCGTTTTTTGCTGTACAGTTGAAAATAAAAATACTCTAGGGAGTTCCCATTGTGGCTCAGTGGTTAATGAACCTGACTCGTATCCATGAGGACACAGGTTTGATCCCTGGCCTTTCTCAGTGGGTTAAGGAGCCAACATTGCCGTGAGCTGTGATATATGTTGCAGATGCAGATCAGATCTTGTATTGCTGTGGCTGTGGCGAAGGCCAGCAGTTATAGCTCCGATTGGACCCCTAGCCTGGGAACCTCCATAGGCATATGCATTATAGAAGCCACAGGCATATTCTGGTGCAGCTATAAAAAGACTAAATAAATAAATAAATAAATAATAAAAAATAAAAACACCAT
Organism: Phacochoerus africanus; assembly: GCF_016906955.1. Lineage (NCBI taxonomy): Eukaryota > Metazoa > Chordata > Mammalia > Artiodactyla > Suidae > Phacochoerus > Phacochoerus africanus. The sequence continues at coordinate 138,538,958 of NC_062551.1, read as the reverse complement.
AAGTCAACTATACTCCAATATAAAAATTAAAGAAAAAATAGGCCAAAACTTTAAAAAAGAAAAAAAAAGACAGCAAGTATTAGGGAAGATGTGAGGCAATTGAAACCCTTGCAAACACTAAGTGGGAATGCAAAATGGTGCAAAAACTATGGAAAATAGCATGTGTTTGGTTTTGTATTAATTAGAAATAGATCTACCCTATGATCCAATAATCACACTTCTGGGTATCAGGGAGAACTGAAATCAGTCTCTTAAAGATACAGCACTCCCATTCTCACTGCAGAACAATTTAAACTAGTCAAGGTATGGAAATACTAAAATGTTCATCAACAGATGAATGGATAAATAAAATGTTGTATATGCCTAAAGGAGAATATTTTTCAGGCTTAAAAAAGAAACAAATTTTGCAATACACAACAACATGGATGAATCTTGAGGATATTATGTTAAGTAAATAAGCTGGCTACAGAAAAATACTGCATGACTCCATTTACATTATTCACTCTGTCTTTTTATAACTCTGGAGAAGTGGAATCTTATATTAAGGAATACTACAATGCCTTGAAATCTGATGACTACAAAGCTAACATAAGGGCTCATAAATAGTTTTTAATATGAAGACATATATCACCAGATCCAATGTTCCTTCCCACTCAACAATATCCAGAAGAAATGTTAGAAAAAAAATTGAGATTGTTTTCTGTAGGATTAAATAGCATAAATTATTGATTACTTACTAATTTATAATTGAACACAGTTATTATTAATAAAATTTTAGGATTTTTCTTTAAAAGTTAAGTTTAAGTTCTCAGAGTTTGCTTTTAGTTATCTAGGTTTATCAGAAAAACATTGGGAAGCATCAAAATTCAAAGGAAATACTGATCACAGTAATTTACAATGAGAAATAGCATATATACTTTCAGAATGTTTTCAAAATATAAAATATTACTTTAAAGGGCTTTATATTGACATATTAAAGAAAAATTTTAACCAATTATGAGATATTAAAGCTTCATAGTGATATGTAATATACCATTAATAAGCTATAAAATGCATAAACATTAAGACCCATAAGTAAAATAGTCATTAATTTAAAACAATGCAGTTGTCCTGTTACATACTTAGTCATTAGCTCTATTTGTTCCCAAAAGAAAATGATTAGTTACAATATAAGACTATCTTTCAGTTATTTTCCATTGTGAAACAAAGGCATATGAAATTATTAAAAATAATCATTACAGTCAGGAAAACAAAAATTTTTACAACACTTGTATCTCAGAAGATTTTAAACATAAATTAAAACAGAAAATGATTCATGATTATAATTTTACAGGTAACTCTGACAGTGATTGAGAGAAAAATATAAATATTAAATGCATGTATACTTTAATACAATTAGAAATATTGGTATTTGACACAGCCTCTAAATGCCTCCTCCAAGCACATTCACTCATGTGGCTCATTACATTAAATAAATACTTTTCTTAATCATAATATTATCATCTAGAAAGTATGAGGCAAATTTTAACAAGGTCTTATTTATTAGCAATAGTACTAGCAAAAGTAATAAAGTAATAACTATTATATTGATAATATTAGTATTATACAATCTATTTGACAATTACTAATACTAGCAGTAAAATGAAAAAAATAGAAAGTTATATACTGATTGATGTGTGCTGGAGTCCAGCTCTGGCAGCCAGGGAGTGCACTTTCCCAAAGGAGAAGGACAGTGTCGGCGAATGCACATGGAGACAGCTTCTCTGTCCCTTCTTTCAGGGTGCTGGACTGCTCAAATTTTATTGGCATAAGTGGTTGATTATATAGACAGTTTTTAACCACATATTACATCAGTGTTAAAAGTACATTGGTTAACTATTACATGGTACAGCAGCTATACATCATGTTCTAAGATCTTTATCTTAACTAAATTTAGTGAGTACAATTTAAGTGTAATTAGGTACAATATATCATGTGGAAAGGAGGAGACTCAGTACAAATCATCCATGGCCAGCCAGTCTTTACAGGTTGAAGAGGTCACAGACACAAGAATTTGGCATTCACAAATCTTGTTTTAAGAATGGTGCTTATCTTTAAAGCATTATAGCAGGGAGACAGTGTAAGAAAATATAAGCCAACTTAACTAGCTATCACTTAAAAGCTTTTAAAATCAAGGACAAAACTCACAGCTAGGTTTCATGAATAATATATATGTCTAACTTCTATGAACCTCACTAGTTTACTGTATAAATAACTAGTTAGTAGATAAACACTATGTCTTAAGCTGGATTTAAATAGGAGAAAGTCCTTCAGGATGAAATTCTTATTATATTATTGTAATTTTGTTAAATCACAAATCACCACAGGAAAATAAGAATGGAAAATAAGAATAATAAGCAAATAATCAGGAAACACTGAGGAAAACTGAGTAACAAATAAAACAATAGGAAAGACTAGGTCACCTGAGAAACAATCCATGTTCTCTGTGCGAACATGGAAATTGTTTTCCCAGGAAAGCCCCAATTCTTCCCCATCAACATCAAAATGAGAGCTGTGTAACCTGATGCCTGCTCTCGGCTAGTACAGTACAGGCAGGCTTTTATCCTGACCAGAAGCCCACCTTGGGCTTGTACCATTCAGGTGAGCTCCCTTCCTTGGTTAGGAACCTGACTTTGGATTTTTTTGGCCATCAGGCAAGGTCCCTTTCTCGAGTCCCTGAATCTCCTCGGCTCCCCACAGATGTGTGAATTCAAAATCCAGAAACTGTTTCTAATTATGTAATAATGAATATTCATAAATATATACGTTTATAGATTTTTTATCCCTATAATTTTTATAATTTAGAGAAAATATGAACAACATTAATGTCCATCAGGACAGCTCGCCTAAGTAGAATATATCCATTTAAAAGAACACATCCAGCTGTTAAAAATTCTTATACAATGACATTTAGCACTACAGAAAATAGGAACAAGAGTATTAGATAATAACAGGTATAACAATCGTTTTTGTAAAAATTATACACATATATGTATACATTTAAAGAAATACACACACTCACAGAGACAAATTATCAGTCTTTACTATCCTCTCTCCTTATAACGATTGCTCAAACCCCCCTACACATTGTGTTGTACATTTTTTCCTTGCTCACATGGGGGATGGGGCCAGGAGAATGAATACTCAGAACACAGATGATATTTAGGGCAATAAAAATACTCTTTATGACACCATAACAATAGGTACATGTCATTACACACTTGTCTAAATCCATACAATGTACAACACCATATGTGAACCATATGGTCTTTGAGTGATCATGATGTGTCAATGTAGGCTCATCAATTGTTAACAAGAATGCCATTCTGATAAGGAATGTTGATAATGTAGAAGACTATGCACAGTTGTGGGCTCTAGAAAATTTCTGCACCTTCTCCTCAATTTTTATGTAAACCTAAAACTCTCCTAAAAATAGTCAATGAAAAATATTAGCCATCGTAAACAGTAAACACTTTTCATTAATTTTAATAAAATTTGCCATTTTACTTTTTAAAATGGCTATAGCAGTTATTACCAGTAATATAATTTCCCTTTCCTTAAGAAACATTATCACCATTTTTAAACTTTGTCAATCTGATAGGAAATAAATGGTATCTCATTGCATCTTTAACCTGCATATCTGACTGTTGATGAGGTTAATGATCTTTTCATATTTATGTCAGTAATTTACATTTCTTCTATGAGTTGTTTTTCCAAATCTCATGCCCATTTTTTCCGTTTGATTAATTTTTCTTTGCTCTACTATGTATAAAGCTCTTTATATATTAAGATTCTCTAATTTATACTGACACATTCTTTTTAATGTAAAGTGTTCCATTTACAGCCTTCTTCTCCACATCAAGGTTATTAGAATATCTGACTGAATTATAAGGTTTTATATTTAATGTCTTAACCCATCTGACCTATATATATTTTAATAGGGGATGCAATAAGGAAGCAATTATGGTTTTGTTCAGAAAGATAAGCAATTTTGTTATTACCAACATTTAAATAAACCATCTTTTCCCTATCAAATTAAAATATAACTTGCACACTTAAAGATATGTTTTATAAACAGATCTTTTTAGGACCCTTTATTCATTTGATTTCTCTAAATCTACGCCAATGGCCAAACACTGATTATAATGGCTTGATAGTAATTGTTAGTATTTGGAAAATTGTTCCTTTTCAGTTGTCTCTTGGCTATTCTAAGTCATTTGTTTCCTCAGAAACTTAAAAAATGCTTCACTGAATCAACATTTATTTATGTTAATTCCGTCCACGGATATTTAATGAAAAGGAAGGCTATCTATTTCTTCACTTCAGTGGTAATTCCCTAAATAGCTTTTCTTTTTTGAACTTTTAAAATTCAAAAAATATTTATTGAAGTACACTTGGTTTACAATATATTAGTTCTAGGTATATAGCACATCAATTCAGTTATAAATGCATATTTATTATTTTTAAGGTTCTTTTCCCACATAGGTTAATATAAAATATTGAGTGGAGTTCCCTGGGCTATACAGTAGATTCTTATTATCTATTTTATATATCACAGTGTGTATATGTTAATCCCAAACTTCTAATTTATCCTTCCCTTCAACCTCTTCTCCCTTGATAACCAAGTCTGTTTTCTATGTCTGAGAGTCTCTTTCAGGTGCAGCCCCAAAAATTAAAAAAAAAAAATTTCATTTTATTTTTTCTCCTCTCTTCACTACCATTCAGGAGAAGTTAAGGCTGAAAGGGGAAATATTTTAGTCTATTTTCATACTGCAACTCAAACCATAAACCATAAACAGAATAGGAAACTTTTAGAATATTGTTTTCGAGTTTTCACTCTGGCTCCTTATTTGGCTTAGCTTCAAGGACAAAATCAATGGTTTCCCAGTTATTCTTAAAAATATCTTAAGTATTTTTAGGAGTCCCCTTGTGCACAGTGGATTAAGGATCTGGCATTGTCACTGCAGTGGCTCAGGTCACTGTTGTGGTTCAATCCCTGTCCCAGGACCTTCCACATGCCACGGGCACAAGCAAATATATATATTTAGAGCATAAATATTTTTAAAATGCTATAAATTTATGATCATTTCTTTCATTTATGATTGCTTTTGTTTTCAACTGTCAGCTCTTATAGACCAGGCAGGCCTTTATAATTATAGCCATTAAAATGACATATATTTAATAGACCATATATCTATCATAATTATGGATAATAATGGTCAAAAATTGCCTATATTTAAATTTTTTATTCAGGAGTTCCTGTTGTGGCTTAGTGGAAACAAATCCAACTAGGAATCATGAAGTTGAAGGTTCAATCCCTGGCCTCACTCAGTGGGTTAAGGATCAGGCATTGCCATGAGCTGTGGTGTAGTTCCCAGACGTGGCTCGGATATGGCGTTGCTGTGCCTCTGGTGTAGGCCGGGGGCTACAGCTCCAATTTCACCCCAGCCTGGGAACCTCAATGCCGCAGGTGAGGCCCTAAAAAGCAAAAAACAAAAACAAAGAAGTTTTTATTCACTCCTATTTGATTTGTAACACTTTTAATTAAATAACAAAACCCCACAAAAAACACAACAGTTTCCACACTAATTGCTACAGATTTCATATAAGCAGAAATTTTGAATAAGCTATGAAAATAAATATGTGAAATCTTAACAAATATGGAATTGTGATTGCTATCAAAAAAGTAGAAATTAACTTCAACTTGCCAAGGAAGGGAAGGACAGAAGGAAAAAGGAAGATGGAAGGAAGGACTGAGTAAGGTTTGGTTATTTCATGAAATCCCTTAAACCAAAATCTTTAGTGACACACACTGTGAGCTAATTCTTTGTGATAATTTTTAAAATTATTTTAATAGACTTTACATTATAAAGGAATATTAGCTTTACAACAAAACTGAGAGGAAAGTACAGAGATTTCCCATATACTTGCTGCTCCCACTTGTGCATGGTCTCCCTCATTACTAACACCCCCCCCCCCGTCACAATGGTATGTGTTACAATTGACAGCCTACACTGACACATCACTATCATCCAATGTGTATAGTTTTACATTAAGGTTCACTCTCACTGTTGCACATCCTGTGGATTTGGACAAACTTATAATGACAAGTATTTATCATTATGTAAGATATTGCCTCTTCCTCCCGCCTTCCCATCAACCCTGGCAACCACTGATCTTACTATATCCATAGTTTTGCCTTTTCCAAAATGTCATGTAGTCTGAATCATAACATATGTAACCTTTTCAAACCTTTCATGTAAAAATATACATTTAAGTTTCCTCCATGTCTTTCCATAGCTACAGGGCTCATTTTTTTTTACCTCTAAAATTATTCTATTGCCTGGATCCATCATATTATGAATTCATCTATTTACATGCTAAAGGATGTTTTTGTTACTTTTAATTTTTTGTTACTATGAATAAAGTTTCTATAAACATCCATGCACATGTTTTTGTGTAGGTATAAGTTTATGACTGCTTTGGGTAAATACCAAGGAGCATATGGCAAGGATCATATGGCAAAAAGTATGTTATTTTTGAATTTCATTGATTTCTGCTCTAATTATTTTATTTCTGTTTAAATTTAATTTGCTCTTTCTTTCAGTTTCCTAAAGTGGAAGCTTAGATGAATATGAATATGAATATGTCCACTTTATCTAGTTGATTGATGATGCTGTTGAGGTCAACTATGTCCTTCCTAATTTTCTGCCTGATGGATCTTTCCATTCCTGATAGCCAGTGTTTATTTATCCACTTATCATAATGGATTCATCTGTTTCTCCTTGAAGTTCTATGAGTTTTAGCCTCACATATTTTGACACTGTTGTTAGACTCACATATATTACGGATTGTTACTTCTTTCTGAAAAATTGACCTTTTTATTTTTATGTAATGCATCTCTTTACTTTTAATAACCTTACTATGAAGTTTTCTCAGTCCAAAATTAATATAGCTAGTCCAGCTTTCTTATGATTAATGTTAGTAGGGTATATATTTTTCATCCATTTACTTTTAGTCTATACGTTTTTATAATTATAGTGGGTTTTTGTAGACAACATAGAGTTTGGTTTTGTTTTCTTATCTGCTCCAAGAATCTCTGTTTTTTTAAGTGGTACACTTTGACCAATGACTATCAAAGCATCATTGACATATTTAGATTAATATTTATCAAGATTTCCTATTTTTCTCTTCTACTCCTTTTTTAATTTTAATCAAGCATTTCATATGATTCCATATTCTCTCATTTCATATTTAATTTGTTATACTATTTTAAAACATTTTTAGTGGTACCTAAGAATTTTTAATATGCACTTACAATTAATCTAAGTGAAATTTCAAATAATACTATACTGATTTATGCATAGTGTTAGTACCTTATAACAACAAAACAACCCTAATTCCCCTTTCCTGTCCCTTGTATCATTGGAAGCATTTAGTTTATACAGGAGCATATGTGTATTATATAACCACATACTTGAATATACTGTTACTATTCTTATTTTGAATAATATGATCATCTCAGATCAATTAAAAATAAGATATTCCTTTTATTTATTTTTATTATCTGATTTATATGGTGAGGACTTTCAATACTATGTTGAATAAAAGTAGTATGTACATCCAAGTTTAGGCACCCTGTCTTTGTTCTGATCATAGAGGAAATACTTATAGCTTTTTACAATTGAATATGCTGTTAGCGGTAGGCCTGTCATATATGGCCTTTATTATGCTGAGGTATATTCCCTCTATTATCCAGCTTGTTAAGAGTTCTTTTAATCATAAATGTATGTTGAATATTGTCATAAGCATTTATTGCTATGATCATATGGTTTTTATTCTTCAAACTGTTAATGTGGTATACCACATTGATTTATTTGTGGATATTAAGAAATCTTTGAACCTCTGGTATATATTCCATTTATTATGGTGTATAATCCTTTTAGTGTATGGTTGAATTTGGCTTGCTATCTATGTCCATCAGTGATATTGGCCTGTAATTTTTTCTTTTTGTGATATCTTTGTCATATTTAGGTATCAGGGCAATGAGAACCTCATAGAATGAGTTTGGAAGAGTTCTTTGCTCTGCATTTTTTTAGAATAGCTTGAGAAAAATAGGTGTTAACACTTCCTAAATGTTTAGTAGAATTCATCTGTAAAGCCATCTGGTCCTGGACTTTTAGTTGTTGGAAGTTTATTACTGATGCAACTTCATCATTGATATTTGGTCTGTTCATATTTTGTAATTATTTTTGGTTTAGTCTTGGGAGATTGTACATTTCTAGGAACTGCTACACTTTTTACAGGTTGTCATTTTATTGGCATAAAGTTATTCATAGTAGTCCCATGATTCTTTGTTATAACTTATCCTTTTTCATATTTTCTTGATTTGAGCCCTTTCTTGTTAAGTCTGGCTAAAAGTTGATCAATTCTGTTTACCTTTTCAAAGAACGAGCCCTTAGTTTCATTGACTGTTTTTACTATTTTTGTCTCTATTTTATGTTTCTGCTCTGATCTTTATGCTTCCTTATACTAATTTCAGAATTTATTGGAGTTCCCGTCATGGTGCAGTGGTTAACGAATCCGACTAGGAACGATGAGTTTGTGGGTTCGATCCCTGGCCTTGCTCAGTGGGTTAAGGATCCGGCGTTGCCGTGAGCTGTGGTGTAGGTTGCAGACGCAGCTCAGATCCCGTGTTGCTGTGGCTCTGGCATAGGCCGGCGGCTATAGCTCCGATTAGACCTCTAGCCTGGGAACCTCCATATGCTGTGGGAGAGGCCCAAGAAATGGCAAAAAGACAAAAATAAATAAATAAATAAAATAAAAGATAAAAAAAAGAATTTATTGTTCTTCTTTCTCTAGTTCTTTTAAATGTAAGGTTAGGTGTTCAAGATTTTTCTTGTTTCCTCAGATAAGCTTGCATTGCTATAAACTTCCTTCCTAGAAGTAGTTTTGCTGCATCCCATAGATTAATTTAAAAAAATTTATTGTCGTTTGTTCATAATATTGTTAATTTCTGCTGTACAGAAAAGTGACCTCATCACACATACATATGCATTCTTTTCCTCATATTTCCTTTTATCGTGTTATATCACAAGTGGTTGAATGTAGTTCCCTGTGCTATATATATATATATATAGCAGGACATCATTGCTTATCCATTCTAAATGTAATAGTTTGCATCTACTAACCCCAAACTCTTAGGCCACCTCACTTGCTTCCCCTCCCCTTTGGCAACCACTAGACTATTCTCCATGACTGTGAGTCTGTTTATGTTCTGTAGATAGGTTCATTTGGGCCATATTTTAGATTCCACATAAAAGTGATATCATACGGTATCTGTCTTTCCCTTTCATACTTACCTCATTTAGTATGAGAATCTCTAGTTTCATCCATGTTGCTGTAAATGGCATTACTTTGTTCTTTTTTATGGCTGAATAGTATTCCACTGGTTATATGTACCACAACTTTTTCATCCATTCATCTGTTGATGGACATTTAGGTTGTGTCCATAGCTTAGCTATTGTGAAAGTGTTGCAAGGAACATACAGGTTAATGCATCTTTTTGAATTGTAGATTTGTCTGGATGTATGCCCAGGAGTGGGATTGCTGTATAATATGGTAGGTCTATATTTAGTTTTCTGGGAAACCTTCATACTGTTGTCCATAGTGGTTTTACCAACTTACATTCCCACCAACAGTGTAGGATATTTTCCTTTTCTCCACACCCTCTCCAACATTTATTATTTGTAAACTTAGTAAGGATCACCATTCTAACCAGTGTGAGGTGGTACCTCATTATAGTTTTGATTTGTATTTTGCTAATAATTAGTGATGTTCAGCATTTGTGTGCCTGCTGGCCACACATATGTCTTCTTTGGAGAAATGTCTCTTTAGGTCTTCTGCCCATTTTTTTGTTTGTTTTGTTTTGTTTTGTTTGGGTTGGGTTGGGTGTTTTGTTTGGGTTGGGTTGGGTTTTTTGTTTTTTTGCTGTTGAGTTGTATGAGTTGTTTGGATATTTTGGAGATTAAGCCCTTGTCAGTTGCATCATTTGCAACTATTTTCTTCCAGTCCATAGGCTGTATTTATATTTCTGTATGGTTTCTTTCTTGTAAGTTTGATTAGGTACCATGTGTTTATTTTTGTTTTTATTTATATTGCCTTGGGAGACTGACCTAAGAAAACACTTGTGTGGTGGATGTAAGAGAATATTTTGCCTATGTTCTCTTCTAGGAGTTTTATGATGTCTTGTCTTATGTTTAAGTCTTTAAGCCATTTTGAATTTATCTTTATGCATAGAGTGAGGGTATGTTCTAATTTCACTGACTTAAATGCAACTATCAAGTTTTTCCAGCTCAAGAGTCTGTCTTTCCATTTTATATTTTTGCTTCCTTTGTTGAAAATTAATTGACCATATGTGTCTGGGTTTCTTGCTGAGCCATTTTGTTCTATTGGTCTGTATGTCTGTTTTGGTACCAGTACCACACTGTTTTGATTACTATAACTTTGTAATATTGTCTGAAATCTGCAAGAGTTATAGCCCCTGATATTTTCTTTCATCCAGATTGCTTTTGCAATTCTGGGTCTTTTATGGTTCGATAAAAAATTTTGCATTGTTCGTTCCAGTTCTGTGAAAAAATGTCATGGGTAATTTGAGAGGGATTGAATGAAATCTGTAGATTGCTTTGCATAGTATGGCCATTTTAATGACATTCATTCTTCCAATCCAGGAGCATAAGATGTGTTTCCATTTCTTTGAATACTCTTTAATTTTCTTGATTAATGTTTTATAGTTCTTAAACCTCCTTGGTAAGGTTTATTCTAGTTCTTTAATTTTTTATGCATCCAATATATCTTGGATATATTTTGGATAGCTATGTTTTCCTTTTCTATTTCCATTTTTTATTATATTTTTAATGACTACAATCAGTATATGGAAGTTCCTGGGCCAAGGACTGAACCCAATCCACAGCTGCTGACCTACTCTGCAGCTTGGGGCAACGCCAGTTCCTTTAACCAACTGCACCAGTCCGGGGATCAAACCCATGCCTCTGCAGTGACCTGAGACACTACAGTCTGATTCTTAGCCCAGTGCACCATAGCAGAAGTCCTATGTTATCATTTTTATTTCTCTATAGGTATTTCGATTCCCTCTTTCATTTCTTCAGTGATCCATTGTTTACAAGCATATCATTTAGCCTCCATGTGTTTGTGTTCTGTGTAGCTTTGTTTTTCTTGTAGTTGAATTGTAGTCTTATAGCATTTATAGTAGTCAGAAAAGATGCTTGGCATGTTTTCAATTTTATTAAATTTACCAAGGCCTGTTTTATGGCTAGCATGTGATCTATCCTAGAGAGTGTTTTATGTGTACCTGAAAAGAATGTTTATTATTCTGCTTTTAGATGGAATAAAAGGAAAAGAGGATGTAAAACTGTCACTATTTGTAGATGACTTGACAGTATACATACAAAATACTAAAAAATGGCACCAAAATATTGCTAGAGCTCTTCAATGAATTCCATAAAGTTGCAGAATACAAAAGTAATAGACAGAAATCTCTTGCATCCCTATACACTAACAAAGAAAGATCAAAAAGAGAAATTAAGGAAATAATCCCACTTATGGTCATATCAAAGAGAGTAAAATTCCTAATAATAAATCTACCTAAAGAAGTATAAAAATCTATATTCAGAAAACTAAAAGACACTGATGAAAGAAATTGATACAGAGAGATGGAAAGAATTACCATGTTCATGAACTGGAAGAATTTGTAATGTTAAAATAAACATATTGCCCCAGGCAATCTACAGATTTAAAGCAATTCCTATCAAAATACCCATAATATTTTTCAAAAAATTAGAACAATTTTTAAAAAATAATTTGTATGGAAAAACACACAAGACACTGAATAGTGGAAACAATCTTTAGAATAGTGGAAACAATCTTTAGAAAGAACAATAGAGCTGGAGGAATCATGGTCCCTGACCTCAGACAATACTACAAAACTATCATAATCAAAACAGCATGGGACTGGCACAAACACTGACATACAGATCAATGGAAGAGGATAGAAAGCCCAGAAATAAACCTATGCACTTAGTTCGTCATTAATCTATGACAAAGGAGACAAGAAAATATAGTGGAGCAAAGACAGCCTCCTTAATAAATGGTTATGGGAACACTGAACCACTGTATGGTTCATTTTATGGCCATTTTAACAATACAAATTCTTCCAGTCCACATATAAAAGACTGAAATTAGAATATTCTCTCACACTATATACAAACATAAACTCAGAATTGATTAAAGACCTTAATATAAGACTGGAAACCATAAAACTCCTAGAAGAAAAGATAGGCATGACACTCTGCAATAAACAGTAGCAGTATTTTTTTCAATCTGTGTCTTCAGGTAAAGGAAATAAAAGTAGAAATCAAAAAATGAGACCTAATTAAACTTAAAGATTTTTCACAGCAACAGAATCCATTAACAAAACAAAAAATCTCCTGAATTGGAAAAAAATGCCTACAAATTACATGACAACTAAGGGGTTAATATTTAAAATATATAAACAATAATACAACTTAACATCACAAAAACAAAAAACCAAGTTAAAAATGGACAGAAGACCTAAATAGACATTTTTTCCAAAGAAGACATACAGATGCCTAACAGGCACATTAAAAGAATACTCAATATCATTAATCAGCAAAGAATTGAAAATCAAAACCATGATGAGACATCACCTCACTATTGTCAGTATCACTATCATCAAATTGACCACAGACAATAAATGTTGGCAAGGATTGGAGAAAAAAAGGAAACTTTGACACTGCTGGTGGGAATTTATATTGTTGCAATCACTGCATAAACCAGTATGGAGGTTTCTCAAAAAAACTAAAAATAGAACTACCATGAGCCAGCAATTCAACTCCTAAGCATATAGCCAAACAAAAGCAAAAACTCTAATTTAAAAAATATACATGGACCCCAATGTTCATAGAAGTTGTATTTACAACAGCCAAGATATGGAAGCCACCTAAGTGGATAAAGAAGTGGTATAAATATAATGAACTATACTCAGCCATTATAAGAATAAAATGAAACTTTGCCATTTGCAGCAAAAAGGATGGACTTGGAGGGTATTATGCTTAGTGAAATATGTCAGACAGAGAAAGACAAATACTATATCACACGTATGTGGAATCTAACAAAATAAAATAAAACAAATTAACACATACTAGCAGTTACCTGGAAGGAGAGAAATGTGGAGAGGGGCAAACTAGAGACAGGAAATTAAGTACAAACTGTCACATATAAAATAAACAAGCAACAAAGATATTTTTTACAGCACAGAGAATTTAGACAATATTTTATAATAACTATAAATGCAGTATAACTTCTAAAAATTGGGAATCACTCTGTTGTACCTTGAAACATAATACTGCAAGTCAATTATATGTCAATACAAAATTTTTTTTTGTCTTTTTTTTTTTTTTTGCTATTTCTTTGGGCCGCTCCCGCGGCATATGGAGGTTCCCAGGCTAGGGATCGAGTCGGAGCTGTAGCCACTGGCCTACGCCAGAGCCACAGCAACACAGGATCCGAGCCGCGTCTGCAACCTACACCACAGCTCACGGCAATGCCGGATCATTAACTCACTGAGCAAGGGCAGGGACCGAACCCGCAACCTCATGGTTCCTAGTCGGATTCGTTAACCACTGCGCCACGATGGGAACTCCAATAGAAAATTTTTAAAATAAAATTATTTTACCTCATGTAATCTTTTCCAACTGTTCTTTCTTTATGTAGCTATGTTTTGGACTACAGCATTTCTCTCTAAAAAATTCTCTTAAAATTTCTTTCAGTTCAAGTCAATAGGTAACAAATCCCCTCAGTTTCTGTTTGAGAAAAAAAACTTTTTTTCTGAGAAAGCTTTTATTTTGCTGTGCTTTTTAAGGATAATTTTGCAGTGAACAAAATTCTAGGTTGTTGTTTTTTTCCCCTTAACACTGAATATTTCACCCCAGTCTCATCTTGACTGCAAGGTTTCTCAGAAGTCAGACGTAATTTTTTTCATTGCATCTCTATAGCAATTTTTTTTTATCCTCTGCATTTTTAATGGGGTTTTCCCCTTTTTTTATTTTTCTGAGTTTGAATACAATATGGCTAGTGTAGGTTTTTTAGTGTATATCTTGCATGGTATTCCATATGTTCCTGGATCTGTGGTTGGGTGTCTGACAATAATTGGGGGAAATTCTACATTGTTACTGTTTCAAATATTCTTTTCTTCCTTCCTTCTTCCCGCTCTGCCCAACCTCCCCTTCTCTTTCTCTCCTTCTTTCCTTCCTTCCTTCTTTCTTTCTTTTCCTTCTGGAAATCTCACTAAATGCATGTGATACCTTTTGTAGTTGTCCCACGGTTCATATCAAATCTTTTCTGGGCTTCTTGAATCTTATTTTGCTTTTAAGTTTGGAGTTTTCTACTATATCCTTAAGCTCAAAAATTGTTGGTTAGCAAACAGCAGAAGAAAGCACATCTGTGTGCCAAGACAGCATTAAATTTAATTTTAAAGCTGACAGTTTTATTTTATTAATTAATTTAGTCTTTTTACAGCTGCACCTGTGACATATGGCGGTTCTAAGGCTAGGGGCTGAATCACAGCTGTAGCCACTGGCCTATGCCACAGACACAGCAAAACCAGATCTGAACCGCACCTGCAATCTACACCACAGCTCACAGTGATGCTGGATCCTTAACCCACTGAGCATGGTTAGGGATTGCACCTGCATTCTCATGGATACTAGTCAGATTCATTTCCACTGAGCCATGAGAGGAACTCCTAAAGCAGAAAATTTTAGGTAAGTTTGGCTTGAACATGTACTTTGTCTTTACACATTATGATTAATGATTCCCATCATATGCAAAGTTAGATATTATTTTAAATAGTCTATATCAGGCAAATTCACCTTACTAAACATTTTTCATAAGAATTTTCACTTAAATTTATCATTTAAAATACAATTTTCTTTACAAAGAATTTGTGCTGCTGCTATTTCAATATACCTAGTTTTTAGGGTAGAAATTACCTTAATCTTCATGATACATAAATAATGTAGCCATTATTCAATAAAGTCAGTATTCAGAATTATATAATTTACTGTAACAAAATAATACTCATAACTTTTCATCTCATAATTCCAAAATGAAGTCTCGAAATGTACTCTTCAAATCGTAAAGGTAATTACCATCTAAATAATGGTTGTATGACTTAAAAGTTGTGTATAATGCTTTCTATTATGAAATCCTATTAAGTACCTCTAAATCCCAACATTTAAAGTAAATCTTGTATGTGAATAATTTGAAATGATATAATAATTTCCTGAGTTATGTCCATTATAATATCTCTATATTGAGACTATTTGAACATTTTATCCTTTTAAAAATTAGTAAATAATTAATAAGGTACATAAAAAGAATGCATTGGTAGATGTTAATATTCAAAGTTTTGGCTTCAGAATCAACTATGACCCATTTATTCTCTACCCTGTTTGTAGGCCTTCTAGTTAGTACATCATGTTTGTCATCATTTCCCTCTAACAAAGTTCCCTTAAATTTGATGGGCCTATTGGCTACTCAGTCCTGACCTAGGGTCTAATTGCCTAGATTATAACCAACATCACTTTCTTTCTCAGCAGAGAAATTTGCCACATATTTGGCATGATTCCAGGATATCCATATATCAAATACTTAGTAAGCAATTAACAATACAGATTTCTAATTTATCAATTCAGAATCTACCTAGAACAAATTTCTGTAGTCCTGTTTAACATGACATACTTCTATGCTTTATATAGATTTTATAATTCTGGAAACCTAAATTGGTATTTTTCTACCAGTTTAAAAATTAGAAAAAAAATATTTTTGCTTTCTTGAGCACAGGTTCAAGCAAACCTCCAATTCAACTCAGAGACCAATAACATACATAACAAAACCAGCAACAAAACTGCCATCATAAGCTCAATTAAAATAGATGTTTTCTCCTTATTTTCATCATAGCCTTCTATATCACAGTTCAAAAGACTTCTCACAGGAACCAAAAAGTAAATATTTTAGGCTTTACAGAATACATTTGGTTTGTCACATATTCTTCATTTTATTCCCACAAGTTTTGAGAAATGTAAAAACTGTTCTCCTTGGTTTACAAGCCATAACGGATTTTATATACAGGCTGTATGTTGCCAATACCTGATCTTTAGCACATTTAATCACTAAAGTCTTCTTTCTCATTGCATAAATAAGTAAAAATTTTGAAAAAAATCTCTATACAAGACTTTTTGTTCCTCCTTGGATATACTCATTTTCCTTGATCAACCATCAAAATTTTAAATACACTGATGAATGAAACCATGTGATCAGAAACCCAGAAAATCTGATATTTGATAATACCATAAACTGCTACATAACCATCATAAGTAAAAGGGCATCAAGAAAATTAACATTTTTAGAAAAGCTTTAAATTTATCTGCCCACCTAATCCTCCTAAACAGTTAGTAAGCAGTTCATATTTTTGCTTCCTACCTCCAAAATTTTGGAATGTAAAACTCCCCGCCCCTCACCAGCATAAACACGTTATTCTCTATCTTCCCCACAGGACTATTTTAACAACTTTTACCTTCATCCAGGCTCTGCCTGGGAGTCCACTATTTCTTTATGGTTTTAGACCAAATCAAAGTTATCTTCCTTGTGAGGTTTACTATTTTTTGAGTCAGGAGGAGAATGCTTAGCAATAGTTAATAATTTCTTCTAGTGTCTCACCTTTCCAACTCCTAACATATCTTGCGGTAAATATATCACGTTTTCTACTTGACAGACTCCCAAATTAATAACATTTCATCAAACTGAAGGACAGATCATGTGCGAAAAAGATCCTTCTTGACAAAGTCACATTTTCTTCCCTCACTGCTTTCAGGTATACCCATTTCAAGCTCGTCATGTGTCTTTCCTAAAATAATCTACTATTACAGCTAAATATAGAGGAGCCACGCAAAATGCTCATGGTACATAAGACCACAGAAATAGTAAAAATATTTCAACATTGGGCTTTTTTCTCCAACTAATTCCCCTAACTTCATACCTTCTGTAGCAAAAGTCAATGTGTAGTAATAAAAGTTTAATTAACCATTCCTTAACTACATAAAAAGAATGACCAACTTCCAAGCCCAAGATAAACAATTCCTTTTCATCACTCTCCACCTTACCTCAGTTTAACCAATTTTACAATTTGAAGACTTAGTTCTTATTTATCAACTTAGTTTTAACATACAAAGCAAGAAGCTCAAACTAGTTTAAATACCAAAGGGCAGTATCAGGGGTAAGGTAGGATTCAAATCAATTTCTTTAGGACTGTTCCTTCATGTGAGCAAAAATATAACTTTATTGTTTATACTAGTTTATCTTGGATGTGCTTTTATTTCTTCTACTTCTTTTACTAAGATAATCAAAACAGTCCTAGTAAAACACAGAGATTTATACCTGAAATTACTCATCTGGATGTGAAGTGTATGGGCAAATCAACCCAAGTCACACTGTACATAACAGGGAACAGCTAAACACAGAGGAGGCAAGTAAAACACTGATGGTACACAAGACCATTGATTTTATTTTATATAAGTTTTTATTCCTTAAATCTTGTCAGCTATAAAATATTTCACAAAGGTGTTTAACACTACTGAAATTATCAATTACTTACTTATGTGAGTTTATTTTTAATATTCATAAACATAAGTTAGATTTTATGAATATATAATATATGAGGATGTATGCTTGGTTTATGGTAAGTAAAGTGTAGAGAGATAAAATATGTGGCCATTATCTTTTTCATAATACAGAAAAGTGGATCAATTTCTTAATCAACATCATTTCCTATTCCATAAAAACCAAGGGTAAAATTGTAAAATTTAATTTCCTAAAGAATAACTGAATAAATAACCTGATTATCTTCTTGCAAAAAACAGTGAAAAATTATGGATAAAATATAAAGCATTATAGTTGAGGGAAAAATATATGATGTTATATATATAAATATATGATGTATTATATATAAAATATATCATATGTCACATATATTTATATACAAGTATATAAACATATATGATAATTGATGTATAGTGGTATATATTTTTATATAATTAACACACATATGAGTATACATTATATATAATATAGGATTATATACATATGTTCGTTTGAACATAAAACCAAATTAAAGCACATTCCAAAGAGACAAGAAGGGGATCCGTACCCAGGTTTCAACCTCTGGACATTTATTTCACTCAGATAATCTTCATCTTTGGTGTTAATGATAGGCTTGACACTACAAGCAGAGAAAAGCCTAGGGGCTCATTAGGATGGAGATTATAATGATAAACCTCCATAACAATCTAGGATCCAATGAAACATACCTTCAGGGTAAAGGTGAAATACAACTACCAACATCACTATTTTCCTCACTCTACAAATTGTCAGAGGAAGAAAATTACCATCCTGGACTTACCTAGAACCTGGACGTGAGAAAGAAGAAGCAATCTTCATTGAAAAAATTTGAAAGCAATTTAATGCTCATATAGTATTTCATTCCAAATTCAGACTACCTGAGTAATATATAAAAACTAGAAATGATCATTTTAAGTTTCCACAGACACTAAAAAGTAATCAAAACATCCTCTATGGGAAAACCAACCTTCATAACAGAATTTAAAAGAATTTAGAAAAAGTTCCAAGGCATATGGGTTCACATTCAAAATCAAAGAATGCACAAGGGAACAACATACACTAAGTAAAATCCGCAGTAAAAGCAGACACAGAATGAAACCTGTAAAGATACCAACTGCTGGAATTATGAGTTACTGAATGAAAGAAGTATGTTTAATATATTTTTAAAGATATGAGGAAATAGCTATTAAAGAAACAATAAGAAAATATGAAAGAGAACCAAATAGTGCTTCTATTGAAATACATATTAAAATTCAAAATTCAATAGCTACCTTAAATAACAGATTTTTATATCACTAAGGAGAAAATTATTCAATTGGGAGATTAATCCAAGGCTCTTCCTTACTCTGGTTTCTCTTAAGATAACATAAGGCTCTTGCTTATAGGATGTAGAACAGAAATAATTATAAAAGAAAGGTATTTTTTGCATGATTTGAGAATGTGGAATTGCGTTTTAAAGGAAAAAAGAAGAAAGCAGTAGAACAGGCAAAGTTTGTAAGATGCCAAGTATAGACACTGAACAAGCAAGTTAGAGATACAGATCAAATTCATAAAAAAATCATGTGTTAAGTATATACAGTAAGCAAGCTATTAACTTGAAAAACATTATATAATAGAGGAAACATAGGTATGTGAATAACACTGATAGAAAGGAAGAAATAAAGTATAGAAGGATTAAATAACATCTTAAAATATCAATAAAGCATTTAGCACATAATCTTCAGATGGACAGCCTTGTTTCCCATCAAATCAATCATCCATCAGTAACCTAATATGTATGCTATGCTCAAAATATGCCAGTAAAATTCATCACTGCTTAGTAGGTTATCAGTTATGTAGATCATATCTATGGTGAGGGACATTTGCTCCTACATCTCTCTAAAAAGTCAAGACTGGAGGGAGTCCGGATGGCAGAAGAGTAGGGGGACACGCTTGCCTGCTCTCACAAATGCAACAACAACAAAAAACACATCTACAGGTTATTAAATGACTCACACAGAACAGCAATCAACCGCTGGCAGAGAACCTAAACTCCAATAACGGCAAGAATCTCGTGACATAACTGGGTAAAACAAGAGAAAAGAGAGAGAAGGTGAATCCGAACTGGACAGGCACTCCCTAAAGGGAACTGTGGAGGAGAAAGTGATCCCACACCCTGGAAAGTCACCTACTCGACAGAAAGATCAACTGAATTGGCAAATCTCCAGATGCAGAGAAGAGTGCAACAGTAAGTCGGAGTACTGAAAAGCAGAACGAGAACTGAACAGATCATCTTAACTACTGGCACAGTCACCAAAAATTGATACACTTGGGAGGGGGCTGGGCACAAAGACCTCAGCTCCAGAGGTTAGTCCCCGGGAACGGAATGGGCTGGGGTGCAGAGACTGCTTGGGGGGTCTAGAAACTGGTCTGTCAGGTTTGACAGGGCAGAGACTGCCTGGGAGACAAGAAAGCAGAGCATCGCTGGGGAGGGAGCAATACTCTAAGGGCTGGGAAGTGGAAAGCCACATCAGAGGGAACCTGGGAGAAGAGCTGGATCAGCAGGAGAGACAAGGTGCCATTGTAGGGGAGGGGAGAGGAAAAGGGGTGGCCCCCATAGAATACTCCCCATGCCACAGCAAGCTCACTGGCCCTACAACTATCAGAAAGCTGGGCTTCCCAGTGCATCTCCCCTCCCCCTACCCCTCACGCACACACTGGACCTGGGACTGCCTGCCATCCTGGAGGGCTGGCCTCAACAACTGCCAGAAGCCTACCACCACAGGGGCTTTCCCTGCCCTGGCCTGCTTGCCCTGGCCTGCTTGCCCTCTGGAGGGGCTACATCCCTGCGGAGCAGCACCAAAAACATCGCCAGCCCCCAGAAAAAGGCCTGCAGCCTAGAAAAGCTAAAACAAGCTTGGCCGGGCCATGAAAAATCTGATTACATTCTCAGGCAGTCCTTCCAAGTTGGAAGGGTTCTTGGGTTCTCAGCAGCCTAGCTAGCCACTCCAGCCCTCGGGGGGTGCTGCACTCCCGAGGAACAGCTGCCCAGCACTGCCAGCTCCCACAAAAGCCCCCGCGGTGCAGAAAAACTAGAACAAGTGCTGCCAGGATGTGAAAAATCTGCCGATTCTCAGGCAGTTCTTCCGAGTCAGGATGCCCTGGGGAAGAGCCTCTAGGGTTCTCAGCGGCCCAGCTAGCAGCTCCAGCCCTCAGGGGGTGCTGCACTCCCATGGAACAGCTGCCCAGCACCACCAGCCCCCTGCAAGAGCTCCACAGCCCAAAAACACCAGAGGAAGCTCTGCCCGGTCAAGTGAAATCTGCTTCCATCGTGGTGCAGAACTCCCAGTCCTGTCTGCCCTCTGGAAGTCCTCCTTGATTCAGAGAGACCCTGTCAGCTCCGCCCACCCTCTGGAAAAGCCACACGGCCTCAAAGAAGACTGACCAACAACGCCAGCCCTCAGGAAACATTCCACAGCAGTGCCAAGGCAAACACTGCCTGGCCACGGAGAGTACAACTCCACCAGGAAAAAGAAAACAACGAGCAAGATGAAGAAGCTGAGAAAGCACCCCCAGTTAAATCAACAGGAGAACTCACCTAAAGCAGTCAACATGAAACAGAACTCTGCAGCCTGACAGACCTGGAGTTCAAAAAAGAAAGAGTGAAAATACTGAAGGAATTAAGAGAAGATATGAACAGTAATGCAGATACCCTCAGAAAGGAACTAGAACATATAAGGAGGAGCCAAGAAAAACCAGAAAATTCATTTGCAGAGATACAAACTGAACTAAGGGCAGTAAAAACCAGAATGAATAATGCAGAAGAATGAATTAGTGATGTGGAAGATAGAATAATGGAAATCACCCAATCAGGTCAGCAGACAGAAAACCAAATGAAAAAACATGAAATCAATAAAAGAGACTTTTGGGATAATATAAAGCGGGCCAATTTATGCATAATAGGAATTCCAGAAGGAGTAGAAAAAGATAAGGGGATGGAAAATATATTTGAAGAAATTACCACTGGAAACTTCCCAAATCTAAAGGATACTGAGTTCAAGATAGAGGAAGCACAGAGGGCCCCAAACAAGTTGAACCCAAATAGACCCACACCAAGACACATCATAATAAAAATGGCAAAAGTTAGTGATAAAGAGAGGATCCTAAAGGCAGCAAGAAAAAAGCAGAATGTTAACTACAAGGGAACCCCCATAAGGTTATCAGCTGATTTCTCTACAGAAACACTACAGGCTAGGAGGGAATGGCAAGAGATATTTAAAGTGCTCAAAGGAAAAAATATGCACCCTAGAATACTCTATCCAGCAAGAATATCATTTAAAATAGAAGGGGAAATAAAAATTTTTTTCAAACAAACAAAAGCTAGAAGAATATAGCAATACAAAACCCAGGCTAAAAGAAATATTGAAAGGGCTTCTCTAAACCAAAAACAAAGGAAGGAAAGAAAGGGAGGAAAAAGAAAAAAAAAAAAAAGAGGAAGAACTAAGACTGAGGAAACCACAATCAGAGAGCAGTCACTCAAATAAGCCGGCATACAGATATAATCATGAACATGTTTCGAACAAAAGAAATTAAAAAGAAAAAAAAGAGTCATCAAAATCATAAAATGTGGGCAAGGGAAGTAAGGAAATAAATACACCCTTTTTTTTGGTTTGTTTGTTTCTCTTCTTAATTTTAGTATAGTAATGAAGTGTTCGAACCTACAGGACCATCAGGCTAAAACACACAATTATAGGAAGGGGTTAACATACTTAAAAAACGGGGCAACCACAAGCCAAAAACAAACATTGCATTTGCAAAAAATGAAAAAAAAAACCACTCAAACAGAAAATAATGAAGACCATCCAACCAAAAAAAGCAAGGAAAAATGGAGAACCATAGAATCAACAGGAACACGAGGTTTAAAATGGCAATAAATAATCATCTATCAATTATCACTTTAAATGTCAATGGCCTGAATGCTGCGATCAAAAGACACAGAGTGGCTGAGTGGATAAAAAGGCAAAAGCCTTCAATATGCTACCTACAAGAAACTTACTTTAGGACAAAGGATACATATAGATTGAAAGTGAAAGGGTGGGAAAAAATATTTCATGCCAATAGACATGACAGGAAAGCAGGAGTGCAATACTCGTATCAGACAAAATAGACTTTAAAACAAAAGACATAAAGAAAGACAAAGAAGGAAACTAATGATTAAGGGATTCATCCAAGGAGAGGATGTTACTATCGTCAACATATATGCCCCAAATACAGGAGCACCCAGATATATACAACAAATATTAACAGACATAAAGGGAGAAATTGATGGGAATACAATCATAGTAGGAGACCTTAATACCCCCCTCACATCAATGGACAGATCCTCTAGACAGAAAACCAATAAAGCAACAGAGATCCTAAAGGAAACAATAGAAAAGTTAGACTTCATTGATATCTTCAGGACACTACATCCAAAAAAAGCAGAATACACATTCTTCTCAAGTGCACATGGAACATTCTCAAGATTGACCATATATTGGGACACAAAGCTAACCTCAAGAAATTTAGGAGCATACAAATTATTTCAAGTATCTTCTCTGACCACAATGCCATGAAACTAGAAATCACCACAGGAAAAGAAATAAGAAAATACCTACTACATGGAGACTAAACAACATGCTACTGAAAAAAAAAAAAACAAACAATTGGTCAATGAGGAAATCAAGAAGGAAATAAAAAAAAATACCTTGAAACAAATGTAATGAAGACACAACCGCTCAAAATCTACGGGATGCTGCGAAAGCAGTGCTCAGAGGGAAATTTATAGCAATACAGGCCTTTCTCAAAAAAGAAGAAAGATCCAAATTGACAACTTAACCCTCCACCTAAAGGAATTAGAAAAAGAAGAACAAAAAAGACCTAAAGTCAGCAGAAGGAAGGAAATTATAAAGATCAAAGAAGAAATCAATAAAATAGAGATTCAAAAAACAACAGAGAAAATTAATAAAACCAAGAGCTGGTTCTTTGAAAAGGTAAACAAAATTGACAAACCCCTGGCCAGACTCACTAAAAAGAGGAGAGAAAGAACTCAAATAAACAAAATTATAACTGAAAAAGGAGAAACTGCAATGGATACTGCAGAAATACAAAAAACCATAAGAGAATACTATGAACAACTATATGCCAACAAATTTGAAAATCTGGAAGAAATGGACAATTTTCTAGACTCTTACAGCCTGCCAAAACTGAATCAAGAAGAAACAGACCAACTGAACAGACCGATCACTAGAAATGAAATTGAAGAGGTCATAAAATCACTCCCTACAAATAAAAGTCCAGGACCAGATGGCTTCACAGGTGAATTCTATCAAACATATAAAGAGGAATTGGTGCCCATCCTCCTCAAACTCTTTCAAAAGGTTGAAGAAGAAGGAACACTCCCAAAGACATTCTAGGATGCCACCATCACCCTCATTCCAAAACCAGACAGAGATACCACCAAAAAAGAAAACTATCGCCCAATATCATTGATGAATATAGATGCAAAAATTCTCAACAAAATCTTAGCCAACCGAATCCAACAACATACCAAAAAAATCATACACCATGACCAGGTTGGGTTCATCCCAGGTTCACAAGGATGGTTCAACATACGCAAATCAATCAGCATCATACACCACATTAACCAAAGAAAAGTCAAAAATCATGTGATCATCTAAATAGATGCAAAAAAAGCATTTGACAAAGTCCAACATCCATTCATGATCAAGACCCTCACCAAAGTGGGTACAGAGGGAACATTCCTGAATCTAATCAAAGCCATTTATGACAAACTCACAGCAAATATAATACTCAATGGGGAAAAACTGAAAGCCTTCTCACTCAAATCTGGAACAAGACAGGGATGCCCACTCTCACCATTGCTCTTCAACATAGGTTTGGAAGTCCTAGCCACAGCAATGAGACAAACAAAAGAAATAAAAGGCATCCATATAGGAAGAGAAGAGATCAAACTGTCACTGTATGCAGACGACATGATACTATACATAGAAAACCCTAAGGACTCAACCCCAAAACTACTTGAACTGATTCATAAATTCAGCAAAGTAGCAGGATATAAGATTAACATTCAGAAGTCAGTGGCATTTCTGTATACCAGCAATGAAATACTAGAAAAGGAATACAAAAATACGATACCTTTTCAAATTGCACCTCACAAAATCCAATACCTTGGAATACACCTGACCAAGGAGGTAAAGGACCTATATGCCGAGAACTATAAAACTTTAATCAAAGAAATCAAAGAAGATGTAAAGAAATGGAAAGACAGTCCATGTTCCTGGATTGGAAAAATCAACATTGTAAAAATGTCCATATTACCCAAAGCAATCTACAGATTCAATGAAATCCCTATCAAATTACCCAGGACATTTTTCACAGAACTAGAACAAACAATCCAAACATTTATATGGAACAACAGAAGACCCAGAATCGCCAAAGCAATCCTGAGAAACAAAAACCAAGCAGGAGGCATAACTCTCCCAGACTTCAAGAAATACTACAAAGCCACAGTCATCAAAACAGTGTGGTACTGGTATCAAAACAGACAGACAGACCAATGGAACAGAAGAGAGAACCCGGAAATAAACCCTGACACCCATGGTCAATTAGTTTTTGACAAGGGAGGCAAGAACATCAAATGGGAAAAAGAAAGTCTATTCAGCAAGCATTGCTGGGAAACCTGGACAGCTGCATGCAAAGCAATGAAACTAGAACACCCCCTCACACCATGCAGAAAAATACACTCAAAATGGCTGAAAGACCTAAATATAAGAAAAGACACCATCAAACTCCTAGAAGAGAACATAGGCAAAACACTCTCTGATATCAACATCGTGAATATTTTCTCAGGTCAGTCTCCCAAAGCAATCGAAATTAGAGCAAAAATAAACCCATGGGACCTCATCAAACTGAAAAGCTTTTGAACAGCAAAGCAAACCAAAAAGAAAACAAAAAGACAACTTACAGAATGGGAGAAAATAGTTTCAAATGATGCAACCGACAAGGGGTTAATCTCCAGACTATATAAGCAACGTATACAACTCAACGGCAAAAAAGCCAATCAATCAATGGAAAAATGGGCAAAAGACCTGAATATACTGTTCTCCAAGGAAGATATGCAGATGGCCAGGAAACACATGCAAAAATGCTCAACATCACTGATTATAAGAGAAATGCAAATCAAAACTACCATGAGGTATCACCTCACACCAGTCAGAATGGCCATCATTAATAAATCCACAAACAACAAGTGCTGGAGGGGTTGAGGAGAAAAGGGAACCCTCCTGCACTGTTGGTGGGAATGTAAACTGGTACAGCCACTATGGAGAACAGTTTGGAGATACCTTAGAAATCTATACATACAACTTCCATATGACCCCGCAATCCCACTCTTGGGCATATATCTGGATAAAACTCTACTTAAAAGAGACACATGTACCCCCATGTTCATTGCAGCACTATTCACAAGAGCCAGGACATGGAAACAACCCAAATGTCCATCGACAGATGATTGGATTCGGAAGAGGTGGTATATATACACAATGGAATACTACTCAGCCATAAAAAAGAATGACATAATACCATCTGCAGCAACATGGATGGAACTAGAGACTCTCATACTGAGTGAAATGAGTCAGAAAGACAAACACAAATACCATATGATATCACTTATAACTGGAACCTAATATCCAGCACAAACGAACATCTCCACAGAAAAGAAACTCATGGACTTGTAGAATAGACATGTGGCTGCCCGGAGGGAGAGGGAGGGAGTGGGAGCGATAAGGAGCTTGGGGTTATCAGATACAACTTAGAATAGATTTACAAGGAGATCCTGCTGAGTAGCAGTGAGAACTATGTCGATACTCATATTGCAACAGAACAAAGGGTGGGGGAAAATGTATACATGTAATAGTAACTTGATCCTCATGCTGTACAGCGGGAAAAAAAATTAAATAAAAATAAATACATAAATAAATAAATAAAAAGTCAAGACTGTGTTGGCTCCGGTCATTTTCTAGCTGTTGAAGACCCTCACTTAACTTCAACTACAGTCGTTATAATCTAACCATCAGGGGAAGCTTGATGAAACAGAGTGAGAAATAAGACATATGAATATTGCATAACGCAGGATTTCACCTCAGTTCTAATCACATTTACTCCACTTTTCTCCCTTGCTTCTTGTTGCATGTAGATTAAATAAATCATAATTAAATAATCATAATTCAAATATCTTAACTTGATCTCTGAGGCTTATTCTGTGACCTCTGAAAAAGCCTGCCTGGTAACTTACTTGGAGACTAAAACAGCGTCCAGGTAATTTCACACCACTAATCCGGCAACGAGAATGGATGAAATTAAAAGTTATCCTAAGTAAATTACAAGAAGTAAGACAATGCTTCATAAATGATCTTTAAAAGTTGAAGCAATATTTAAGAACCCCAAATACAAAAGAACTACTAAAACTTATTCATAATACAGAATAGAGAAGAAACTAAGCTAGAGGTTAGAAAATAAAGTCAAACCAAAAGTCAACAAAGGCTTATCTTCCAAGTAAGACCTTGGAATCAACAGTAAGAAACTCCAAGCCATGGGTGTTACAAAATATAAACATAATAGTCTTTGAGCATGACCTCTGTTGTAGTCTACCTGCTAATATACTTGGAGACCACCATTGCACAGAGGTTATTTCACACCATACGAAAAATGGGGAATATAGTGAAAATGTTTTAGAGAGATGCTCAATAAGATGATGACTGGAAACCATCAAGAACTGATAAAGAAACCAATCCCTAGATGCATAAAGCCCAGCAAATATTAAGTTGTACAATAAAAATAAACTGATTCTTAGAATTGTCAAACATCTTCAGAAACAAACAAAAATTTTAGATTAAAAGTAGAAAGAGAGAAAAGAAAGGTGAGCTATAAAGGAACAATTAGCCTGATAGTTTTCTTTTCAACAGCAACAATGGAAGCCAAAATGTGAAAAGTACACTCAATGAGATAGAAGAAAATATCTGTCAGTCTAAAATTAGAATTCCCAAAAAAGCATATTTCAAGTATGAGGGAGGGGTAAAAAAAAAGCCCCATAACCTTTTTATCCATTTTTATTTTGTTTGTTTTAGTCTATAATTTTAGAGGCATTAAACAATATCTAGTGATCCTTGGCTACACTTTCATCTCTAAAATAAAACATTTATTTCAGTTCACAATAAAACAGATTCAACAAATGTTCCTATTTGTAGCAGCACTTATAGAGATCATTCCTGGGTTCTGCATTATGAATAAGCCTTATTCTTGGGCTTACTCTTGATGCTTTCTTAATCAGCCTTACTATTGATACTTTCAGGACAGGCTATAGCAGAGGTTGGCAAATCTGTTGTCAAAGAGCCAAATACAGATGGTAAATATTTTAGGTTTCTGGGCACTACAACCTCTGTCTCAACTACTCAGCTTTTCCACTGTCACTTAAAAGCACAATGATAGACACTATATAAAAGACTGAGTGTGACTATGTTGCAATATAACTTAGTTATAAAATTAGGTAGTCATCTTTCAGGCCATTGTTTGCTTATCTCTAGCTATAGGTTTCCAAGTTCTGCTAGGTCAGTTATACATATCTACATGCTTTCTAGTTGCCAATATTTTGTTGCCCTCTTTCTCTTTACCCTTCTCTTGCCCTTTGCCTTTTTAAATTTTCATAGTATCAGTTTAATGGGATTTAAGGAATGAATAGAGACAAAGCAAAATGCAAACACAATATTATTTTTCATAATATGTGTTATTAAAGTAAAAATGCTAGAATTTTGTTTATGAATACACTGCAGATATAGATCAATTTAGGAAGAATTGATATCTTTACTACAATGATTAATCCTATCATAAAAATGATATGTCCTTATATTTTCATCTTGTTCTAGCAGTAATATTTGGTAGTTTTCTTTTTAGACATAATTCACACCTCTTCTTTTTCTTTTCTTTTTTTTTTCTCTTTTGTCTATTTAGGGCTGCACCCATGGCATATGGAAGTTTCCAGGCTAGGGGTCTAATAGGAGCTACAGCTGCCAGCCTACACCACAACCAAAGCAATGCCAGATCTGAGCTGCATCTGTGACCTACACCACAGCTCAGGGCAATGCTGGATCCTTAACTCACTGAGGAAGGCCAGGGATCAAACCCGCCACCTCATGGTTCCTAGTTGGATTTGTTTCCATTGTGCCATGACAGGAACTACACATCTTTGCTCACATGGTGTTTGACAGCCATAGAAATGAACTGCTGAGATCTCCTTGAAGAGAAACCACTATGAGGATCATAGCTGACTGACAGACCCAGTTACTGTTCCCTTGGATTCATCACTACATTTTTGCCAAGGCCATTCCCAGCCAGTGACTGAGGTACTGTAATAGTGTTGGCCCATTTCTGCCTGATGCAGCATTCCTCCAATGCTCAACTTTTGCTCAGGGATTTCCCACTGGTCTGGCCTAGATTTTTTTCAGAGTTGTGTTGCTAAGTTTCCTGTCCTTGTTCTCTCTCCCTTTACAGCTATCAGATCAACATCAGATTGGGAAGATTTTCCCTGCCTATTCCTATTTCTTCCTCTTTTGTTTACAAAGGTATTTTGCTCAATAAATTTCTTATATACTTAATATTTTCCTTGTTTGTATCTGTCTCTAGAAGGTCAAACCAACCAATGGTAGGGATTTTATATGATTATAAATGGTAGCTCTTAATTTAATTTCTCAAGTTGTTGTTACTATATATTTAAATATTATAGTTTTTTTGTATTATGAGTTTATTAGTTTGCATACCCACAATCATCACATCTATAGGAATTTACAATTTTATTTTTTCCTTTCTAATTTTTTAACTTCCTTTTTATTTTCTTTGGTTCCACTGATCTATGTTCACCATTACAATATTTAATAAAAATGTAGAGTTTTCATTGCAACTCAGCAGGTTAATAACCTACCTTGTATCCATGAGGATGCATGCTGGATCCCTGGCCTCACTCAGTGGGTTAAGGATCCAGCTTGCCATGAGCTGTGGTGTAGGTTGCAGATGCTGCTCAGATCCCCTGTTGCTATGGCATGGGCTAGCTATTAGCTCTGATTCAATTCCTAGCCTGGGAATTTTCATATGCTAAAAGTGTAGCCCTTAAAAAAAAAAAAGCTAACAGGCGACAGACTTTTTTGTTCTTGATTTCAGGGGGAATAAACCCAATTATTTCAGTACTAAGATGTATGAAAAGATACTATTATTAGATTAAGGAAGTTTCCTTCTAATCCTAGATTGCTAAAAGTATTTTTTTGTTTGCTTGTTTAATCTTAAATGAGTGCTGAATTTTATCAGAATTTTTTAACTGATTCTTGTGCAAATATTTAGATGAATGTATACAGGCAGTCCTAATTTTAAAAGGTATTGCATTAATAAAACCCTGCACATACCAGAAACTTCACACAGTTCTATAGTGTATTTTTTTTTATCACTAAGTTAACAAATGGCCCAAACTAATTAGCTGATCTGGGTTATTTCTTATCTGGAAGCTTAGGAAAAAAATATCTTATTCTAAACTCATTCACATAGTTGGTAAAATCCAGTTTCTTGTGTGGGATTAAGTACCTATTTTCTTGCTGGTTATTGGTAAGATGGTCACTCCTAGATCATAAAGGTCACCCTCAGGTCATTTGAACATGGTCCCCTCTACCATTAAGAGAGCAACAGTATATCAAATCCTTCTTTTGCTTCAACTTTTTCTGATATCCTGTCTCACCATTAGCTGGAGAAAATGCTTGTTTTTAGAGAGGTCATTTGATTAAGTCAGACCCATGCAAATAATGTATCTTTTTTCAAATGATTATTTTTTCCATCATAGCTGGTTTACAGTGTTCTGCCAATTTTCTACTGTACAGCAAAGTGACCCAGTCACACATACATATATACATTCTTTTTCTCACATTATCCTCCATCATGCTCCATCATAAGTGACTAGATGTAGTTCCCAGTGCCATATAGCAGGATCTCATTGCTTATCCATTCCAAAGGCAATAGTTTGCATCTATTAACCCCAGATTCCCAGTCCATCCCTACTCCCTTCCCCTCCCCCTTGACAACCACAAGTCTGTTCTCCATGTCCATGAGTTTCTTTTCTTTGGAAAGGTTCATTTGTGCCATATATTAATTCCATAATTAATTCTCTTTCTGACTTACTTCACGTAGTATGAGAATCTCTAGTTCCATCCACGTTGCTGCAAATGGCATTATTTTGTTCTTTTTTATGGCTGAGTAGTATTCCATTGTGTATATATACCACATGTTCTGAATCCATTCATCTATCAATAGACATTTAAGTTGTTTCCATGTCTTGGCTGTTGTGAATAGTGCTGCAATGACCGTGGGGGTACACGTGTCTTTTTCAAGGAAAGTTTTGTCTGGAAATATGCCCAAGAGTGGATTGCTGGGTCATATGGTAGTTATATATTTAGTTTTATGAGAAATCTTCATACTGTTTTCCATATTTCCAATTTACATTCCCACCAACATGTAGGAAGGTTCCCTTTTCTCCTCAACCCCTCCAGCATTTGTTATTTGTGGATTTATTAATGATGGCCATTTGCTGGTGTGAGGTAGTACCTCACAGTAGTTTTGATTTGCATTTCTCTAATAATCAGTGATGTTGAGCATTTTTTCATGTGCTTGTTGGCTATCTGAATCAGATTACCTTAAGGCCAACTGATTAGTAAGAAACCTTAATGACATCTGTAAAACATAATTTTCTAGGTATATGTGTATAACACAATCATAGGAGTAACAACAGGGAGCAAAGATCATGTAAGCCATCTTGAAATTCTGCCTACCACAGGTTAGATGAGATGAAATGAGATTAAATCTCACTTACCTTGGATCCTTGCAAAATGAGGACACATTCATTCAAAATATGCACAAATTTTACTTAACCTGATACTGAACAAAGTGAGGAACTTGAGGTATTTTCCCCCACTCACATTCTATTAATGTTATTGGTTTTCTAATGTTAAACTAATATTGTATTCTTGGAATAAATTTATGCTAGCTATAGGGTATTAACCACTTTATATGTCACTAGATCTAAATTTTTAATATTTATGATTTTTACATGTATATACATGGGACTGGCCTGCAATTTTTTTCTTGTAATGTTCTTGTCAAGTGTTGCTTTTAATGATACCCTGACCTCTCAAAATGACATGAAAAATATTCTCTCTCACTCTAGAAACTTTGGTTAAGATGGTGGTATATGGTCCCTAAATGTGAAGGATAATTCACCAGAAAAGTCATCTAGACCTGAAGCCTCTTTGTGGGAAGGATTTTAATAATGGATATAATTTTTTTGATGTATATAGGGATATTTGGCATTTTTATTTCTTCTGTCAGCCTAAAAATTCTGTTTCTTCAAAGAATTTGTCTGTTTTCACACAAATTGTCAAATCATTTGGCATAGAGTTATTCACTCTATTCACTTTAATACTTGTGGACCTACAGCAATGTTCCTTTTTTTCACTCTTTATCATAGTAATTTGTACTTTTTCCCTCTATCTCTTGATTATATCAGTCTTGCTGGAGTTTTATCAATTTATTAAAATTTGCAAATAACCAATTCTTGCCTTTTTAATTTTTATGCATATTTTCTCATGTTCATTATATGCCTGTTTCCTATTTCATCAATTTCTGGTATTATTTTTGTTATTTCTCTCAATTTACTGTCTTTGGGTATAATTTCTGCTACTCATCTTATCCCCATGAGACAGAAACTTAGATCCTTGACATGGCAAGCTTTCTACTTTTTTATCAATGCATTTAGAGCTGCTAGGCAATAATTATGATCTTGTCTTTTGTTTTCATTTATGCTATGGCAGAAACTGATAGCCAGCATCCAATTCAAATTATCCCTTTCTGCCTTAGTAACAAAAGCCAAACTTCATACAAGTGGTAAAGTGGCCAGATAAAAGATCCTATTTCTTAGCATCCCTTTTTACCAGTGTGCCCTTATTACTAAATTCTGGTCAAGGAAATGTAAGAGGAAATGTATTATTCCCAATTAGGCTGATTAAAGTGGCCGTTTTAGTGGAGCGATGTCCCCTGTCATTCAGTACTTGCATAAGCCTTCCAGCATGTAACCAGATGTAACAATTGGAACTTTGGCAGCCATTCCGGAACACCAGTGAACTTGAGATAGAACACACAAGAAAGGAGGATATTATAAAAAGCTAAAGGAAACTTGGGTTCTGATATTGTGTAGAGTCATAGGCTTGTATTTCTTGGACGATAGACTCGTCTAATACAAAATAAAATAAAACTTCGCCTTAGCTTAAATCATTATTTTGAGGTCTGTGTTACATAGAACTGAATCCAATTATGACTAAAATATATTTACTCCTCTCTCTAGAAAAAATTATTCAATTAGATAAAGCTTTCAGAAATTTTAATATAATACTGATGACTATGGGTCTCCATATTTTGCTGCTAGTCAAAACAGGACATATAACTGTCATATATATATATATATATATATATATATATATATATATATACACACACACATAGAAATATAATAAATAAATATTTAATCATGTTAAACCATACTACAAAACAAAGTCTTGTATCTACGATGTCAATATATATGTGACTTTTGCTAAAACCCAGTTTATTACAACCCTAGCACATAGACAATTCCTACATTAATGCTACACAATTCCTAAAAAATTCCCACAAAATGAATTTATAACCATACCATTCAGAAAATCATAATAGTTAAATATTTTTCTTAAAAAAACAAGCTGAAATTTGTTTTTGAAATGTCCATCCCTACACTTTATCCTTTTTATCTGTCATATTTACTATTTGTATGTAGCGCATATATATATGTATATACTAACAGTATACTACACTAATATTGTTGCACATATACTATTTTATATGCCTTATCATATGCTATTCAGTATTTTGAACTATCCTTAATTAACTCTTTTGATATGTAAATAGCCAAGTCCTTCTAACCATTCTTTCATGTTGTGATTGCAGAATATTTCATTTCTGCAACTCTCTTATATTTTTAAGAAATAAATACAGCTAGTGTATATCATTTTCTAAAATACGGAAGTCACAGAGATTTAGCTTATTAGAAATACCTGGTGAATGATGCTGGTAAACCTCTGTGTTGTGAGGGTACCCCGAAATAATAATCATGGAAGTGACATAGTTTTAAAATCTACCCAAATATATGAAACAGATATGACAACTAGATAGCAAAAACTTTTCATTATCTATAACATTATGTGAAAAGTTATCCTCAGGAAATACAGAATGTAAAGGAGTGGGGAAAAATCACTAACACCCATAAGACCACTGTCCATCTGATGGATAGAAATTAAAAAAAATCTAAAGATACTTCCTGGAAAGCTTGGAGAGACAAGAATAGGAGATAAATCCTAGAGAGTTTCGCAAATTCCAATAGTGTGTGAATACAGGGATTCAGTGGTAAGATCTGAGTATTCTGGGCATATATATCCACAGAGCTAACAATCCAATGCTTTTCTCTAAGTCAAAGCCCAAAACTGAGAATAAACCCCTGAAGACAGAATCAAAATTGAGCATCATGGAAATAAAGGAGAAAACGAAAGAGAAAAAAAAAAGTCTAACACTAAAAAGGGAGCACTGGGACCAGAGAGAGAGAACTCAGAAAGTAAGCTATGATATTTTCAGAAACTACACACAGACAACAAACAAACAAACAAACAAGAATAGAAATAAGGAACTTCAGAATCTGAAAAAAGCCCCCTAAACTGATGAAAACTAATTTCTCATAAAAAAGGTCAATGGGATCACTATCTAAACCCATAAACAGTTATTACAGAGTAATTATAAAGCAAAAAGAGAATAATAAAAATAACATCATTATAGACAATAAAAGCAAGCCAGACAGTGAAGCCTACAAAGAAGATAAAACTACAACTTATATCTGTCAAAATAAACTTAAGTCCAGTTCTGCATATAGGGAGCTTTGAAACAGCAATTCCATCCTAATAACAACTACACAGCTGAAAAAAACGAAAAACCAGACTCTTTTTGGAACCCTGAGAGGGGAGAACACAGGGCACACTCCTGCCCTCAAGATTTGTGAGACAGACAAGTGAATATAAACCATCACTTTTTACCTGAGCAAAGACTCATTAAGAGGAAACTCCCACCAAAACCCACACCAAGTAGGAAAAAACAACTGTTGCTGACAAATTGCTGGCAGCTCATTGAGAGTTAAAACCTCAAGGAGGAATCAGCCACAAAGGGACTGCCACAATACTGTTAGATTTACCTCCAGGAGCTCCACCAGACTCCTGTAGTAAATATCAGAGGAAAATCACCTTGGGCTTATAGAAGTAGGAGGGGAAAATGAAACTAGAGTACTCTGTTCTTTTTAACAAGGCTTGCCACCAGGTGAATTCAATTAACTACAGCCAAGCCTAATCTGCTACAGCATTATGAGTGCTTAACTGACCTTCCACATGGGAGAAAAGAAATACAGCTGAACCTTGAACAACATGGGGTTAGAAGTACCAACCTCTCATAGAGTCAACTCTCCATATCCACAGTTCCATGTCCACAGAGTCAACCAACTTCAGTATAGTACTATAGTATGTATTTATTGAAAGAAATCTGTGCATAAGTGGATCCATGAAGTTCAAAACCGTTTTTCAAGGGTCAACCCTACTAAGCTCCAGCTAAGTCTAACAATCCAGTCACACCTAAGGGGGGAGAAAAAAATGAGAAACCCTTGTGAAGTTCACAGGTCATGGGCACAAACTCACCAAAAGACTAAGACTAAATCACTAGAGTATAGAATGCGACACCTCCCTACACCTCAGCATCAAATTACTAAGACCTATTTACAGCAGTTTCTTTTACATGGTTCATAATGTCCAGCTATCCAAAAAAAAAAAAAAATTACAAGGCATACTGAAAGGAAAAAAAACCCCACAATTTAAAGAAACCAAGCAATGATCAGAAATAAGTGGCAGAGATGTTGGAATTATCAGATGAGAACTTTGAAATAACTATGAATAATATGCTAAAGGCTCTAATGGATAAAGTACATGAATAGATGGGTTTATAAGCAGAGAGAGAAAAACCCTAAGAATGAATTTTTTACAAAATGCTAAATATCAAAAACTCTGCAACAGAAATAATATCTATGAAGGGCTTATTAGTAGATTGGACATGGCTAAGGAAAGAATATATCAGTAGAATCCTTGAAAACATAAAGCAAAGTAGAACAAAAACCAAAAAAAAAAAAAAAAAGCAGAACAGGATATCTGAGACTGTAGGACAACTACAAAGGTGTAATACATGTGATATAGATACCAGAAATAGGAAAAATAAATGAAATATCTGAAACTATAATGATGGAGAATTTATCCAAATTAAAGTCAAACAGTAAACCAAAGATCCAGGAAGCTCAGGAAGACAAAGCAGGAAAAATGCCAAAAACTTCATATCACTTTCAAACTAAAGAAAATCAAAGGTAAAGGAAAAATCTTGAAAGAAGTCTACAGGGAGAAAAATCTTACCTACAGAGGAATAAAGGTAAAAAAGTATATATGATTTATCAACAAAAGTCATGAAAGCAAGATGAAATGGGATGATAATATTTAAGGTGTTGACAGACAAAAAAACCCCACCAACCTAGAATTCTATTCCCTGTGAAATTATCCTTCAAAGTGAAAAAGAAAGAAAAGCAAAAGCCTAGGGAATTTGTTGCCAGAATCTGCTTGGTAAGAAATGCTAAAAGAAGTTCTTAAGAGAGAAAAAAAAAAGTCATTATTGCATACCGACCAAAAGTAAGGAAGAGAATCAAAGATGGAATAAGTGAAGTTAAAATCTTTATTTTTCTTATTTTTAATCTGAGAACAGTTTGTATAAAACAATATACTAAATATATTTAATTATGTATATAATTAAAATAGATAAGATGCATATCTATATATACACATACATACACATATTGCTAATGTACATATAAGTGAAATAATTTGAGTCAGAAATACAAGGAACAGGAGGGATTATTTAGAATTTTTTCTTAAGATACTAATACTACCTGTGAAATGGTATAGTATTATTTGAAACTAGGCTTGGATTAGCTGTAAATGTATATTGCAAACTCTAGGGCAAACACTACAAATTCAGGAAAATAAAGAGTATAACCAATATTCTACAAAAGAAGAGAAACTGGAATCATATAAAATGCTCAATTAGGAGTTCCCGTTGTGGCGCAGTGGTTAAAGACTCTAACTAGGAACCATGAGGTTGCAGGTTTGATCCCCGGCCTTGCTCAGTGGGTTAAGGATCCAGTGTTGCCATGAGCTGTGGTATAGGTCGCAGACACGGCTTGGATCCTACATTGCTGTGGCTGTGGCAGAGGCCAGTGGCTACAGCTTCGATTAAACCCCTAGCATGGAAACCTCCATATGCCGCAGGAGCAGCCCTAGAAAAGGCAAAAAGACAAAATAATAATAATAATAAAAATAAATGCTCAATTAAAACCACAAAACGAAGAAAAATATGGAAGACAAAATGAGAAGAAAAAACAATGGAAACAAATAGAAAACAGTGACAAATATGGCAGATATTAATTAAACTATTTAAATTATCAGTATAAATGTCAATAGTCTAAATGTATAAATTTAAAAACAGAAATAAGTACAATTTACATCTGAATGCTGAGCAACCTTCAACCAGATGGACCAGAAACCTTCAAAAAGATATCCTACTCCAGAAGACAAAGAGGAGGCCACATCAAGAGGAAGGAGGGGGACTACGTGATATAAGCAACCCCATACCTTCTGGGTGGGAAGCTCCACAGACTGGAAACTAACTGGTTCACAGAGACTCATCTACGGTGTGAGAGTTCTGAGCCCCACATCAAACTCCCACGTGTGGGGATCTGGCACTGGGAGAAAGAACCCCCCCTAGCATCTGGCATTGAAGGCCAGTGGGGCTTGTGTGTGCAGGAGCTCCACAGGAGTGGGGGAAATGGAGTCCCCATTCTTAAAAGGCGCACACAGACTTTCACATGCACTGGGTCCCAGGGCAAAGCAAAGTCTCCATAAGGAATCTGGGTCAAACCTGACTTCAGTTCTTGGAGGGCCTCCTGGGAAAACAGGGGTGAATGTGGCTTGTTGGGGGCAAAGGACATTGGAAGCAAAGCTCTTGGGATTATTCAGCGGCATGCCTTTCTCTGGAGGTCGCTATTTTTGGAAAAGCTGGCCCCACCCATCAGTTAGCACGGAGAAGGAGCAGGGCAAACAACAATCCAGGTGGGATCGCAGCCCTGCCCCTCAGTAAACAGGCTGCCTAAAGACCCCCCCCCCCCCCCCCCCCCCCCGCCCAGGCATACAGCCCCCTCTAATCACATCCGGAGACAAAGCCCCACCCACCAGAGGGATTAGAATCAGCTCCACCTGCCAGTGGGCAGGCATCAGTCTCTCCTATCAGGAAGTGTACAGCAAGCCCCTGTACAAACTTCAGCCACAAGGGGAGCAGACACCAGAAGTAAGAGAGGCTACTATTTTATTATCTGTAAAAAGGTCACCGCACCAAAAACCTATAAAAATGAAAAGACAGAGAACTATAACTCAGATGAGGGAGAAAGGAAAAACCCCAGAAAATCAGCTAAGTGATCAGGAGATTCTCAGCCTTTAGACTGTTGATGCTGAAGATGATGCAAGACATTAGAAATAAACTGGAGGCAAAGATGGATAACATACAGGAAACACTGAGCAAAGAGATACAAGATACAAAACTTAAACAAGAAGAGATGCAAAATACAATAACTGAAATAAATTCACTGGAAGCAGCTAACAGCAGAATACAGGAGACAGAAGAACAAAATCAGCAAGGTGGAGGACAGATTAGTGGAAATTGCAGATGCAGAAAGGAAAAGAGAAAAAAGATTGAAAACAAATGAAGAGAGTCTCAGAGAACTCTGGGACAAGTTAAATGCACCAACACTCTCTGACATAAATGACAGCAGCATCTTCTCAGATCCACCTCTTAGAGTAATGACAATAAAAACTAAAATAAACAGATGGGACTTAATTAACTTAAAAGTTTCTGCACAGCAAAGGAAACCCTAAACAAAACAAAAAGACAACTGACAGAGTGGGAGAAAATCTTTGCAAGTGAATCAACTGAAAAGGGATTAATCTCCAAAATTTATAAACAACTTCTGCAGCTCAATACCAAACAAACAAACAACCCCATCAAAAAATGGGCAGAAGATCTAAACAAACAATTTTCCAAAGAAGACATACAGATGGCCAAAAAACACATGAAAAGATGTTCAACATCACTCATTATTAGAGAAATGCAAATCAAAACCACGATGAGGTACCACCTCACACCAGCCAGAATGGCCAGCATCAAAAAGTCTACAAACAATAAGTGCTGGAGAGGGTGTGGAGAAAAAGGAACCCTATTACACTCTTGGTAGAAATGTAAATTGGTGCAACCACTGTGGAAAACAGTATGGAGATTCCTCAGAAAACTAAAAATAGAACTACCGTTTGATCCAGCAATCCCACTCCTGGACATCTATCCAGAGAAAATCATGACTCACAAAGACACATGTATTCCTATGTTCACTGCAGCACTATTTTCAATAGCCAAGACATGGAAACAACCTAAATGTCCATTGACAGAGGAGTGGATAAAGAAGAGCTGGTACATACACACAATGGAATATTAGTCATTAAAAGCAACAAAATACTGGCATTTGCAACAACATGTATGGACCTAGAAATTATCATGTTAAGTGGAGTCAGTCAGACAATGAGACACCAACATCAAATGCTTTCACTGACACATGGAATCTGAAAAAAAGGATAGAATGAACTTCTTTGCAGAACAGATACTGACTCACAGACTTTGAAAAACTTATGCTTTCCAAAGGAGACAGTTTGGGGGGTGGAGGGAGGCGCTGCGGTTGTGGGATAGAAATCCTATAAAACTGGATTGTGATGATCATTGTACAAGTATAAATGTAATAAATTCATTGATTAATAAAAAATAATTAAAAAATAAAAACAGAGGTTAGAGAGTGTGGCCAAGATAATAGAAAAGCAAGACCCTAAGCTCACCTTCTCCCACAGGCATACCAAAATTACAACTACTTATAGAGCAACTATCTATAACAATGACCTAAAGACTGGCAAAAATATTTTATACAACTAAAGATAAAAGGAAGCAACCATATGAGATGGGCAGGATGGCAAAGATGTGATATAAAGGCCCCCCACCCCAGTAGGTGACTGTCAAATAGGAAGATAATCACAACTGCAGAGCCTGTCCCTGAGGAGTAGGCTCCTCAGCCCAGAAATCCTGCATTGGGAAGAAAATTCCCCAGAATGCCTGGCTTTGAAGGCCAGCGGGCTTACATAAGAGAGGGCTGGAAGGCTATAGGAAACAGAGACTCTGCTCTTAAAGGATGTATACAAAATTTCATTTTGCTCTGAGTGCCAGTGAAAAGGAAGTAACTTGAAGTGATCTTGGGTCAGAACCAGTTGCTGACCTTGGAGATTCTCCAAGGTATCTGGAATTCCTCATGGGGGCATAGATACTATCAGCCATTTTGGGGAGCTCATTC
This sequence comes from Phacochoerus africanus, assembly GCF_016906955.1. Classification (NCBI taxonomy): domain Eukaryota; kingdom Metazoa; phylum Chordata; class Mammalia; order Artiodactyla; family Suidae; genus Phacochoerus; species Phacochoerus africanus. The sequence continues at coordinate 138,498,430 of NC_062551.1, read as the reverse complement.
TGTCATAAGGAATGAGCACATGCCATTATGAAGTCCTTCCTCTAGCCTATTAGCAAGTGGGCCAGCTTCAACTACCAGCATATCCATAGTAGTTATCCCCACCACAAGAGAAGGGCCCATGAAACCCACATATGGGGCATCCCCTAGAGCATAGAGCCATGGTAACTAGAGGAGAGTATGCTGCTGGGCCCTGTAGGATGTATCCTACATAACGCTACTTACTCAAGACTGGGAAATGCAATCAAGTTACCTAATAAATAGAAATAAATACAGAGAATTAGGCAAAATGAGGAGACAGAAGAATTTGTTCCAAACAAAGGAACAAGACAAAACCTCAGAAAAAGAACTATACAAAGTGAAAATAAGTAGAATACATATTTATCTTTGGCTCACATGGAACATTCAGCAAAATGGACCATATTCTCTGCAAAAAAACAAATTTAAAAGAACAGAATAGTAAAATATCTGTCTCAGAACACAACTAAATGAAACTCCTCATTAATAACAAAAAAATAGCTGGAATGTCTAAAAATGATCATATCAATAGATACAGAAAAAAAAATCATTTGACAAAACCCAACACATATTCACGATAGAAACCCTCATAAAGCAAGGAATAGAAGAGACCTTCCTCAACTTGATAAAGAATATCTGCCAAAACTCTACAGCCAACATTATACTTAATGGTGAGAAACTGGAATCACTCCTACTAAGATGAGGTCCAAGGCAAGGTCTTGACTCACCACTCTGGTTAACCATTGCTCTAGCCAATGCGGTTAAGACTAGTAAAGGAAATTAAAGGTATACAGATTGGGAAGGAAGGAAAAAATTGTCTTTGTTCACAAACAACATGGTTGACTACTTAGAAAATTTGAAAGAATTGATCAAAAAACCTGGCACTAATAAGACATGATAGTAACGCTGTAAGATAGAAGGTTAATACAAAAAAAGTCAATGATTTTCCTATATCCCGGGAATGAACAAGTTAAACAACACAATATCACTTACATTAGCATCCCCAAAATAAAATATTTAGGTATAAATCTAACAAAAATCTACAAGATCTATTTGAGGAAAACTACATATAAAACTCTGATGAACAAAATCAAAGAACTAATAAATAAGAGGTATATCATGTTCATGGATAGGAATATTCAAAATACACAAGATGTCAGTTCTTGTGTGGACATTGATAAACTGATTCAAAAGTTTCCACTGAGAAGCACAAAATCCAGAAGAGATAACACAATATTGAAGACAAAAAAAAAAAATCAGAGGACTGAGAAGCTATCCAACTTTAAGATTAGTATAAAGCTATAGTAATCAAGACAGTGTGGTATTGGCAAAAGAATAAATCAATGAGGCAGAATAGAGACCTCAGAAAGACAGAAATAAATAGTTGATCTTGGACAAAGGAGCAATGGCAATATAATGCAGGAGAGATAGTCCTTCCACCAACGATACTGAAGTATCCATGTGAAAAAAAAAATCTATACATAGAACCTACTTTGTTCATGACAATTAACTCAAAATGGACATTTGGCCTAAACGCAAAGTGAAAAACTGTAAAACTCCTAGAAGATAACATAGAAAACTGAGATAACCTTTGCTATGGTGAGGACTTTTTAGATAGAACACTGAAGACACTATCCATGAAAGAAAGAATTGATAAGCTTGGCTTCACTAAAATTAATTTTACTCTGTGAAAGACAAAGCTAAGAGAATGAGAATATGAGCTATAATATAGACTATGACAAAACATTTGCAAATGACATGCCTAAAAAAGTACTATGTATATCCAAAATGTACAAAGAACTCTTAAACAAAATTCAACAAGAAGTAAATAACTCATTTTTTAAAGTCTAATACCTCGACAGAGAACTCACACCAAAAAAAAAGATACACAACACAAATGACAAATAAGCATATACAAGGATGTTCCACACTACATATAATCAGTAAAATACAAATTAAAACAGTAAGACACCACCACACATTTATTACAATGGCCAAAATTCAGAACAATAATATCAAATGCTGGTTGAGGATATGGAGCAACAGGAACTCTCATTCATTGCTGGTGGTACGCAAATGGTATAGCCACTCTGGAAGACAGTTTGGCATTTTCTTATAAAGCTAAATAAAACTTTAACATACAAGCCAGCAATTGTACTTACTGGTATTTATCCAAAGATGCTGAAAACTTAAAACCTACATATGCACATTTATAGCAGCTTTATTCATAACTGCTAAAACCTGTAAGTAACCAAGATGCTCTTCAGTAGGTAAATTAAAAAAGAAACTGGTACATCCAGATAATGGAGCAGTACCCAGCTATAAAAAGAAGTTAGCATATCAAACCATGAAAATGCATGGAGGAATATTAAATCCATGATCTTAAGTGAAAGAAGTCAATACAAAAAGGCTATACACTGTATGGTTCTAACTATATGACATTCTGGGATAGGCAAAACTACAGAGATAATAAAAAGATCTGTGGTTGCCAGGGTCTAAAAGAGGGATAGGGATGACTAGGCAGAGGACTGAGGATTTTAGGGAGCAGTAAAAATAAACAACATGATTCCATAATGATGGATATATGTCATTATACTTTTGTCCAAACTCACAGAATGTTCAATATCAAGAATTTACTGTAATGTAAAGAATGGACTTTGGGTGATTATAAGTCAATGGGAGGAATGTTTGTAATGATGAGGGATGTTCATGGTGCAAGATGCCCTTACCCAAGGGTAAGGTCTAGGAGTATAATGGAACTATCTGTACTGTACCTTCTTCTTAAATTTTTTGTGTAACCGAACTGCTCTAAAATAAAATAAAGTTTAAGTTTTAAAATATAAACTAAAAGGTATCAAGAAAATGATAAAAGACATATAAGACCACATAAACTAGAATTAGACTAATTTAAAATGCAATGACAGGACTCAGATATTGCTTTTGAATGGATTAACAATGAGATCCTGCTGTGCAGCACTGAGAACTATGTCTAGATACTTGCAGTGGAGCATGACAATGGGAGAAAAAATTATATATACATGTATGTGTAACTGGGTCCCCATGCTGTACAGTGGGAAAAAAAGTGTGTTGGGGGAAATAACAATAAAAAATAAAAATAAATAAATAAATATAAATTAAAAAATGAATTTTAAAACTCATTTTAGAAATAAATACTGGCCTAGAAGGAGCATAATTATAATGATCAGAACAGAAAATACTCCAAGAAAAACAGAAGATGAAAATAAGAAAGATTTTAAAAATTAAAAAGTAAAATCATTAGATAACAGCTAATATTCCATGATTACACTGAGTACCCTTTCTATAATTATTTTAACTATATATCTCCACTCTAAAGACAAAGAACCTTGCAACATAACTTTATTAAATATTTGTTGTTGATAGTAGTTTAGGTATAACAATTCTGAAACTATTCTGTGTTTATTAGGATTAAGCTAATGAGTAAAATTATTGATAATGTTGGCAACCAAAATTTATATGGTAGAAGAAGGGCAGCCTAATGCAGAAAGAAGAAGGCAATGAAGAACCTTCTTGCTATTTAGTATTAGAGGCATGAATATGAATTCATGATGTTAAAAAAATATCCATGTTCTATTCCATCTGCCGAAATACCCTAGGGACCATGAACACTCCAGCAGCAATGAACACATTTAGCTCCTAGCTCTTGGTTCCTAAATATCATTCCCTACTAAAAATACTAGGTCTCTTTGGAAAATAGCTGTGTTCAGGGTTGTAGAAATAAAAAGAGCACAGAATTTTGGCTATGTTAAACAAAAGAATCTAACATTTGTAGATTTCATATACACAGTTTCATCTCTTTATAACTGATCACAGCAGTGCTGTCTGCCATCAGATATATATCCCAACCTCTCAATCAAGTTCAAATTCTTAATTCTTCATCTGTAAAATAGAGGCCAAACTCAAAAGCTCTGCTGTATTAAGTGATATAAAGTAAATTACAGTACCCAATATGGTACTTTGCATATACCACATATTTAATAAATGTTTCCATTCTTTTTCTTTCTCACATCCTATTGACCCAACTAATAATCCTTCCTGTCATCTCAATATAGCTGCCCTTTCTTGAGTTTAGGAGGCTGCCAATCTGTTTACAATAATTCATTCTTAGATAAAAGTGTACTTCCCTTGTGCCATAATATTTATCGTAAAATAGTATTACTTTAAAAGAGAACATAATTAGGCATTCCCATTGTGGCTCAGTGGTAATAAACCTGACTAGTATCCACGAGGATGTGGGTTCAATCCTTAGCCTCGCTCAGTGGGTTAAGTATCTGGCATTTCCATGAGCTGTGATGTAGGTAACATATCCTGCATTGTTGTGGCTGTGGCAATAGGCTGGCAGCTACAGCTCTAATTCCACCCCTAGCCTGGGAACTTCCATACGCCACACCTGCGGCATATGGAAGATAACATAATTAATCATAAAAATTTTCTAAATTTAAGCAGCATATGGTATTTCAAGACTATATTATAAAACTTCGGACTTCCTGTCGTGGCTCAGTGGTTGGCGAATCCAACTAGGAACCATGAGGTTGCGGGTTCGATCAGCGGCATTGCTCAGTGGGTTGAGGATCCGGCACTGCCGTGAGCTGTGGTGTAGTTTGCAGACGCGGCTCGGATCCTGCGTTGCTGCGGCTCTGGTGTAGGCCGGCGGCTACAGCTTCGATTAGACCCCTAGCCTGGGAACCTCCATATGCCACGGGTGTGGCCTAGAAAAAGCAAAAAGACAAAAAAAAAAGACTATATTATAAAATTTCAACCAGTTTAAGTGAACAAAATTCAAGCAAAGTGGGCCTAGGGAGATAGTTCTTATGGTTATAAATAGACATCTGAGAGGACTAATCACTTGGACCTTTAGGTTGTGGGAATCCACAGGTACCTCTCGGAGCAGCTTCACATGTTTCTCAGTTGTTCCTTTTTTTCCTTTCCATAGATAAATACAGAAATACTTTTATGATTTTATCTTCAACAGTCTCTCAATTTATTAATATATTCATCAATTCAGCAAATATTTTTGAGCATATAACATGTGTCAAGTACTCAGTTATATGCTATAGATGTAGAGTATGCATACATCTGGAGATACAGATAATTATACAAGCAACTGCAATACAGTACGATAAGTTTTGATGGTAGTGAAAACACTTGATGTGTATTGCAGGGGCCAATATCCCAATAGTTTGTCCTAAGCAAATTGAGAGAATTGGGAGGATTGTAAATTGGTGAATAAGATTAGATTAATAATTTTGAAAGATTATTCTGGGTATGCTGTGGTAAATGTAATTAGAAGGGAGCAAGAAATCCAAGGAAAGACTGAGTTTCCTACAAAATCCAAGAATGGAGAGAGCATAAGACAGAACAATAATAATAATAATTTTTAAAAGCTGCTAATAAGAATGCAATATCCACATTTGCCAGGTGCTATGCAGTTTATATTCATGATCTCAATTCCCACAAGCAACCAGCAAAATAAATACTGGTTTTAGTTCCTGCTCTCTACCATCTAACATAAGAGGAAATTCAGGCTCAGAGTAGTTAAGTAATGTGCCTAATGCAACAGCATTTCAAGGAGAAAAAAAATTCAAATCAGTGTCTTGAACCACTGTGATACATTATTACCACTCCTCTCCACTAAACTCATTCAAATTCTCCTCATGCAGGCTGAACTTTCAGAGATTGTTTCCATGTATAAGATTTTTATCTCATGTTACACAAATATCAAAGTAAATCTTGATTCTAAGAGAGAAAAACTCAATCCCAGGGACATAAACTAAAGACAAGTTCCTTTAATTAGATGTTTATTCCATATAAAATGTACATTAAAGTTAAATGGACCATATGAGACAGAAATAACATTTTAAATAAACATGTACTATTAGCAACTGCCTGATTGTTTTCACATCTTTATTCCAGATCATTTTACTTTTCCCCAATGATAAGTCCACTCTCACTCTTTGACCTTGGTTTGAAAAGTATTTGGAACCTCATCCTCAGAAACTGCAGGCATTATTTATATTCAGTTTTGTGTCTCATACTTATCTCTCTTTATCAGGACTATTGCCATCTATGATTTAGCACATACAGGCTAACACAGGAGAACATTCTCTCTGCCTTACTACAAAATGTTGATTATCATTTCAGTGAAACTTCCTAATCTTTCTTTTTCAGGGAATGTCTACTGCCCAACTCCAGATCTATTTAATCCTACCTATATTTCAGGACCATATTCTATCTTCAGAACTCTACAATTTAGCATCTGAGAATTAAGTTATATGGGAATGTTCATTTATCTTCTTATATGTTTGATGTTTGGTAACACTAAAACACCTAAATTGATGACAGAGTATCCTATCTAATCTCCCCAAGTACAATGCTGAGAGATTCTTATAGGAAAAGTATTCTTCTATTTGTAAAATGCCAGCTACTGGAAAGGAATGCAAGGAACAAACAGGAAAAAGCAATTAATCAAAGGATAATGTAAACTGATGTTTTGGCAAAACTATCTTTGTATCCAAACAAAATACAAAATCCTCATTTTATACACACACACACACATATATATTTCATGGTTTATATTTCTCTTGTATCCCATTATATTATGAATGGCTTGTATTTCTATTACATCCCATTATGAGATAAATTCAATAAATATTTTTGGCTGATGCTTTTAAGTTTAATTTAAAAAACTGTCAGAGTTACTAGACAATAATTAATAAAAACTTCATTGTATTTATTAGTTATTTATATTGTAAATTAAAAGAAAAAATAAAATAATCAAGTTTTGACTATGCCATATGTTATATTACTATAGTGTCTATGGTATTTTCTGTACAACTAGTTTAAATAGTCTAAAAAGTACCATTTTATAGGAAAGATAAAAATACATATCATTAGAGATATACTATTTTATCAATGGTTTTATCATCTTCTTTTAATATTCAAAGTGAAGAAAATAAAACATACCTCATTTTCTTCCTAACTAAAAAACCACGTATCCATCTTTGAACAATCAAAACTGGTGAGTTGTGAGACAGGATTTCATTAATTTTTGAAATAATATATTTGATATTACCAATTTCATCCTCATAGGTTGATCCCTGTATAAAGAAAATGTATTTAATATTTATGTTTCATGAAAATATTTTCAAAAGTTATTTTAACTTTGTAGCCTGATGGTAGAAACTATTATAATGTGGAGTTCCCATTGTGGCTCAGCAGTTTAAGGATCCAGGATTGCTGCAATCTACAGCATAGGTCACAGATGCAGCTCAGACCCAGTGTTGCTGTGGCTGTGGCATAGGCTGCAGTTGCAGCTCTGATTTGACCACTGCTTGGAGAACTTCCATATGCCACAGGTGCAGCTGTAAAAAAAAAAAAAAAAAAGAGAGAGAAAAAAACTATTAAAATGTTCACAGATATCTTATGGACATAATAGTTTAAAAATAAGTATATTTTCATATCTATTTTATTAATTCAGAAGATCCAGAATTAGTAGCATCAAATAATTTCAATTTTCTACACAAAATTCAAGATCAATGGTGATAAATTTCTCCCTTTTAGATTCTTCCCCAATTTGATATAGGTATAAAATTTTTCCTGTAATCATGTTAATCTCAGAAAGGTAGTGGTACAAACAGATATCCAATTAAACTCTAAAAGTGTTTTGTGAATTATCATTGAGGAAGCTGAGATATATGTGATTTATAAAACAATTTATAGCAGTTCAAAATTTTGCTGCATCTTAACTAGAATGCTAGAAACTTTTATTGGAACATAGCAAATTATCCTGAAGAAAGACATTCTATACTGCCTTAAAAAAAATTACCTTTAAATTATTGTTCTTAGGAATTTCAGATCTGGGATAATATACTCCCTATATCCTACTGATCATTTGAATGGTTAGAAATAAAGACACTTTAGTTATGTTTTGAATGTAAAGATTATGCATTAAAAAATCTAACATTTATATTTGTTAAGGTACCAACTCTATTGTGTTAAAAAAAATTAAACCATATACCTTTTCTGCCTATACACTCAATCAGCTATGTACTGCTAAAAAAATCATAAAACCTTATAGATCAGTACTAATTCATATTTATATTTGCAAACATTTATTGCTAATTAGCAAATGTTTTACTTGGCCCTGGCTAGTTTCCATTTACAACAGGAGTTACTGCAAACCTTCACTACTGTTCTCACTATTGAAGCCTTTTCCCTAGAGCTCCCTAAATATCTTCCCTTTTCATAGAGAAAAAACTACTGTCAAGTCTGAACTCCATCAACTAACACTCCTCCATTCCCTACAAATTTAACTATATTCGCATTTAACTACATTCCTACCTATACTGAGTAAAATAAACTTCTACTCAATCTTAAAATAAGAAGTACTTCACCTCCTGTCCAAGACTGACCCTCTATCATAGTTAAGTTTTACCTCCCTATTTCCAATTACTTCCCTGCTACTGTCCCTACTCCTTACCTATAAATATGGTATAGTCTCACCCATTTGTAAAACATACATAATCACACACATCCCAACCATCCATCCTTTGTGTCTCATTTTTATTAAGAGCCCAAATTCTTAAAACAGAATTCCACATTAGCTTCCCCCACCTTCCCCCTTTCTGTATCTCAATCCACTGACTTCTACACCCACCATCCTATCCAATACTTTTCTTACAAAATTATCACTGGACCTTTTTCATTGAAACACTTCAATTGGCTTCAGAAAACCATACTCCTAGTTTTCCTGTAACTCTTGTTTACCTCCAGACTCTTATAAGACATATCCATACCCTAGTTAATGTCACATTGAAAGAATTTCCTCCATTTGTCTCTTCAACCAGAACAAACTCTCCAGATAACCGCATCCAAAGCTACAGCTCTAATACTCACCTATGTCCTGATGTCTCTTAGATTTCTAGCTTTAGACCAGAACTCTCTCTGGAGCTACAGAACAATATGGTCAAACTGATATATCCAGACAGTTCATACAGACAGAAAATTAGCAAAAAAACATAGGCCTTAAATGACACACTACAGATAGATGTAATTATAGAACATTCCATCCCAAAGGAGAATATATATTCTCCTCAAGTGCACATGAACAGTCTCCAGGATAGATGTGATCTGGAGCCACAAGCCAAGCCTCCAAAGTTGAAATTATATCTAGCATCTTTCCTGACCACAATGCTATGAAATTAGATATCAAGTACAAGAAAAAACAAACAGAGAAAACACAAATAATTGGTGGCTACAACCAATGGATCCCTGAAGAAATTAAAGGAAAAAAAATACCCAGAAATAAATGACAATGAAAACATGGCTATGCAAAACCTATGGAATTCAGTAAAAGCAGTTGGAAGAGGGAAATTTATAGCAATACAATCTGATCTCAGGAAATAATAAAAATCTCAAATAAACAACCTAACCTTACATCTAATGCAACTAGAGAAAGAAAAATAAACAAAAGCTAAAGTTAGCAGAGGAAAGAAATTGTAAAGATCAGAGTAAAAATAAATGAGACAGGGATGAAGAGAACAACAGAAAAGATCAATGATTGAAACTTAGTTCTTTGAAAACATCAACAACAGTGATAAACTTTTAGCCAGATGCAACAAGAAAAAAAGGGAGAGGGCTCAAGTCAATAAAATTAGAAATGAAAAGAAGTTACAGCTGATATCATAGAAATACAAAGGATCATAAGAAACTACTAAAAGCCACTATATTCCAGTAAAATAAACAATCTAGAGGAAACGGACAAATTCTTACAAAAGTGCAACCTTCCAAGTCTGAACTGAAATTGCAAATGTGATTAAAGAAAAAAAAAAAAACTTCCAAAAAAAAAATATCCAGGATGAGAAATTTTTCAGGTGAATTCTATCAAACATTTGGAGAAGAGCTAATACCTATTCTACTGAAACTCTTCTAAAAAAATTGCAGTGGAGGGAACACTCCCAAGCTCATTCTATGAGGCCATGTTCACACAAATATTAAAACCAGACAATGATATAACACAAAAAAAGAAAATTATGGGCCAGTATCACTCATGAACATAGATGCCTCAACAAAATATTAGCAAACTGAATCCAACAATATTTTAAAAGGATTGTACACCATAATCAAGAGGGATTCTGCAAATCTATCAGTGTGATACAACCATATTAACAAAATTTAGAAAAAAAAATCATATGCCAGTTCCCACTGTGGCTCAGTGGTAATGAGTATCCATAAGGATGTGAATTCGATCCCTGGCCTTGCTCAATGGGTTAAGGATTCAATGTTGCCATGAGCTTCAGTGTAGTTCAGATCTGGAGTTACTGTGGCTGTGGCAAAGGCCAGCAGCTGCAGCTCTGATTCAACACTAAGCCTGAAAATTTCCATACACTGTGGATACAGCCCTAAAAAGACAAAATGATAAATAAAAATTTAAAAATAAAAACAACATAATTATCTCAATAGATGCAGAAAAATATTCTGACAAAATTCAACACCCATTTATGATAAAAAAAAAACTTTCTAGAAAGTAGGCATAGAAGGAACCTACCTCAATGCAATAAAAACCATATATGACAAACCCACAGCTAACATCATTCTTAATGGTGAAAAGTGGAAAGCAGTTCCAAGAAGATCAGGAACACAAGGATGTTCACTCTTACCATTTTTATTCAACATAGTTTTGGAATTCTCGTCACAGCAATCAGAGAAGAAAATGAAATAAAAGGAATACAAATTGGAAAGTTGTCACTGTTTTCAGATGACAAAGTATACACAGAAAATCCTAAAGATGCTACCAGAAAACTACTAGAGCTCATCAAAGAATATGACAAAGTTGAAGGACACAAAATTAACACACACACGCACTATTATATATAAAACAGACACACAGATAAATAACAAGGTCCTAGTATGTAGCATAGTGATGTCTACTCAATATTCTGTAATAACCTATATAGAAAAAAAAGAGCAGAAATATGCATATGCATAACTAATTAACTTACTGTAAACCTGAAGCTAATACAACATTGTAAATCAACTATACACCAGTAAACTACAGGCTTCCCTTGGAGATACTGCGAATTGAGTTCCAGAGCAAATATAGAAATAAAGCAAATCACATGAATTTTTCGGTTTTCCAATGCCTTTAAAAGTTATGTTTACACTGCAACATATTCTATCAACTGTGTAATAACAGCACTATGTCTACAAAAACAATGTATATGCCTTAATTGAAAAAACACCTTATTGCTAAAAAAACTATCATCTGAGCCTTCAGCAAGTCCTAATCTTTTCACAATAGTTACCAAAATGTAACACAAAGACATGAAGTGAATAAACGCTATTGAAAAAATCTGGCATTTGCTAGATGTATGGTTGCCGCAAAACTTCAATTGTGATAAACACATTATCTGTGAAGCACAATAAAGCAAAGTACAATAAAACAAGGTATGTGAAGGTATGTATGTATGTGAAGGTATGTGAACTCGCCCAAATATGAATCTTCCTCCCTGTTTTTTCTCATTCTTAGTGAATGATGCTACTGCCCATACTAACCTTAACCCAGAAACCCCAGAGCCAGCCCTGGTTCTCTTTCTCTCTTCCTTCTTCATATCCAAATGCTTCTAGATCCAATATATCCAATATCTCAAATACTGAACCTCTCCTTTTTCTTCCATTCTCAACCATTGCCTCATTGTATTTATCGCTTCTCTAACTTACTAAAAATGTCCTGCTATATGAAATAATCCATATTCCCTACTCCCTCCAAATCATAACATGTGCTATTGAAGAACATAGTTTTCTTTATTTTTTTTTAATTTTTTTTGTCTTTTTGTCTTTTTTGTTGTTGTTGTTGCTATTTCTTGGGCCGCTCCCGCGGCATATGGAGGTTCCCAGGCTAGGGGTTGAATCGGAGCTGTAGCCACCGGCCTACGCCAGAGCCACAGCAACGCGGGATCCAAGCCGCGTCTGCGACCTACACCACAGCTCACGGCAACGCTGGAACCTTCACCCACTGAGCAAGGGCAGGGATCGAAACTGCAACCTCATGGTTCCTAGTCGGATTCGTTAACCACTGTGCCACGACGGGAACTCCAGTTTTCTTTATTTTTTTATTACAGCTGATTCACAACGTTCTGTCAATTTCTGCTGTACCGTATAGAGCGAACTTTTCAAATGCAAATCTGATCATATGGCATTCTTTAATATATTTCACTGGTACATCACTGAAAGAGCAATTACAAATTTCTTGACTTGGCACACCAAATCACTGATCTATCCCTTATTACTTTCTCAATCTCATCTTCCTTTACTCTACATATAATACCTTTCATTCTGGCACTATCCAACCACTTACATTTGCAAATTATCTGATAGCAAAGCTTGATGCTTTTTACAGATGCCATTCCACCTTTTTTTTTTTTTTTTTTTTTTGCTTTTTAGGGATACACCCATGGCATATGTAAGTTTCCAGGCTGGGGATTGAATAGGAACTATAGCCACAAGCCTACGCCACAGTCACAGCAATGTCAGATCTGAGCCGCATCTGTGACCTACACCACAGCTCATGGCAATGCTGGATCCTTAACCCACTGAGCAAGGCCAGGGATTGAAGATGTATCCTTATTGAAACTAGTCAGATTCATTTCCACTGTGCCACAATGGGAATTCCCATTCCAGTTTCTTGACTGCTCTTTTCTATTACTTGTCTCTGTATCTTACACTTTATGAGACTCAGTTCTTTCCTCCAAAAAGCCCTTCTTGACACTGATCTGAGTTCAATGTCCTACAATATTATCCTGTATAGTACTCCTTTGTCACATTTGACACAATTTTACCTGAGCCCTGTTATCTAGGAAAACTTTGAAGGCTAAGAAATTCCCTTATCCCTTTGTTTCAGGAAGTGGTTTGTTGCAAAGGAGAGCCCTTCCACCATATTATTTAGATTATATGCATGGATGTCCTTCTTTATCTTTGCCCTGATGCAGACTCTATAAATTCTCATTCTTTGCCTATTAGTGATTAAACTGCATTATCCCCGTTGAGCAATTGGAACAAAATGCTTGTTAATCTAATTGCCCTTTCTATCCAATAAATCACGAAATTCTGTCAAATAAATCTCTCTTCTATTTGCTCCCTATAATCTATACTCTCTACCAATGTATTAAATCAGCTCTTATAAACTAGGGTCCAAATTATAGACTCTCCATTAATTTTACTTGCCTGATTTCTTATAGTCAAAAAATTCATCTGAAGTATAAATATTTTTGCTTTTTCTTTTTTCCATGACAAGATAAGTGAACTTCAAAGATTTTTAAAGAAAATGCATAGTTCTTTCACAGATTTTTGTCCCATACTCAGATCCATATTTTTCATTATTTCTTTGATTAATGCTTCTCCTTAGTTTGCTTTATTTTCTCTACTATAATTCTCATTCAAGTATAGTACATATCCTGGAACTCACCTCAACATCTTTTTTTTTTTTCTCATCATTTTCAGGTATTTTTTCTCAATTTGGTGGAGTCATTCTGTCAAAAGTTAGCATTCTCATATTGAGGCTTTTTTATTAGCTTGTCAGGTATTTCAGTTATGTGGATGAGACTAAGCTCCTTTCTGATGTTCCTGTCTGCCCTATCACAGATGAGTTCTGCCATATACCAGCTTGCTACTGTAACCCTGTCTATACTACTGCCTCTCCATGAAATTTCTCCTATGATCTGTAGCAATAGATCCCATCTGCCATTTGATTCACTATTACCCTTCATAAACAGGGTGATTTGCAGAATTCCCTCTAGTTCTTGTCATTTTGTTTTACGTATCAGGAGGCATAGCTTAAAGTCAGGCTGACCTAGTTTTTACCTTTGATTCAGTCTTATCTTCATTATATCAAAAACCCTTCACTATGTTTAAAAAGACCTCTATGAAATACTCTTTTATTTAAATGTTATCCTTTATTAGTCTCTACCAAAGATATGATTTCCTCTAATCTTTATGGGAGGAATGTTCATTGCATTTGTGTGTTTGTTTTCAGGGCAACAAAATATGCAACCTCATATATGCTCCTTTGATATACTGATTATTTTGAGATGTAGGTACTTAAAAAACAGCAAATGGCATGCCCTGAACTTCCTTTAACTGGCTAAAAACAGATCTTATAAAAGGCACTCAGTTGTCATAAGTCCACTCCCAGGGGTTTCAACAACAAGAGAAGAAGGAGTCTTGTCACAGGAAAGGAAATTAGATTAGAAGGGGAAAAGATCAGAAGACACCATACCCAGATGAATTTTGTCACAAACTATTCTTTTAATTCCATTCATCTTTCCTAAAATTAATTTACTTCCTCCTAAGAGGCCTATATCCTCCCTCCCCTTTACTTATTAAGATGGTACTTAAGCATGAATTCCCACCTTGGGGAGTTACTCATTGTTCCTTGGGTATTTCCTAAGTATATATGAGGTTTACATGTTAATAAACTTGCTAATCTGTTTGAGAACATAGCAATCTCAGCCAAGAACTCAGAATAGAGGGAAACTTCTTCTTCCTCCTCTACAGCAGTTTGGGGCCAAGGAGGTTGAGTGCATGAGTAGGAAGTGAGGGAGAAGAATACAGAAGGGAATTTAGATGACTAGGTAGGTAGCAGTCCTGGTCAGATGCTGCAGTTCTCACCAGAAGAGAACCATTACGTTTACACTGCAGTTTACATTAGAGTCCTGCTTCCCACCAAGGTATGAATAATTCCTCTCTTTAAAGAGATAAACAGAATGATCATCAACTATAGGCAGAATCAGCATCTCTGATAGAGAGTAAGTAACCTCTAAACAGTACTCAAGCTTTATGATGTCCTTAAACAATTATCTTGTAAAATGCCAATACAGATATCACATCAAACTTGTACAAATGCCATAAACCATTTGATATCTGAGGACAAATGGATGTATCTTCTTTCTAAGGAAAAGCAATGCATTTCCTCCACTAGAGGAGTGATGACTCTGGAAAAAGTCAGAATTTAAATTTCAGTTCTGGGTTTTAAATTCCAGTTCTACTACTTGCTAGCTATGTGAACTAGGGTAAAGTAACCCATTTGGCTTCCCTTCATAATCTGTAAAATAAAGATAACCTCACTGGGTTTTTGTGAGAAAATACTTGTAAAGCATTTAGAATAGTGTCTAAAACATTTCAAGGATCCAAATAATGTTATCTGTCAACAGTTTCATAGTGATACTTAAAATGATATAGCATTTTAGAATTTAAAAAGGAGTTCAGTATACCTTATTTGATACTTAAAAAATAGTAAATGAATTTATTTAGCAATTTATCCAAATTAACATAATTAAAAATAATGAAATTAATAAATTAATAATAAAAGACAATCGGTAGTAATATTTTCAAACCAATATAAGGAATTAAAATATTATAGCAAAAGCTTGATAAATATAACATATGCTTAGGCAAAAAACTATCAAGAACCAACAAAACAAATGGTAGAATAATAAAAAATCTATACTACTTGCTATAGTAATCTTGGAATGAAAATAACTATTGCTAATCTTATTATAAAGCATAATGAGGCATTTCAAAAGAAAAGTAAGGACTTCTGTAACCTGTTTTGTATGAGAGTACTTTCTGTTCTAACGGGAAGAGTACTTTAAAATGCAAATTCTAAAACTATATTCAATTCAGACTGTATGTAATTACACATAGAGATTCCCAATTAATTTGATATTCTAAATGCATTTTTACTTATCTTTCGTTTTCCTTTTTCCCAGTTTTTAGTTCTTTTATATGTATCCAGCCCCTACAGTCTTTTTCTATTCCATTTGTGATGATTTTCTATCAAAATTTCTTAATCTGGCACACAATTTCTCAGGATATTTGAAAAATGTAACTCATAATATTCCCACAGGTATTAAGTTAAAATGGAATAAACACATGTAGTAATTTTCATGTTTTTATTCCAGCTGTAATATAGTCATTTAACAGTCACAGGTAATGGTGAGTATCTTTGTGAAACTCCCTAACTAGCTAGGAAGATTTTGCATTATTTTAAATCATTATTTCTAAGGTTCATTTGGTAAACACTTGGGGAACATACTCTAGTCAATTCTCAAAAAAAAAACCCAACATTAAATAACAACATTAATCAAGCAATATTAAATAACAAAATGAAATTTAGAATCATATAAAACTATAAAATTTTTAGAAAAGAAAAACAGGAGTTCCCGTCGTGGCACAGTGGTTAACGAATCCGACTAGGAACCATGAGGTTGCGGGTTCGGTCCCTGCCCTTGCTCAGTGGGTTAACGATCCGGCGTTGCCTGTGAGCTGTGGTGTAGGTTGCAGACGCGGCTTGGATCCCGCGTTGCTGTGGCTCTGGCGTAGGCCTGAGGCTACAGCTCCGATTCAACCCCTAGCCTGGGAAATTCCATATGCCGCAGGAGCGGCCCAAGAAATAGCAACAACAACAACAACAAAAAAAGACAAAAGACAAAAAAAAATACAAGAACAAAAACCTTACACATATTTCCACCACTCAGATGTGCCTATTATCATTTTTTAAATATTCACTTCCAAATACCCACTACCCTCCCACCCAACACTGAGCTTATCTTTTCACTCACTTAACAGGGTCTTGTACAGAACTTTTTTTTTTTTTTTAATTCGATGAAGCTCACTTTACCATTTTTTCCTTTTAGACTGTGCTTTTAGTATCAGGTCTAATTCTTTGCTTAGTCCTAGATCCCAGAGACTTTTCAATTTTATTCTTCTAAAAGTGTTATAATTTTAAGTTTTACATTTAACTCCAAGATCCATTTTGAGTTTTTTATTAGCTGTGGCAATTACATTGAGGCTGATGTGTGTGGTGTATGGAAAATTGCTCTACGAACATTTAACGAAAAGGTTGTATTTTCTCCATCAAGTTCTATGCATGTTTTGTTAGACTTACATGTATGTATTTCATTTTTTGAGTGATTATAAATGACATTATATACTTAATTTTGGTGATCATGTGTTCATTGCTAGAATATAGAAATACGGCTGATTTGTGTTTGTTTACTTGGCATCCTACAACCTTGCTAAGCTCACTTTTTAGTTCTAAGAGATTTTTTTTTGGTAGGTTTTGTGGGATTTTCTAACAGGTTATTATTTCATCTTCAAATAGTTTTATTTCTTCTCTTCTCAACTGTATGTTTTTATTTCCTTTTCTTACTTCATTGCACTCGCTAGACTTCCCAATAGTATGTTGACTAGAGAAATGAGACCAGGCATCTTTGCTTTGTTCTCCATCTTGGGGAGAAAGCATTCAGTCTTTCATTATTAAGCATATTGTTAGCTATAGGTTTTATGTTGAACTCTATAAAAAACAGGAAGCTCCTTCTATACTTACTTTTCTGTGTTTTCTTTTAAATGATGAATGGATTTTGAATTTTGTCAATGCTTTTTCTACATGAACTGATATGATACAGTATTTGATATTTTTTAGTCTTGATATTTGAATTACATTAACTGACATGAAGCATGTTTTCTTCTATTTTTACCTATATGAATATTTTGTAACCTCCAGCTAGATATCAAGTTTCCCAATAGTCAACACACAATGGTGATTTGAACATGCCAGTGTCACCAAATTAGCTGTTTAGAAATTGAATATTTTTATCTCTTCCATTAATAATCCAATTATTAATCAAATGCCTGGAATTAGACATTGAAAAAAATAAACTATTTCCTAATGGAATTATTCAAATATGGAAACTTGAAAAAAAGTGATCTACTTTTAATTAAAAAACAAATATTCTGAATCAACAAAAAGATTCTAGAACTAAGAAATGAGAATAGCAAAGTGGCAGAATATAAGATTAAATAAAATTTCAACTGTATTTCTGTATGCTAATAAATAACAATCCAAAATGAACTTAGGAAAATGATTTCATTCACAGTATCATAAAGTTAAATAAAATACAGAGAATTAAATTTTAACAAAGTAAATGAAAGATTTGTACACTGAAAACAACAAAATTGACAGAATTAAAGAATATTTAAGTAAAATGATATCATGTTCAAGGACAAGAATACTCTCTATTATAAAGATGGTAATTCTACATAAATTGATTTATAAATTCAATGTAATCCTTATTACTATCCCAGCAAGACTCATCACAGAAACTGACAAGCTGTTTCTAAAATTAATTTGTAAATACAATGGATCCTGAATAGTCAAAGAAAAAATGTTGAAAAACAAAAACAAAGCTTCAGAACTCACACTTTCCTATTTTGAAGCTTAACTACAAAGCTACAGTAATCAAGACTACATAGTATAGCATAAGGATAGACATACAGACAACTGGAATATAATTGAGAGTCTAGAAGTAAATTCTTACATTTATGGCTAAATGATTTTTAACAGAAAATATTGAGGCAATTCACTGGGGAATTGGGGCTGGTATAATTGAATTTCCAAATGCAAAAAAACGAACTTGGACCCTTACTCCACACCATATAAAAATTCATTCTGGATGAAAGATCTAAACTTCATAGATAATTTTTTTTTAATTCTATAAGAAAACAAAGAAGAAAAAATATTTGACCTGGAATATAAGATATTGGTTTATATAATTTAGGTACATAATTTAAAAGCTAAAACTTTACTCCCAAACATTTCTTTAAAATGAAACTCTAATTAAGCCAATTACCTTTTTCAAAGAAGGGCAGAAATTAAAGAAAAGTCTGTGGTTATATGCTTTGAATCTTTCAGGAAGATGCCAGTTCTGAATTATTTCTTCATCAGAAATCACATGATGATCCAGTGCCTTGAGAGGCCATATACCGTTGACAAGAACATGTCTATATCCTTTTTTAAGGCTTACTGGACAATCAAACATAGTAAGGGCAATGAGGCTTGGACAGGCAGATAACACACATACATTCCTTAACTTTGCAAACCCATTGTCATGAAGATAGAGAAGTTTTAAGTTCTTCAATCCACTCCAAAATTTGGATTCTGGTAGACTCTTTATCTGAAATATTATTAATAATAATTCTTTAAATACAGATATAAATTTTAGATGAATTATGTGGAGAAAGGAAAAACATTAAACAACTTCTATAATTCAATATTTTCCCAAATAGCAAATTTCTCATCAGTAAGCAAAAGCAGAATTCCTTATTACCCAAATGATGACTGGAGTAAACCAAAATACACTATGCATCTGTAATTAACAGTGTAACTAAATAAAAAGATATATTCAATTCAATAAAAGTTCCTTTATAATAAGCCCTCTTTAAACATTTCTAACATACATTCCTTTATCTAATTGCTGTGGCTAGGACATCCAATACTATGTTGAGTAAAAGTGGTGAGAGGCGGCATCATTATCTTGTTCCATGTGTTAGTGGGAGGGCTTTCAGCTTTTCTCCATTGAGTATAATATTAGCTATGGGTTTGTCATAAATGGCTTTTATTATGCTAAGGTACGTTCCCTCTATACCCACTTTGGTAAGAGTTTTTATCATGAATGGATGTTGGACTTTGTCAAATGCTTTTTCTGAATCTATTGAGATGATCATGTGCTTTTTTACTTTTTTTTGGTAAATGTGGTGTATGATATTGATTGATTTGCAAATGTTGAACCATCCTTGTGAACCTGGGATGAATCCCACTTGGTTGTGGTATACGATCTTTTTATATGCTATTGGGTTTGGTTGCCTAAAATTTTTTTGACTATTTTTGCCTCCATATTCATTAAAATGTTGGCCTATAATTTTCTTTTTTTGGTAGTACCTTTGTCTGGTTTTGGTATTAGGGTGGTGATGGCTTCATAGAGTGTCTTTGGGAGTGTTCCTACCTCTTCAACCTTTTGCAAAAGTTTAAGAAGGATTGGTATTAAGTACTTTTTTGTATGTTTGGTAGAATTCGCCTGTGAAGCCATCTGATCCTGGACTTTTGTTTGTAGGGAGTGTTTTTATGACATATTCAATTTCATTTCTAGTGATCAGTCTGTTCAGTTGATCTATTTCTTCTCGATTCAGTTTTGGTGGGCTATAAGTCCTCATTGTTCATTTCTTTGAGGTTGTCAAATTTGTTGGCATATAATTGTTCATAGAATTCTCTTATGTTTTTGTATTTCTGCAGTATCTTTTGAGATTTCTCCTTTTTCATTTCTTATTTTATTTATTTGGATTTTTTCTCTCCTCTTATGGTGAGTCTGGCCAGAAGTTTGTCAATTTTGTTTATATTTTCAAAGAACCAGCTCCTGGTTTTACTGATTTTTTTCTATTGTTTTTTAAATCTCTATTTTATTGATTTCTTTTCTGATCTTTATGATTTCCTTCCTTCTGATGACTTGAGGTTGTTTGTTCTTCTTTTTCTAATTCATTTAGGTGCTGGGTTAAGTTGTTGATTTGAGATTTTTCTTCTTTTTTGAGGAAGGTCTGTATCACTATGAATTTCCCTCTAAGCACTACTTTTGCAGTATCCCAGTGACTTTGAATGATTGTGTCTTCATTATCATTTGTCTCGAGGTATTTTTTAATTTTCTTTTTGATTTCCTCAATGACCCATTGGTTTTTTTAGTAGCATGTTGTTTAGTGTCCATGTAGTTAGTATTTTCTTATTTCTTTTCCTGTGGTTGATTTCTAGTTTCATGCCATTGAAGGTATCCAGATTGGAAGAGAAGAGGTAAAAGAGTCACTGTATGTAGATAACATGGTGCTATATATAGAAAACACTAAGGACTCCACAAAAAAATTACTCAAACTGATGAACGAATTCAGCAAAGTAGCAGGATACAAGATTAACATTCAGAAATTGGGTGTATTTCTGTATACTAACAATGAAATATTAGAAAAGGAATAAAAAAATATAATACCTTTTAAAATCACTCATCCCAAAATTAAATACCTAGGAATAATCCTGTCCAAGGAAGTGAAAGATATATGCTGAGAACTAAAAAACGTAAATCAAGGAAATTAAAGAGGATTCAAAGAAATGGAAAGATATTCCATGATCCTGGGTTGGAAGAATTAACATAAAGTAAAGACGCCCTTACCACCCAAAGCAAAATACAGATTCAAAGCAATCTCTATCAAATTACCTGTGACATTTTTCACAGAACTAGAACAAATAATCCAAATTTTATATGGCACCATAAAAGACTCAGAATTGCCAAAGCAATCTGAGGAATAAAAAACAAGCAGGAGGTTAACTCTCCCTGACTTCAGGCAATATTAAAAGCTACAGTAAGCAAGACAGCATGATACTGGTACCAAAATAGACATACAGACCAATGGAAGAGAATTGAGAATGCAGAAAATAAACCCAGACACCTATGGTCGGTCAATTAATCTTTGACAAAGGAGGCAAGAATATAAAATGGGAAAAAGACAGCCTTTTCAACAATTGGCGATGGGAAAACTGGACATCTGGATATAAATCAATGAAATTGGAACACAACTTCACACCATCCACAAAAATAAACTCAAAATGGCTTAAAGACCATCAAACTCCTAGAGGAGAACATAGGTAAAATATTCTCTGACTTCAACCTTAAAAATGTTTTCTTAGGTAAGTCTCCCAAGGCAACAGAAATAAAAGCAAAAATAAACAAAAGGAACCTAATCAAACTGGTGAGCTTTTGAATAGCAAATAAAACCATAAAAAACAAAAAGACAACATATGGAATGGGAGAAGACAGTTGCAAACAATGCAACTGACAAGGGCCTAATCTCTAAAATATACAAACAACTTATACAACTCATCAGCAAAAAAACCCAACAACACAATTGAAAAAATGGACAAAAGACCTGAACAGACATTTCTCCAAAGAAGATATACAGATGGTCAACAGGCACATGAAAAAATGCTCAACATCACTGATTATTAAAGAAATGCAAATCAAAATTACAATTAGGTACCACCTCACACAAGTCAGAATGCATCATTAATAAGTCCACAAATAACAGATGCCGGAGGGGGTGTGAAGTAAAGGGAACCCTCCTACACTGCTGGTGAGAATATAAATTG
Source organism: Phacochoerus africanus (assembly GCF_016906955.1). NCBI lineage: Eukaryota > Metazoa > Chordata > Mammalia > Artiodactyla > Suidae > Phacochoerus > Phacochoerus africanus. The sequence goes on along the minus strand of NC_062551.1, from coordinate 138,476,361 downwards.
GTATAACCACTGTGGAAAATAGTATGGAGGCACCTTAGGAAACTAAATATAGAATTACCATATGGCCCAGCAATCCCACTCTTGGGCATATTTCCAGACCAAACTTTCCTTGAAAAAGACACATTGACTCATATGGTTCATTGCAACACTATTCACAATAGCCAAGACATGGAAACAACCTAAATGTCTATTGAAAGATGAATGGATTAGCAGATGTGGTATATATACACAATGGAATACTACTCAGCCTTAAAAAATAACAAAATAATGCCATTTGCAGCAACATGTATGGAACTAGAGACTCTCATACTAAGTGAAGTAACTCACAAAGAGAAAGACAAATACCATATGATATCACTTATATCTGGAATCTAATATATGGCACAAGTGAACTTTTCCACAGAAAAGAAATTCATGGACATGGAGAACAGACTTCTGTTTGTCAAGGGGGAGGGGGAGGAGGTGGGAGTGGGATGGACTGGGAGTCTTGGGTTAATAGATCCAAACTATTGCATTTGGAGTCGATAAGTAATGAGATCATGCTCTATAGCACAGGGAACTATATCTAGTCACTTGTGATGGAACATGATGGTGGATAATGTGAAAAAAAGAATGAATATATATGTGTGTGTGTGTGAGACTTGGTCATTTTGTTATACAGTAGAAAACTGACAGAACACTGTAAAACAACTTTAATGGTAAAAATAAAAATCATTAAAAATAAAGATAAAACAAAATACATTCCTTACATAATAAAATTAAGGGGTCAAAACAATGTGATACTCCACATTAACAAAACAAAGGATAAATACCATATGACCTTGACATTGGTCTTGGCAATGATTTTTCAATTTGACACCAAAAGTGAAGGCAAAAAAGCAAAACTGAACAGGTGATACAATGCCAAACTAAACAGCTTCTACAAAGTAAAGGAAACCATTAATAAGGCAATCTACTGAATGGGAGAACATATTTGCAAATCACACATCTGAGAAAGGGCTAATACACAAAATATATAAAGAATTCGCATGATGATAGCAAAAAAAAAACAATCCAACTAAAAAACAGGCAGAGAATCTAAATTAATATGACAAGGTAGTCAACATTGCCAACCATCAGGTTACTGCATATCAAAGTCACAATGAGATGACCTCACACCTGTTAGAATGGTTATTATCAAAAATACAAGAAATATCAGGTGTTGTCAAAGATGTGGAAAACAGGGAGCCTTGTACAGTATTTGTGAGATTGTAAATTGGTGTAGCCACTATGGAAAAACATCATGAAGTTTGCTCAAAAAATTCAAAATAAAACTGCCATATGATACAACAATTCTACTTCTAGGTATTTATTTCAAGGAAACAAAATGCTAACTGAAAAGTACACATGCACCCCCATGTTTACTGCAGCATTATATACAATAGCCAAGACATGGAAAACACCTAAGTGACTATCTAGGTGTGAACAAATAAAGAATGTGTGATATACATACACAGTGGAATATTTGTCATAAAAAGAGAATGAAATCGTGTTATTTGCAACAACATGATGAAGACTGAGAACATTATATTAAATGAAATGTCAGACAGAGAAAAACAAGTACCATATGATCTCACTCATATTATGTGGAATCTAAAAAAATAAATAAAACAAATGAATAAAAACCCAATTCTCAGATACAGAAAACACATTGATGACTCAGAGGCAGAGGGAGAGGGTAAAATGGGTGAAGATGCTCAAAAGGTACAAACTTTCAGTTATAAGATAAGTAAGTCTTGGGGATATAACATACAGCAACAGATATATTTGTTAAGAATACTGGATAATACATTTGAAAGTTGCTAAGAGAGTAGATTTTAAAAGTTCTCATCACAAGCAAAATAAATGTAACTCTTTAGTGACATATTATTTTTGGACATGCCCATGGCATGCAGAAGTTCCTGGGCCAGGGATCAAACCCACGCCACACCACTGACAAGACCAGATCTTTAACCTGCTAAGCCTTTAGTATGTATGCTGACTTACTGTGATCATTTTGCAATATACACAAATATTGAATCATTATGTTGTACACTTAAAATTAATATAATGCTATAGACCAGTTATGTGTCATTTAAAAAAATGAGTCAAGAAGTATTCTTAATCCAGACTATGAGTATAAGAAGTAAAATAAACCAAATCACATGCTGTTGGTTTATATATTTTAGATTGAAATGGTTACTTATATTTAAAATTTTGGGTTTATATATATATTTATTTATTTATTTTATATAAATTGTTTACATATCACATAAAAGACTTCCTTGGAGAAATACTGTGCATAAACATAAGTGCTTATTAAATATCAACTTCATTTACATGAAAATATGTGAAAATGTTATTGCTTACCTGATTTCCATGGAGATCAAGTTTGACTAATTTTATACAACTTTGAAGTGGATGAATATCTGTAATAAAATTGTTTGAGAAGATGCATACTCTAAGAGAGATATAAGATTGAAAACCTTCCATAGACTTTAAATGAAGTCCATTGAACTTCACAAAGACAAAATCTTTTTGATCTTCTATTATATTTTCATTATAGTGACTCCATTCTTTATGATTGGTTAGCTCTTCTGTGATTGTTCCATGAAACATCTAGGAAAAATGGTAAATTTTGAAAGTTTTCAGCTTTCTAAAATAAATCTATCTGAAGACAAAAATATTTTCTAATAGGTAGTAAGAATAAAAAGAAAGTTAAGATTTTTAAAAATATAATTTCCATAAAACCTTCTACCCTGAAGCATTTAAAATATATAACCTATATAAAACTACAACCAAAAAAATCTATCATTGCCATCACCAGTGAAATAATCAGTAAGAGGAAGCAAATTTTTATTTTTCCTGGAATACTTAAAGAACATGAAATTCAGTGAAACAGTTGAGATAAAAACATCACCTCTGGGAAATATGACTAAGACAAATATAGAAAACTATACCCTAACATACTTAGTATTATAATTTTAGTTAAGAGATACTAATAAGAGCACTGAATAATAAACCCTCAAGTTGGAATAGTGATAATATATGTGGGAAAGGCCGATAAGTAGAGTTAAGTGAAATGAAGGAGCAATACAGGGCTGCAAAGATGATTCAACAATGTAAATCAATGTGATAAACCTCATTAATGGAATGAAGGACAAAAATCATATGCTCATATTAACAGATGTAGAAAAATCATTTAACAAAAATTTAACATTCTTATGTGATAAAAATTCTAAATAAAGTGGCACAAAAGGACTGCAATTCAACATAAAAGATGCCATAAATGATACACTTAAAGCTAATATCATATTCAATGCAGAAATGTTGAAAGCTTTCCTTTAAAATCACAGGGGGATAAAGTGTCCACTCTCACCATTCCTATTCCACATAATTATGGATATCCTACCTAGAGTGATCAGGCAATAAAAGGAAATAAAAGGCATCCAAATCAGAAAGGAAAAAGTTAAAAGTGTCTCTATTTGCAAATGATGTTAAACACAGAAAATCCTAAAGATTCCATTAAAAAAGTATTAGAACATAAAAATACAGTAGAGTTATATGACACAAAATCAACATATAAAACTTCACTGCATTTTATAGATATTAGCAGTGAACTATCTAGGAAAAAAGAAGACAACTCCCATTATAATAGCATCAAAAATAATAAAATACTTAGGAATAAATTTAAATAAGGAGGTAAAAAAATCTGTTCACTGAGTACTCTAAGGCATTAAGGAAAGAAACTGAAGAAGAAACAAATAACTGGAAAGAAGACTGTGTTCAGCGATTAGAATAGTTAATATTCTTAAAATGAGCATACTACCCAAGTCATCTATAGATTCAATGCAATCTCTATCAAAATTCCAATGACATTTTTCACAGAAGTAGGGATAGCAATCCTGAAATTCATATGGGACCACATCAGAAAATAAAAACCAAACAAGCAAAATAATCTGGGGACAGAAGAACAAAGTTTGAGGCCTCATGCTTCCTGAATTCAAAACATATTGCAAAGTTATAGTAATAAAAAGAGTACGTTACAGGTATAAAAACTGCCACATAGGAGTTCCCATCGTGGCTCAGTGGTTAACGAATCTGACTAGGAACCATGAGGTTGCAGGTTCGATCCCCGGACTTGCAGAGTGGGTTAAGGATCTGGCGTTGCCGTGAGCTGTGGAGTAGTCACAGATGCGGCTTGGATCCTGCATTGCTGTGGCTCTGGCATAGGCCAGTGGCTGCAGCTCCGATTGGACCCCTAGCCTGGGAACCTCCATATGCTGCGGGAACAGCCCTAGAAAAGGCAAAAAGACAAAAAAAAAAAAACTGCCACATAGAACAATGCAAAAATAAAATGAGAGCCAAGAAATAAACCCATCAATATATAATAAACTAATATATGACAAAAGAACCAACACTCAGTAAGGAAAAGACAGTACCTTCAATAAATGGGGCTGGGAAAACTGGATGTTCAAGTGCAAAAGAATGATTTTGGACCTATGTCTCACATAACTCACAAAAATGACTGGAAATGGATTAAAGACTTTAAGACCAGAAGCCATAAAACTTCTAGAAGAAAGCTCCTTTTACATTTGTCTTGGTAATGATTTTTTTGGATATGACACCAAAAGCAAAGACAACAAAAGCAAATAGCAACACCTATGACTACATCAAACTAAAAATTTCCTGCACAGTAAAACAAGCAAGTGAACAACACAGAATAAGGAGGCAGCTATACAATGGGAAAAAATATTTGCAAATCATATATCTGATAAAGGGTTAACATCCAAAATATAAAAGAAACTCATACAAATCAACAGAAAATAATAACTTGATTAAAAGTAGGCAAAGGACCTGAATAGATGTTTCTCCAAAGACATAACATTGTGAACACATACATTAAAAAGGTGTTCAACAACACTGATCATTTCAGAAATGAAAATCAAACCACTGTATTGTCTCACATGTTAAAATAACTATATTCAAAAAGATAAGAAATAAGTGTTGCTAATGATATGAAGAAAGAGGAACCCTTATCTACTGTTGGCGGGAATGTAAATTGGTGCAGCCATATGTAAAACAGTATGAAGTTCCTCAAAGAACTAAAACTGGAACTATCATGTGATATAGTTAACCCCATTCTGCATAATATCCCCCAGAAATGAAGTAACTATTTTGAAGATGTAAGTGTATCCCCGTGGTCATTAGTCACAATGGCTAACACTTGGAAGGAACTGAAATGCCTGTTGATAGAGGAATAGCTAAAGAAAAATGTGATATCCATTTTATATAAACACATACACACAATGAATATTATTCAGCCATAAGGAAGAAGGAAATTGTGCCATTTTCTACACTATAAATCTTGAGGACTTTATATTAAGTGAAGTCAGTAGAAAAAAAAAATACTATTATTACCTTCCTTAACGTGGAATCCAAAATGGTTGAACTTATGTAATCAAAGAATAAAACTGGTGGCTGCCAGCAGTGGCCAAAATAGGGTGTAGGAAACAGAGAGGTGCTAGTCAAGGGGAACAAACTTTCACTTATGAGTAAGTTCTAGGGATATAACATACAATATCATAACTACAGTTAAAAATACCATATTACATACTTAAAAAAGTTACTAAGAGAGTATATCATACATGTCTTTTCATACATACACAAAGCAGGTTATTATAATGAGGCAATAAATGTGGTAACTAACCATATCATGATAATCATTTTACAAACACGTGTGTATCAAATTATCATACTTTACACCTTAAACTTATACAGTGATATATGTCAATTAACCTCAATAGTGCTTTAAAAAAGATTTCCAAATACAAATAATGAAGTATCTATCAGGTAAAATTCTGTTAATTCCTTGAAATCCTTCAATGCTAATTCTCCACAACAAATATCCAATGTTCTACAAAAAAGACCACACATTTTTTTTTCATTTATTTATGCTATGTAACAGAGCACCCTAAAACCTACTGGCTTTAAAAAAAAAATCCACCATTTATTATTTCTCAGATCTGAAGGTTGACTTGGTTTAAGTGGGCAGTTCTATTCCAAGTGATAGGGACCTGAGATTCAGTCTTGCGGGGCTTATCCAAACCAACAATCTCCAGGGTGGCTGATTTACACATGTGAAATATTTGCAAAGATAGCACAAAAGTAGGTTTAGCGGGGATGCTAGAATGCATGGGTCTCACTTACTGTACTATGTCAGGGTCCCACTCTATACCAGTCCTCACAAATGTCATCCTCTTACAGGTCTATTCATATAGTAATAGCAAAACTAGTAAATCAAATCCAACAATATATAAAAAGAATCACACACCTACTACAAAGCTGGATTTATGCCAGGTATGCAAGACAGTTTCAATATTCAAAAAACCAATTAATGAAATTCCATCACACCAACAAACTAAATAAGAAAAACCATGTGATCATGTCAAAAGCTTTGACACAATCTAACAGCTGTTCATGGTACAACTCTCAAACACAAAAACTCAAACCAAAATCTACAATAGAAACACAAAAAGGAAAAACAAATCCATATACAACATTAAAGATAATCATCAAGTCACAAAAGAAGAGAAGGGAAGAGGAAAGGATGAAAAAAGACTTACAGAAACAAATCTAAAACAATTAACAAAATGGCAATAAGAACATACATATCCATAGTTACCCTAAATGCAGTCAGAATAAATGTTCCACCCAAAAGACAGAGACTGGCTGAATGGATACAAAAACAAGATCCATATATATGCTGTCTACAAGAGACTCACTTCAGATCTAGGATCCCACATAGACTGAAAGTGAGGGGATGGAAAAAGGTATTCCACATAAATGAAAATCAAAACAAAAGGTGGAATAATAATATTCAGAGATTTTCAAATAAAGAATATTACAACAGACAAAGAAGGACATTACCTAATGATGAAGGGGGTCAATGCAAGAAGAATATATGACAATATAAATATCTATGCATCCAACATAGGAGCACTTCAACAGATAAGGCAAATACCTGGAGCCATGAAAGGAGAAATTGATAGTGACACAATAATAGTAGGGGACTTTTAACACCCCACTTACATCAATGGACAGGTCATCCTGACTTTTCAATAAGGAAACACACCCTTAAAAGACATATTAGACCAGATGTATTTAACTGAATATTTATGTGACATACATTTTTCTCAAGTGCATATGGAACATTCTCCAGGATAGACCACATGCTGGGCCCCAATGTAAGCCTTGGTAAATTTAAGAAAATTATAATTTTAAATTCTCTGAACACAACACTGAGATTAGAAATCAAGTAAAAGGAGTTCCTGTTTTGTCTCAGTGGGTTAAGAACTTGACATAGTATCCAGGAGGATGCAGGTTCAATACCTAGACTCACTCGGTGGGTTAAGGATACAGCATGTCCACAAGCTTCAGCATAGGTCACAGATGTGGCTCAGATCTCACATTGATGTGGCTGTGCTGTAGGCCAGCAGCTGCAAATCCAATTTGACCCCTAGCCTGGGAACTTTCATATGCCATAGGTGCAGCCCTAAAAAGAAAACAGACCAAAAAAAATCAACTAAAAGAAAAAAATGTAAAAAAAATACAAACAAATGAAGACTAACCAATGTTACTACCCAACCAATGGATTATTGAAGACATTAAAGAATAAATTTTTTTAAAAAAATACCTAGAGACAAATAAAAATGAAAATACAACAATACAAAACCCATAGGATGCAGCAAAAACAATTCTAAGAGAGAAGTTTATAGAAATACAATTTTAGCTCAGGAAATAAAAATCTCAAGCAAAAAACCTAACCCTATACCTAAAGCAACAGAGAAAGAACAAAACCCAATGTTAGTAGAAGGAAAGAAATCGTAAAGATCAAACAGAAATAAGTGAAATAGAGAAAAAGAAAACAGTAGAAAAGATCAACGAAACTAAAAGCTAGTCCTCTGTACACACACAAAAAATTACTAAACCTTTAGCCAGATTCATCAAGAAGAAAAGGGAGAGGGATCAAATCAATGAAATTAGAAAAGAAAAAGGAGAAATTACAACTGACACCACAAAAATACACAGCATCATAAGAGACTACTATAGCTATATGTCAATAAAATCGACAACCTAGAAGAAATGGACAAATTCTTAGAAAAGAACAATCTTCCAAAGACTGAACCAGGAAGAAATAGAAAATATGAATGGACCAACCATAAGTACTGAAAGTGAAACTGTGACTTTAAAACTTCCAGCAAAAAAAAAAAAGTTCAGGACCAGAGGGTTCCACAGGCAAATTCTATCAAACATTTATAGAAGGCTAATACCTATTCTAATGAAACTATTCCAAAAAAAATTACAAAGAAAGGAACACTCTTAAGCTCATTCTATGAAGTCACATCACTCTGACACCAAAACCAAAGATATTACAAAAAAAAAATCACAAGTAAATATCAGTGATAAGCATGGATACAAAAATTCTCAACAAAATACTAGCAAAGGAACTGAACAATACATTAAAAGGATCATACATCATGATCAAGAAGGATTTATCCCAGAGATGCAAGGATTCTTCAATATACAAATTGATATTTTGCATATTAATATACCAATCAATCTATGTGATACACCACATTAACAATCTGAAAAATTAAAAAAAATGAATATCTCAATAGATGCAGAAAAAGCTTTGGACAAAATTCAACACCCAGTTATGATAAAAACTCTCTAGAAAGTAATCACAGAGGGAACCTACCTCAATGTAATAAAAGCCATATATGACAAACGCACAGCTAACAGTGGAAAGCTGAAATTGTTTCCTCTAAGATCAGGAACAAGAAAAGAATGTGCATTCTTACCACTTTTATTCAACATAGTTTTGGAAGTCCTAGCCACAGCCATCAGAGAAGAAAAGAAATAAAAGGAACCAAACTGGAAAAGAAGTAAAGCTAGCACTGTTTGCAGATAACATGACACTATACTTAGAAAATACTAAAGATGCTATTAGAAAACTACTAGCACTCAATAATGAATTTGGTAAAGTTTCAGGATACAAAATTCATACACAGAAATTTCTTGTATTGCTACACACTAACAACAAAAGATCAGAAAGAGAAATTAAGGAACCAATCCCAATTTACCATAGCATCATGAAGAAAAAAATTATCTAGGAATAAACCTACATAAGGAGGTAAAAGATCTGTATTCTGAAAATGTTAAGATGCTGATGAAAGAAATCAAAGACGTCATAGATGGAAAGATATACGCTCTTGGATCATATTATCAAAATGACTATACTCCCCCCCAAGGCAATCTACAGATTCAAGACTATCCCTATCAAACTATCAATGGTATTTTTCACAGGACTTGAACAAAAAAAAATTTAATTTGTATGGAAACACAAAAGACCCAAAATAGCCAAAGCAACCCAAAGAAAGAAAAACTGAGCTGGAGGATCCAGGCTCACTGATTTCAGTCTATACGACAAAGCTACGGTTGTCAAAATTGTATGACACTGGCACAAAAAGAGAAATATAGATCAATGGGACAGGACAGAAAGCCCAGAAATAGTCCCATGCAACTACAGTTAATTAATCAAAGGAGGCAAGAATATACAGTGGAGAAAATAATTTTTTCATTTTTTTTTTTTAGGACCACACTCTCAGCATATGGAAGATCCTAGGCTAGGGGTCAAATCAGAGCTATTGCTGCCAGCCTATGCCACAGCTACAGCAATACAGGATCCAAGCTGCATCTGCAACCTAGACAACAGCTCATGGCAACACCAGATCCTTAACCCAATGAGCGAGGCCAGGGATCAAACCTGCATCCTCATGGATACTAGTTGGGTTTGTGTCTGCTGAGCCACATGGGAACTCCCAAGACAGTCCTTTTAATAAGCAGTGCTGGACAGCTACATGTAAAAGAATGAAATTAGAACATTCTCTAATACCATACATAAAAGTAAACTCAAAATGGATTAAAGACCTAAACATATAAGGCTGGGTAACTACAAAATTCCTAGAGGAAAACATAGGCAGAACACATTCTGACATAAATTGCAGCACTATCTTTTTGGAGCCACCTCCTAAAATAATGAAAATACAAACAAAAAGTAAACAAATGATACATAATTAAACTTAAAAACTTTTGCACAGTCAAGGAAACCATAAACAAAACATAAAGACAACCTACAGAGTGGTAGAAAGTATTTGTAAATGATAGAACAAACAAGGTATAAATTTTCAAAATATACAAACAGTTCATACAGCTCATTATCAAAACAACAGACAACCCAATCAAAACAGAAGATCTAAGTAGATATTTCTCCCAAGACATACAGATGGTCAAAAAAGCACATGAAAAGATGTTCAACATTTTTAATCATGAGAGAAAAGCAAATTGAAACTACAAGAAGCTATCAGTTCACACCAGTCAGAGTGTGCATCATCAAAAAGTCTACAAATAATCAATTCTGGAGAGGGTGTGAAAAAGCCTCCTACACTCTTGGTAGGAATGTAACGTGGTACAACCACCATGGAGAAGAGTATAAAGGTTTCTTAAAAAACTAAAAATAGAGCCACCATATGATCTAGCAATTCTACTCTTGGGCATATACCTGGAGAAAACCATAATTTTAAAAGATACATGCACCCCAATTTTACTTCAGCACTATTTATAATAGCCAAAATATGGAGGCAACCTAAATGTCCACTGACTGGAACGGATAAAGAAAATGTGGTACACATATACAATGGAATATTACTTAGCCATAAAAAAGAATGAAATAATGCCATTTGCAGCAACATGGATGGATCTAGAGATTATCATACAAAGGGAAGTTAGAGAAAGACAAACATCATGTGACATCGCTTATATGTGGAATCTTAATAAAAAGTATAGAAATGAACTTATTTGCAGAATAGAAACAGACTCACAGATCTTGAAAAGAAACTTATAGTTACCAAAAGGAAAACTTGGTGGGGGAGGGATAAACTACCAGGTTGCGAGTAACATATACACACTACTGTGTATAAAATAGATCATCAACATCAACAAGGACCTACTATACAGCTCAGAGAACTCTACTAATATTCTATAACTCAGAAAAGAATCTGAAAAATAAACTAAACATGAATAACTGAATCACTTTGCTGTATACCTGAAACTAACACAACACTGTAAATCAACAATACTCTAACATAAAATAAAAATTAAAATAAAAAATAGAAAGTTAGATAAGTGGAACAAAATAGCCTAGAAATAGGCAGAGATGTATATAGTCAACTGCTCTTTGACAAAAGAGAAAAAGCAACACAATGGAGCAAAGATACAGACTTTTAATAAATGGTGCTACAACAGCTGTACATCCATATTAAAAAAATGAATCTGGACACAGACTTTATAACTTCAGAAAAGTTAATTCAAAATGGATATATGACATGAATGTAAAACATAAAACTTTAAAACTTGTAGAAGAAAAGTTAGAGAAAACCTATGTGAAATTAGGAGTGATGATTATTTTGTTAGATACACCATCAAAAGCAAAATCTTTGAACGAAATATTGTGTAATCTGTAGTTCATTAACATTAAACACATGGTCTGCAAAAGGTAATGTCAAATGAGAAGACAAGTCACAGACTGGGAAAAAAAAAAACCTTGTGTATCACCCATCTAATAAAAGACATATAAAATAAACAAAGAACTCTTAAAATTCAACAATAAGAAAATGAACAACCAGATTAAAAAATAAGCCAAAACTCTCAACAGACACTTCATCAAAGAAGATATACAAATTCATATAAGCATATGAAAGTTGTTTCTTATCATATGTCATTGGGAAAATGCAAATAAAAACAATTAGCATTACATACCTATAAGAATGGCCAAAGTCTAACACTGACCAAAAAAAACTGCTGACAAGGATGTGGAACAACAGGAACTTTCATTTGTTATGGCAGGAGTGCAAAATAGTATAGCTAATCTGGAAAGAAGCTGGGGATTTCTCAAAAAACTAAATACACTTTTATCTTAAGATCAAGTAAATGCATTTCTTGCTATTTACCCAAAGGAGGTGAATACTTCTTTTCTTTTTTTTTTTTTTTTTGGTCTTTTTGCTATTTCTTTGGGCCGCTCCCGCGGCATATGGAGGTCCCCAGGCTAAGGGTCGAATCGGAGCTGTAGCCGCCAGCCTACGCCAGAGCCACAGCAACGCGGGATCCGAGCCGCGTCTGCAACCTACACCACAGCTCAAGGCAATGCCGGATCGTTAACCCACCGAGCAAGGGCAGGGACCGAACCCGCAACCTCATGGTTCCTAGTCAGATTCGTTAACCACTGCGCCACGACGGCAACTCCAGAATACTTATTTTCATACAAAACTCAGCACAGGGACATTTACAGAAGCTTTATTCATAATCAACCAAATTGGGAAGAATCAAGACGTCCTTCAGTAGGTGAATGAATAAATAACCTGTGGTACATCCAGACAATGACAGCGCTAAACATAAATTAGCGATCAAGCAATGGAAAGACATCCTGTAACCTTAAATGCATATTACCATGTAAATGAAGCCAATATGAAAATGCTACATTCTGTAGGATTCCACCCATATGACATACATTCTTGAGAAAGCAAAACATAGAGACAGTAAAAAGATCAGTGGTGGCAGGTTTTGCAGGATTTGGGAGTGAGGAATAAAGAGGCAGAGCACAGAGAATTTGTTAGGACAGTGAAACTATTCTGAATAGTATTATAACAATGACATTATATTGTGTCCAAACCCATAGAGTATAAAACACCAAGAGTGAATCCTAAGGCCAGCTTTGGGTGATTATGACGTGTCACTGTAGATTCATCAATTGGAACAAATGTACCACTCTGGTGGAGGATGTTGATAATGGGGGAGGCCGTGCATGTGTGGGTATACATGCATAAATACTGTAAGCCTCTGTATCTTCTCAATTTTGCTGTGAACTGCTCTAAAAATAGTCTTTAAAAAACTTTAAAAGGGGAAGTAAAATAGAAGTCTGGAGGAAAAACGTTTTCCTTTGCTCTCCAGAAAGGGGTGAAGGGTTCCTTCAATAAGGTATAGTGGGGAAAAATCAGTGAAGAAATAAGTAGAGAACAGGCTGGCTGAGCAAATAAATTCAAAGAAAGGAAATGGTAAAAAAAAAAAAAAAAAAAAGCTATTTTTTTTGCTTTATACTCCATGTTGGGAAGAGGAAGAGGAGGAAGAGAGTGGAGTTCCCACTGTGGCTCAGCGGTAATGAACTAGACTATTATCCATGAGGACATGGGTTCAATCCCTGGCTTTGCTCAGTGGGTTAAGAATCTGGTGTTGCTGTGAGCTGTGGGGCAGGTTGCAGATGCAGCTCGGATATAGCGTTCCTGTGGCTGCAGTGTAGGCTGGCAGCTAAAGCTCTGATTCAACCCCTAGCCTGGGAACTTCCATATGCCATGTGTGCGGCCCTAAAAAGACAGAAAAAGGAAGGAAGGAAGGAAGGAAGGAAGGAAGGAAGGAAGGAAGGAAGGAAGGAAGGAAGGAAGGAAGGAAGGAAGGAAGGAAGGAAGGAAGGGAGGGAGGGAGGGAGGGAGGGGGGGGGAGGGAAATGGAGAAAAGGAGGAAGAGTGGTTAATTAGAAAGCTGATTCGAAAGTACTGGAAAAGATGAGAGCCCAAGCCTGAACTGGCTAAATCACACACCTGAGCTCCATGGTGCATAATCCAGGACCCTCTCTATTTGGTTTCAGCCTCTTTTTATGATGCTGAAAAAATTAATGTGTTTCTCTGCAACTTTCACACAACTGTCATAGCTATGCCTATTGTAAGAAAAATAACCTAACTAGACATAATTGTAAATAAGCACAAGGCATCTTATTTGGATGATGGAAATACTCTATACTTGAATTGTGGTCACGGCTGCACAATTCAGTACATTTACTAAAAATCATTAAACTGTTCACTTATAACAGGTTAGATTAATGGTATGTAAAGTATATGGCACTTCTTCAGACAATCTCCACTCTTCTCCAATAGGAAAAAAAAAAAAAAAAGCCCAGGAATATCTTTCTTTCGACTTATTATAATTTGGTTTGCCTGATAGTCCTTTTAAAATGTGAATCCAAGATCAAACACATCAATTCCATCATGTTTCATGTAAACAAAACAACGCATTTACTGCTAAACTGCATTTACTACTAAGTTGTATTGACATACTTTCTTCTAGTCTTTGTAGCTTATGCCTGTTTAAACAACCATATCCCACAGTCTGATTATGTAACATGTAAACTTAAAGTCCCTAGACATTTTTTCTTGCTACAATCAACTGCCAAGGAAATTTACTTCCACTCAAAAATTATACACTATTTTGGAGTTCCCGTCGTGGCGCAGTGGTTAACGAATCCGACTAGGAACCATGAGGTTGCGGGTTCGATCCCTGCCCTTGCTCAGTGGGTTAACGATCCGGCATTACCGTGAGCTGTGGTGTAGGTTGCAGACGCGGCTCGGATCCCGCGTTGCTGTGGCTCTGGCGTAGGCCGGTGGCTACAGCTCCGATTCAACCCCTAGCCTGGGAAATTCCATATGCCGCGGGAGCGGCCCAAGAAATAGCAACAACAATAACAACAACAACAAAAGACAAAAAAAAATTATACACTATTTTTAAATTTTTAATTTAAAAATTAATATTAGTGAAAATCTGATGAAAACAGAAAAGACACAATGGCAAAAAAAAAAAAATAGCTGATATAGTATATTTACACCCAGCACATTTTATGTAATATAATATAAAAAAAAAATAACATCCATTTTTACAGTAATCCTTCCCAGGTCCAAAAAATGCTCCAGCATACTTTTAACAATCTGATAGAGTCTATTACATCACCCTATTTTAGTCCGTCACAGTTCTTAGCACTACCTGAAGTTTTTCTTATTTGTTACCTTTTTCAATACTTACTTTAGCTCATTAGTACCTACAACCCCCTAAGCTTATAGGCTCTACTGACCATTCTTTCCTAAAAATCTCATCTAGTTTCATAGTTTAAAAATTAATTCCATATGCTGACAATTCCTAAAACTAGATCTCCAGCCCAGACCTGTCTCACAAACTCCAGGCTCCCATATAATGCAAACAAACACATATACTAACAAACGCCCATTACATATGCCCTGCATACACGTACATCTGTTTATTCAACACATCTTAAACCAAATTTCTGGACTCTCCCTACTAACTCCATAACTGTCCCTCTCTCCGTATCTCAATTAATGGCCACTCTATACTTCAGACAGTTATCCTTAACTCCTCTCTTTCCTTCACATTCCACAGCCACTCCATTAGCAAATGGTATTAATTATGCCTTCAGACATATATCCAGACTCTAACCATCTTCTCACCCTCACTGTTAGCATCCTGGCCAAGGCTTCACCACTCTCACCTATTTGGCAGCTGCTATAGCCTCCAAACCATTCTCCCTGTTTCCATCCTTGCTCTGCCCTCTACTACAGTCTATTTGTACATTTCTGTGAGCTCCTTTCAAACACAAGGGAAGATACCTAAAAACCCTGCAATGGCTTTGTTTCAATTAGGAGAAAAAAAAAAAAAATCCTTTCTTTAGGCTGTTGTCATCTCCCCCACCTTTCCCTTAATACTTTCCCTTTTTTTCACTCCTCTTCTATATTTTCCAAGTGTTCTTAATAATGTTTGGTTTTTTAAAGTTTTTTTTTATTAACAAAAAAGAAGCTTTTAAACAATAAAACTATGAGAGTAATCTCTCTTTTAACTCAAATGCTTTCTAAGTACAGAATTAAATAACAAAGTCTTTAGAAGAAAAAACCAAGTTAAGTTCATGGTATGAACTTGTTAAGGACTTGAATACCTCTGTTCCTAATGAAAACTTTAATGAAGACAAGTTTTTCAAATAAGCTAAATTGTATTGTGTGGGAGAATGATTTCTGAGTTTGGAATACCTTGTTTAAATTTTCCCTCTACTACTTACTAATTGTGAAACCTTGACTATGTCACTATTCTCTGATTCATAGCTCCCTTATGTGCAAAGATGACTAGAATAACCTGTGAAAATCATCATAAACTTGATGCTTTACAAGAGAAGAAATGTACCTATTTATAGCTACCAAAAACATCCAGTAGGGCTGACTATTCCTCGAAATGCTATGGAAAGTTCTAGATTAACCTCTGTATACAAAAGGATGCCAGAGAAACAACCAAAATCTCACAAATTATAAGGGCCTGACTGCAGAATTTTACACAACTTCTCAAAGCCTATTAAGTGATCTTAAAACTGAGAGAGGTAGAGAGGCTCACTCTTTAGTAACAGCAAGGGAAGAGAAGCCACAAAGCTATGATTCCTGAAATACAGATTTTAAAAGTTCTGACTGTGTAACTGGAACTGGGGTTGCTGCAGATGACTTCATATGACGACCCAGGAGGCAGAAATTAACTGTCAAGAGGTCCTTGGGAACTGCTCCTGGTTAAAACAAACCAAGCGTTTCAAAGGACGAATCTCTTTTGAGAGAACGCTAGTAGCTAGGGTGTAGTTTCGACCTCTCCTTAAGTGGATCAGTTCTCGCAATTTCGTCGCCCGGCCGGAACCACTCACCGGGTCTTCAGGGCTGCAAGGCCTTAAAAGTTGGGAACACGCGGCCCAGACCCCACAAGTTCGGACAAATCTCTAGGTGGCCATCTATCAGTTCCAGACACCGTTGCTAGGGTAACAAGGCAAACCTTCGGGCTCGCCGGGTCTTGTTTTTTCCCCAGGCTGGCCAGAGAGCTTCGGGGGCGTGGTTACGTGAGAGACGCACGTAGGGGGCGGGACAGAGGCGAAACCGGACCAAAGACGCGGTTACGTTCCAGGACGCATGCGTGCGGTGTTGGGCTGCCGGATACCTGGGAGTCTTCAGCAGTGTTGGGGAAAGTGAGCTATGGCAGCCGCAAGTGCCCCTTTAGGCCTATCTTTGCAAGAAGCCACCCAGCGAAGGTTGCGGAGATTTTCAGAGCTGAGAGGTACCAAAGAAGGAACCCCGGCTCTCCTCTGCAAAGAACAGGGAGGGTGCTTTTCGTGCTGGGATATTTGCTGGACTAGCACTTCCTTTTGCTAATACCTGCGGGCCTAGGGCGCTGGCGCCGGCTTAGCTAAGCCTCCTCCTGAGATTTTTATTCTTCTATCACTGTACTTCTACCACTGTGATACCTAATGTTACTTTCTTCATGTTTATGCTAATCGTGTATACATATATGTGTGTATAAGTATATATGCATATTTAAAAGGGAGGAGGGAGAAGAAAAACAATATTCTAACTAGTGAAGTTATAAATCCAAGTTAGTCACTTGTTTAGTTCATTAAAAACAAAAAGCTATTTTAAATAAACCTAAAAGGCAGGAAACATTGTGTTTTGACCCTTACAAATCTGATTGTAACTATCCTCCACCCCCTACCTACTTAACCAGTTTGCTCCATAATGTGAACACTTAGTGAAAAATGAAACAGTATGGAGAAATTAAGAATTAAAAATTAAAAGGGGTAAATTTGTTGCAAAAAAATTAAGACTGTACCACTTGTTTCTTGTACAACTTTCTAATTGGTTATATTTTTCTTGACGTTACTACCTTAAAAATAGAGGAAATAATACTTGATGATGGTAAAAGGTTTAGGAACATCAGATTAACAAGTTCTTATTTGTTAACTAATAAAAAACTTTATTCATCTCGTTTATCAAGAAGAGCTTGCAACTGTCAACCGAAAGTTCATTGTCTTTTAATGTGTTCATTAGGGAGTTGGGAACATTTCTGTTATCCAGAATTTGGTGTCATTCTCTAGTACCTTTGTAAACTTGCATGACTCATCTTAAGGTAATAAAAAATAAAATACCCACATTTATAAACAGCAGCATTGTAGAAATGTATCCTTGGGTTTAATCTTTCTCAGCCAACAAACATTAAGTGGTCCTTGTTGTGAAAAATGATTTTCAAAGCTTGAGATTCCTTTGTTTCCTCTTTTTATTTAGGAATTGAGTTCATCTTTAACAAGTTAAACTACTTCTCTTAGACAAGAAACATTACAACTTTCAGAAAATCTAAAAAAATGGCACTAAGACTGTAAAAGGAGCAAGTAATCTAAAGGAGAAAAAAAAAAAAAAACCCTAGAGTTTGTGAATAATTCTTAGCAGAACTATGAATCTTATTAGGTGGCCACTCATTCCCTAATTTCAAAAGCAGAAGATACATTTACAGAGATATTGTTACCTCTTTTCTCCTTCTTTCCAAATAGGTAAACCTGCAACAGCTAGAGAATTCTGATAATATTTACCATTTCCTTGCTTCTTCCACATAGGCAAACCTGTGGCAGCTGGAGAATTCTGGGATATTGTTGCAATAACAGCAGCTGATGAAAAACAGGAGCTTGCATATAAGCAACAGCTGTCAGAAAAGCTGAAAAAAAAGGAGTTACCCCTTGGA